>NC_068322.1:20917241-21243075 GCF_025860055.1 Xyrauchen texanus | reverse complement strand
TATCCATAATGGAGGGGCTTGAGCACAGGACTGGGCCTGAGCTCTGAAGATCATTGGGATATGTTTGGCAGGCTTAGATAAACAAGCTCCTCCTGAACTTACATTTAGACCTTCATTTATATCAAAACAAACATGCATAAAATAAAACAATACAATACATATTTGTATATTAAAACAGGAGAACTTTTAGCAATGACAGCTGGTGAGGTGTTTTGTGTACATAGCTGAGAGTGTGGCCCCTGAAAAGTTTGAAGAGCCCCTTACCAGGCTAGCTGACCACCTTTTCCTTTGGCTTTAACACGCACGCACACACACACACACATGCATGCACATGCATGCACACACACACACACCGTCTGCCATGGACTGTATGCCTATGTTGTTTCATTTTTGGCTTTTGTCCAAAAAAACACCTGATGTTTACTAAAATTACATTCAATTGTAAAGATTTTTTGTAACACCTATTCCCAATGGACAGGGTGCACCTATTTACTGATGATAAATTACACAATCTGTGATAAATGATAAATGATACAATAGAAACAGAGAGAGAGAGAGAGAGAGAGATTGAGGGGGAGTCAATGGTATCTGAATTGAGTTTCTGTCATGCGAGTCTGTCATTGTGAGGTGTGTTACAGTTTTACATAAACTGTGACTGTTGGTGGTGAAAGCGAAGACAGACAAATGGACAGACAGACAGACAGATGGATAGGATAGACAGACAGACAGACAGACAGACAGACAGACAGGATGGATGGATTCAGACTGATGGGCGGACAGACAGACTGACTGACTGACTGACTTGATACAGACTGACAGGCGGACAGATGGATGTATAGATTGGATAGACGGATGGACAGACAGATACACAGACATTCAGACAGATGGACGGATGCATGGATAGACGGATAGACAGACTGACTGACCGACAGCCTGGAAAGATGGATGGATACAGACTGACTGACTGACTGATTGATTGACTGACTGGATGAATGGATACAGACTGACTGATTATATGGATGGATAGAACTACACTACCCATAATCCAGTACAGAAACATCCACCAACCAGTAAATCACTGCTTATAAAGTGCACCAAACAAGCTCTGCAGTGTCCGCCCACTCCCATGATGCACTTTGAGTGGTGGTGGTGTAGTGGTCTAAAGCACATAACTGGTAATCTGGTAATCAGAAGGACACTGGTTCGAACCCCACAGCCACCACCATTGTGTCCTTGAGCAAGGCACTTAACTCCAGGTTGCTCCAGAGGGATTGTCCCAGTAATAAAAGTGTCTGCCAAATGCATAAATGTAAATGTAATGTCCTTTTGTCCAATTTTCAAATATTTTTTGCTTCAAATCAAAGTTTGTAATGTGTTGATTTACCCTTCGAGCTGGTCGGTTTGTGGCTTAGAACTTTTTTTATGAAGGATTTTATGAAATTCCTACTGAAGAAATACATGGGAAAAATACTTCCGGAACCAAGACAGCTTAGAAGGTGGCCAGGCACTGTTGCGCTCTATAACATAACATCAATATAAAATAATATTCCCCAACAATGTTTATGTCTGTGTTTGTGAAGACTGTGTGTAGCACAAGTTTAGTTCAAATTTAGAAGAGTCGAGGGCCACCCACACACCTCACACACACAACCACATCTATTAACAGCTGCCGGATATAGAAATCAGTCACAAATGTAAACATAACCTGTAGAGATCTTGAGAAGAGTATTCTGTTTGATACAATGATGTAGAATCATTTTAAGAGTAGTTTGGTGTTGTCAAACAAATTCATTTGCTCCTTTGATCAATCATTTTCCAATCATGTAATGTTATACCTACAGAACACATATTCACAGCATTATTTACAGTTATTTGAAATGCCGGGGTGGCTAATCATAAATATGAGTTAGATATCATTAAGGCTAATAGTTATTGTTATGGTTTTGGCAACAGTTCAGCTTACATGCTAAGTTCTTTTAAACCACAAATTCAACATTAATAAAAAAGAATTGCAATTCTGCCACTTTTAGCTCTGCCGAGGTAGGGTTAGCTTAGCAATGCTAAACTCACTGTGTGTTTATAGTTAAAGTCTAAATTAAGAACTTAATTTAAGTGTAAATTGATGATCAGGGGAATTGTTTGGTTTCATAACTAGATATACAGACTGACAAGATAAATGGAACTGATTCTTGAAACTGACTTGTTATCTGGTTTCTGGTTTTGCTTTTACAGTTTAGCTTCTGCTGAGGCAGGTTTAGCTTAACACGGCTAAACTCAGAGTGAAGCTCAGACTAGGATTTTACCTGTGCTTTTATACACTACATTAACTCTACATTAAGGACTTAAGTTTAGAGTAAATCAATGATCAGGGGAGTCATTTAGTTAAGTAACTCCTCATCTTTCAAAGGGGCAGGCTAATCGTCAAGGCCAACATACTGAAAGCTATGTAAGTGTGCTATGGGACATATTTGGTATATTATTATTATTAATTATAACATGATCTAATTTTTGCTAAGAGCCAGCTATTCCATAAGAAAGAAGAAATCATCCAACAGATCTCTTTAATATCTCAACTGTTTCTTCAAGACAATGATATTAAACAGAAAGCATGTTTCACAGATGTTTCTCCTCCACCAAAGACCCCAGTAATTTCGCATGTGCGTATTCTGGAGTTTCAGAACAGATATACAAAATGTATTACACTGTGCTCATATTACACTGAGATCTGCATTAATTCTGTTCCTCATACTTTGATGGAACAGAAATGAGAGCTATTAAAGAGCAACATCTAAACAATACAATTGGTTATTACACAAATTATAACATTTACATATTGTGACAACACACTAA
The DNA here is from genome assembly GCF_025860055.1 of Xyrauchen texanus. Taxonomy (NCBI): domain Eukaryota; kingdom Metazoa; phylum Chordata; class Actinopteri; order Cypriniformes; family Catostomidae; genus Xyrauchen; species Xyrauchen texanus. Next base: position 21,240,225 of record NC_068322.1, on the reverse strand, counting down.
GCCCCAACCGTTACTTTTTTGTGAAACTTAGTGAGTAATTATTTGCAGTGTTTTAAGCATCAACAGCCATTTGTATACTCTATGTAGACCAGTGTCATATACAGTATCTGTGTTATTGCCTGTGTTTGTGTGTGTTTTTGGTTATTCACCACAGTTATTGCACCCACACAGCACAGATCTGAAATCACCTTTGACAGGATGGGAGAATACACACACCCACACATCAACACAATTTAACCACACTACTAAAGACAGGATGAACCGTACCTTTCTCTCTCTGTCTCTGAGGAAGACAGTAGCTGTGGTGTCACTTCACATGTTGGTTCACCTAGCATTTCTCCCCCACACGACTCCTTTCCTCTCACTCACAGGAAGTGGCGGGCATACCGTATAGCCAAAGAACATGGCTCTTTTCTCTCTGAAATTCAGTTTCTTCTCTCTTCTCCCCTCATTCTGTATGGTTATCACTTTACTTTTGACATATTAGAAGAATACCATTGGGTCTCATGTGTGTCATAACAAAAAGCAAAATGGCAGTTTTACTAAGAAGAATGGCAAATTATATCTGAGAGCTGCAGCATAAGGAAGGATTTTCTTTTTTTTTTTTTTTTTTAATAACAACTTTATTAATTTTGGTCTCTTGTTCACATGTGTGGGTCTATGTGTGGGTCTATGTATGATGCATGACTCTCAAAGACGTATAATACAATTGTTGGAATACTCAGAATGAAAGTCAAATTGACTACTTTAATCGTTCTTTTATGTGGTTTAATTTGTCCTTTTTGAGCAGTACTTATGAGCTGTTGTTATATGAAAAGAGCAATGTGAAGATTCTTAAAAAGTTCTAACTTTGTGTTACAGAGGAAAATGACAGCATACAGGTTTGGGATGACCTGGGGGTGAGTACTGACATAATTTGTGGTGAATTTTTCCCTTAACTTAAAACAGCTGAAAAGCCTGTTATGATGTAAGACATCAAACAACATCAGAAAAGTTCAGTAAAATGAGAATACATTGAACAGGGGCAAACAGTGGTGGTGCACCATTTATACCGAATGGACCACAACAGAAATTAAAATACCCACATTCAAAAACTCTACATATAAAAATATGAACAAGTTTGCATGTGAATGTGTGCGTCTTTTGTTTGGGGATTGTTATTACATTAAACACCGGTATAGGGGTTGTGTGGAGATGAGGATTTAGAAGAAAGATAATGCTACATGGCTTGATATATTCTCAAAAATAACCTCTGACATAAAAACACAATTTAGAACAAACTGTTTAAACAACCACTTAATCCCTTTAATATATCATCCCATGTTGCTGTGCAGACCTGTCATGCCAGTTACACTAATATCAATTTGTAATGTCATACATGCACATATACACACACACGGGCACACTTTGAAAATAAACATGCATTTTTTAGGTAGGCCTATCTATGCTTCAGTTTGTGTGTATGTGAGCAAATTTCGATATATGAGTATTTTCGCTTCTGCAGTGATCCATTTGGCATAAACAGTGCATAACCTCCACTGTTTGTCCTAGTTCACTGTGTTCTTGATTTATTTAACTTTATGTTTTTTGATGTCTTCGTGACCATTTTTTTTGCTGTTTTTCAGTTAGAGGAATAATTAATGTGCGTTTGAATTGCTGTTGTGGTCCATTTATTTCATATCATTGTTGGGACTTTCCATTGTCCTCAATAGTTTTTTATTCTGAGCTAATGATATATTTTCTAAACCCTAAACCTAACCCTCACACACACCTTCTTCCATTGTTACAGTTTCTTAAACATTATTTGTTTGTCATTAAGCTGTTTTCCTTTGTTGGGACATTTGGTCTGCAAAACCTGACCCCCCCCCCACCCCCCACACACACACACACATACGCACAGGCATATATTACATGTTCCACTCCACACCTCTCTGCAGGTGATGACAGATTAAGGGGATTTAATTTCATGCAAGGGTCTTCAGGGCAGAGTGTGTGATCTTGACCCGACCTCATACACGCACACACTCGTACACTCCGCTAGGCTAATCCTGAGACAGTAGAATGGCCCAGATTAGGTGGTTTATTTACGGAATTATTATTCATGTCCAGTCTTTAGGACTCACTGTGTGTAGTTCAGTTGTGTTGTGTGTCTCAACACAGTTTAGGGAATATGGCAAAACATATCATGGCAATTTATATACACGTTTGTTAAATATATAAAACTGATAATTAATTTATACCAGTGGTTCCAATCATGTTCCTGGAGGCCCCCCCAGCACTACATTTTGGATATCTCCCTCATCAATCACACCTGATTCAACCCATCAACTCAAAAACAAGTGGAGACTCCAAGGCCTGAATGGGGTGTGTCAGAAAAGGAGATAAACAAAATGGGCATTGTTTGGGGGGCCACCAGGAACAGGGCTGAAAACCACTGATTTATCCAATACATAATAAATATAAGGAGAATTCAAACTTATTAGCGGTGCTTGCGAAGGCAAATTATGTAGACATCCATTGATGGAGGGACTGAAGCCTTATTTAGGGATCATAATATCTTAGTGAGGCTCTTTTGACTTGGGCCACTAAGCAAAAACTCTAACAACCCAATAAGAATATGCTAAAAACTACTCCGGAAGCCATAACAACACTTTGGCAACCATTGACCATAGCACAGCATTGTGGAGGCAAGTTTTGTATGGGCAAACACCACTAGTGATGTCCAGTTCATAAACGAATCGTTCTTTTAAACTGGTTATTTTCAGTGAACTGGTTGAACTGATTCATAAATCGGATTGTATTGGTTGGAACAGTTCACATCTCAAGTCACTCAATCAGTGAACCGGTCTCTGCGACCCATCTGATTTTCCAACTCGAAATGAGCCGAGAATCAAGAGTAATTCAATCCTAGAATTATTGTTGTCTGCTTTTGCTAGCGTTTTGAATCAGTGAATCAGACTGAATGATCCAGTTCTCGAGTCAACAAAACAATGATCCGAGAACAGTCTATTTTGGACAGAGAAATAGATGTCTCTTGGAATGACAACTTGTCCAAGACCATTCATATTGAACGTGCACACATTGTTTTTAATGTAACACTGATAAACACCCTTTAAGATCAAAATGTGCCAACATATGGTTTTATTTAAATGTGTTTGAACATCTATGCTACAATGCCGGAATGTCAAATTCATGTAATCATAATCTTTTTGAACTGGTTCATTGAAACAAACCTTACAAAAGAACCGGTTGGCATAAATGAATGACTTTCCATCACTAAGCACCACTAATATTCTCTTTAGAAATCTAGTTTTGTTTAATACTCTATCTTACTGATTACCTTAGAATGTTACAGACATCTATAAATATGTTACATTATAATCCATCAGGACAGGAGACCTGCCTTAACCCATCTGCTGTAAGTAAACAGGGCAGGGCTATCTCTGTTTGATATTGTGTTCTTTGGTATAGTGTGCATTAAGGAGTAATATAACACCTTGTTGTATTCAGTGTAATTTTCAGGCTGAAAGGCTGAAAGAAAAATAACCACACATACACTTGTGTATTTATTAGTGGTGTTGAAGTTAACACGTTAATAACACATTAACACACAATTCGTTTAACGCCACCAATTGTTTTTAATGCCGTTAACGTGTAATATGACCCTTTCAATAAACAAAGTTCAATTCGCGCAAACGTCGCTAATGTCACATGATTGACTGTTGGGAAAACAGATGGTGGGAGACATTATGCTGATACGTACGCTAAGCATTTTATCAGTGTAGCACAGCAGTAGAACGAACATGTCCGCAAATCACAGACAGAGCTCGGAACTTTGTAACATGATTGCAGCCATTTGAAATCCTGCCTTGAACTGCGAGGCGCAGTGTGAGCGCTGAGTAAAAGTGTGAGATTGAGGCGATCGTCTGTGTTCCACGACTGCTACCGGGTCCTTGAATAACGTATAACGCGCCAGTAAAGGCAGCCGGTGGAGTTTATGGTGTCTCCTTAGGGAGTTGGTGCCCTGTACTGCAGGAAAGATTATGTCTGTCAAAACTCCATAAAAATAAGACAGTAAATTCTGTCATAATACACTTACAACTACCATATTTTGTTGTATTGTGTTCATTTCCTGTTGTTCAACTCTGTTGGTGGGGTAGGGTTTTCAAGTGCTTTTGACTTGTTTTCCTGTAAAATTATCTAAACATTCTTAACACGCGATTTACTTGTCAAGCAAAATGGGATAAAATATTAAGTCTTGTTTTAGGATAAATATGACAAAATTTGTGAACTTCAGACTTGAAACAAGAAAATAAATCTGCCAATGGAGTAAGCAAAATAAACTTAATTCAAAACACGTTTATTGTGCTTACCCTGTTGGCAGATTTGTTTTCTTGTTTTAATTCTAAAGTTCTCTAAATTTGATTAGACTTCTCTCAAAACAAGACTTAAAATATTATGCCGTTTTGCTTGTCATGTTAATAAATCACATTTTAAGAATGTTTCGAAATTTTTACTGGAAAACAAAACAAAAATACTTTTTTGCCATGTATGTGGATGACGGAAAAATACATCTGGATGAAGCATATTTTGTCCTCTCATGTTTATGAAGACATTGCGATTAATCGCGATTAACAAAAATAAATAAATCATATGATTAATCGCGATTAACAAAAAATTGTTTTCATGATTAACACAACAATGAGGATATGAGTAATCGCGATTAACAACAACAAAAAAATTCCATGATTAATTGCGATTAACTACAAAGACATAATACGAATAATGGCTAGCAAGTACAAAAAAAAATTATATGATTAATCGCGATTAAATATTTTAATTGTTTGACAGCCCTAGTATTTATGTAATAAATGTATGTAATTTTTTAGACTTTAATTAGAGGGAATTAGTCCCATCTAACTTCCATAGCTTGCAAAGTGTGTTCTATGAATATGCATTTAAATGCAAATGTTGCTGTTGAAATAAATATAAGGAATTTTGGAAGATACAAAGTAGTGTGTAAGACTTATTCTTTATTTTCTATACAGTTTTTTGTGCCTTACGCACCTGCCTGCATCCAACCAACCATGTGTGCAAGAGGTTTTTGTTTGTTTACTAAAGGCTAAAATAAAAAAGTATCTGCAAAAGTGTACAGACATGTACTGCATATGCATATATTTGTAATGTGGATGTGTTGCATTTCTAGCTATGGGATGACCCAATATGTACATCATAGATTTAAAATCACTCCTTGCAAAATCCTGTTTGGATGATTTTCAGATTTCAACCAGATTTTCACATATTTTGAAGAAAAATGTAAATGGTGTTTTGAGTGGTTGCCAGGGCAATACTATAGAGGTTGCTATGGTGTTCTGGGTGGTTTCTAGGTGGTTTCTTTTTTACTTTTGTCCACTTAAGTTTAGATTTCAAAGGAAAGGGGCTCTGATTTCATTGTGACATACATCTTTGACTACACCATAAACAAGAAAACTAAAAGAAAACAAAGACAAATGCAAAAAATCTGTTTCCTCCATTTATACTGTATTTAATCGAAGAACAAATGTACATTTCAAGTTATTTTAGTGTGGTACCTGTATTAACTGAGCTTCAGATATGTATGCTTGTCATCTGCGTCACTGTATGTTTTAAATTTCCTTTTTAAAAATGTATGATCACAAAATATTTCCTTTTAAAGATGCATGTAACCGCATAAACAGAGTTTAAAACTCTTCTTAGTTGAACTCTAAAGGCTGAAACATACTCTATGCAGATATGTCATTGCAAATGTTTCTAGATTGGCAAGCTTGAATTTGTGTGCTGTTGCATTTCAGAATCTGTCAGACCACAATTCATAACACAACGCAAGTATGTGTTGCATTTTCAACGTTGCCACAAGAGGCATTATGGCGAGATTAGTGTCAACTGTCCGATTCTACGGTGAGTTTTCCCTTTCAAATCAACAACTTTCATGATGGAGCAACAGTTTAAAGAGAATATTGTTAAGCAAGGAAGACAACATATATATATATATATTTATAGAATTTGAAGGTAACTCTATTGCCCCCTTGAGTACTGAGGTTAGTTACCCCTACAGTAATGCAAGAACGCACATGTACACTATGTTCAACTGGACTGCTTACACATCTGCATACTTGCGTAAAGTATGTTTCTAGCCTAATGCTTGTCTTAGCAAAAGCCACTGATCACAGTATTTCCTATAGTCCTGCCATGAATTCCTCAAGCATTCTCTGATCACTGATTAATGCTAAAATACACCCCTTTCCTGAACACATTGCTCTGTTCCTCTCACTTTGCAGGTTTTGGCATAGTGCTTAATGACCTGGGCTGGCAACTCATGCTGTAAGCTCTGTAAGTGGTCACTAAGACACTTGCCCCCAGGTTGCACGAGTGGGATTGTCCCTGTGAAATTTGTAATGCAATTCACTTTGGACAAAAGTGTCTGTTAAATGGCTACTTACAGTACATATCCCCCGAATTGTCCTCATATGATTGGGTGGTTAATTCCTAACAAGAGCTACACCACTTTAATATGAGTGACACTGTGGAATTGTTCTTCCTTAGAAAAGTGAAATGTTGTTTCTGTGAGGGCACCGCACTGCACGTAATTCTTGGAAAGTGAGTTGAGTATGACTTCTAATTATAGTAACCCAACACGCACATACACATTTCCATTCTATATATATATATATATATATATATATATATAGAGAGAGAGAGAGAGAGAGAGAGAGAGAGAGAGAGAGAGAGAGATTAGGTGTTGACATAGTGTTGACCGAACGACTTGGAGCACTCACCCAAACTCATAAAAGAGCTCTTAAACACTGAATACAGAGGCACGAGAAGTGTGTGTTTATTAGTTGAGTGTTTGACTTCTGATCTGCAAGAGGTAAGGGTATGTTTACCCTGAGGATGGGCTTGTGAGTGTGTGTGCGTGTGTGTGTGGAATGGTTTGGGGTGTGTTTACCCTGAGGAAGGAAGCTGTCAGTGCTGTTTGCTCCTGCATCAGATAGAAGCCCCGCCCCTTTCTCTGACAGTGGGGGAGGAGCTGCTGGTACAGAATTCAGCCTAATAAGAAGGAATTTATTAAGTTATATACACAAACTTTGTCTGGTCGTCTCTCACACATGCACACAGACACACACTCACTCAGGAAAGGGAGGCAAACCGGCCTATAAACCCCAATATTTTGATTGACAGGTAGTTTTGAGAGGGTTTTAGGTTTCCTGAGGCATTTTGTAAAGGAGAACATTCCTGACCAGGTCGTGAACTCCCCACCTTTCTACACCTGTATTTATTTTTTAATCTTTTTTCTTTAATCAGTCTCTTTCTCTCTATCTGTTTCCTACATTCACTCCTCCAATTGCTCAGAGGATGCTTTTTCACATCAGTAGCTTAGCTCAGATCATTTGGTCTTAAATGGATGAGGAATTATACAAACTTACACTTTTGATTGCAGACTTTGATGTCTTGAGAAATCTGAGGATAGTTTGAGACATTGTAGAGATCTCTTCTTCTGTCTGGAGAAAATAATGAGACTTCTAAAGTCTCAATTTGATCTTCATTTAGTCTTATTACGTTCTATGATAAACACATTATATATAAAATAGATTTAATTTGTGACTGAATTTTTTTATTGGCCCTTTAACACATTCACACCCAGTGGCAAATTCTCAGGGCCGGCATCCTGTCATTCTCATTCACCTTTTTGCCTATGTGATGGCAGAGGGAGAACTAAAAGGCAGTCCAGAGCATCAGAGAGGGGAGAGAGTGACCAGCGAGTCGAAGTCAGAGAGAGCAAGTATTATTGCTGCATTTTGTTTTGACTGTTACCGTCAAGTGTGGACAATTCAATTATTAAAAGATCTGACCTTGAACCTGCATCGTTGTCTCCTGACTCCTCCATTGCCCACGAACTATGGTCGTTTACATATATGATGTCCATAAGGAATCTTCAGAATTGTGAATCTGTGTTTACTTAATGGCATGAATCACACAAGGCCTAAACTTCAAATGAACGGGCCCCCACTGTTCACACCCCTTTACAAAGAAAACCCAGGACAGTGCAGTTCAACTCTCTAGGAATCTGCTTTCTGAAAACACGACTTTCATGATATCTCACTTCCTCAAGTGAATATATAACATAATTCTAAGTAAATACTATTAAGTCTTTAAAGGAAGGGTTTTGTAGTTTTATGAAAACAAACATCATATTTTCATGAACATATTTACTCTCTGACATGTTCACTCATAAACCTTATGACTGCTGGGAAGCCAGACCCAATCTATGTAGCTGTAGGGCAGAAGCATGTGTGTGTGTGTGTGTGTGTGTGTGTAGAATAAAGTGCGGAAAGCTGAATTTACTCGCTCTTCTTGAAATGTGATTAGATTCTTGATGCTGGCAGGCATGCCTCATTTGTAATTTGGTTTATGAGCGAGTGTGTGTGTGTTGAGGGATTAGCTTTGTGACATTATACAGGGGAACGATATCTGGTTCCCTCAGTAGATAAGAGGGCAGGGTACACACACATAAACACAGAACCCTTTGGGCAGTGGTATACCAGCAGAAACTGGGCTTACGCTGAAATATAGCAGATGCTAATGAAAGTCATAAGATGGCAAAATCGATAGAATAAATAATAAATACAATAACAGAATTAATCACATTGCTTAAATTAAAATGGAATGAAGAACCAAATTTATTCACAGACAGTTCCTTTCTTGAAGTAAAGCGTTGGATAGGAGGTTTCCTAAAATTTGATGTCTGTGTTGTCGCGATTTAAAATTCTGTTTGTTGATTGGTTGGTCTCCATGGGAATTAAAGCTTGCTGAAAAGCAAAAAATCTTATCTTATGATTTCACAACCTCGCACGAATTGTCATGTTGAACAAACCCCTATATATTAAAAGTATTAAGAGTAAACATGAAATAAAAATGTACTCTATAATACAAATTCTTACTGTGCATGATTCACCAGTGCAAGTTATCCTAAATATTTCACTGGTTTTTCATAAAAAAAAAGAAAGACTTTCTCCACCACTAAATGACTTCCCTTTTTGGCTGACATAACCAATTCCTCTTATTTTTCAGCTCCTCCTTTACAACCACATGTCAAATATAGACCACTTTTCACACTCCAGTTAATTACTGATGGAAGATTTCACTTCACCACAAATATGTCAGGCTACGGACGTCGTTTGCAAAGGTCATTTCATTTTGACATTAACTCGCCCAGTGCGATTTGTGCTACAAACCAAAATAATACCTCAAATCATGTGGCTTGTTGAGGAGTGGTATGCTCTTATTTTTCATCAGTATCAGACAACCAGGTTAAGAAAAAGTACTGTAAGTTGGAAACAGACTGATCTTACTGTAAAATCAGAAACAGTCGGGTGGCTTTTCTTCAGCTTAAAACGATCTATGCTTACCGACATTTTGAATCACTGCCCCCAGTGGCCAAGTCGGTAAGTGTTGTTGGGCATATGGGCACGTTTGAGATCCATTTTCTGGCTGAAATGTCAATAGAGGGGTTTCCAAAATGGAGCTGTAAAGTGAGTTGTTTTCAGCGGTACAGGCTGTAATACAGTGAAGAGGAATGCATATTTTAAAAACTGTACCCCCCAACCAAAACCCTAAACCTAACCATCAGTGGAGAAACAATGTTTGAGGGAAAAATTCTACTTCTGAGTCATGCTCATCGCTGATTATGTGAACACGATTACTTCCAGGTTTCCACGTGGGATCCATACCTTGTCTTTAACGATGCTAACACATCATGCTTCCGTTTGCGCAACAATCTGTAATGGGAGATCCACTTGTCAGTGAGTGGGCATAATGTGTCCAATCCTAAGGAACGGAAACTCTTGGAAACAACATGCCGACTTCCTGTGTGATCATATTGTTGAAAAAGCCACATTTAGAGAGCAGAATATTATATAGATTTTCAATGGACACTTATTATTGAGCTAGCAAGTAACCGCTCAAAACTTCCCAGCAATCACAAAGCAACATGAGAGAAAATAATCAGAATTCCTTAGTAATCACATTGCCAAGGCCTTGGCAACCACCTACAACACCAACTTTTGCATTGTCAAGCACCACTCATATTTTCTTTTCTGTAATATAGTGTGTACACATGCCCCAAAACTCATTGATCTCAACGAAAGCCAATTTTCACTGGCAGAAGACCCAATTCTACCCCAAAGGCAAGAAACACTCTAACTTTATCTATCTCTCTATCTCAATCAATATTGTCCCAGTGAAATCTCAATCCTACTACATCCTACTCATCAGCCGTTTGTGACTCATAAATCTATCATGCAACATACTTTGTATCGAATATCAAATATCACGCTAATTACCGCAGCATTAAGCTAACAGGCTCCCATTTTGTAGCACAACAACAACCTTTTTAATGGCTTTAAAACTTTGTTTGATCCAAGAACTTTCCTCATTTGGCTCCAAGAGCTCATTTAGTAATTTATTTCAGACTAATTTTCCCAATCACACTGAGACGGAATCTTAATTTGATGTTAGCGCCAGGATTTCCCAGCAGAACGCAGAGGTTCAGTGCTAGCATATGTAGACTGTGCTTAATCGTGGCAATCTGAGAGGGTTAACCTAATTTAGTAGCCTATAGAAGGCAGTGTGGTGGATTAAAGCCTACCCCCGTCACACCACCGGCCAATTAAGGCCTTAATTATCTCGTTAATTATGCGAACAGGAAATATCAGCTGCTGCCCGATTGTGTTTGGCTCTCAAAGGACAGGGACCTAATGGCCAATGCTAGTCACCACAGTGTCACACACACACTACACTAAATGGTAAGTCAATTTAATTTCTGAGCAGAGCAAAGATGAAGACTGATTAGTGTGCTTGCTAAGGGAAAAATGACTCATACTTTGGTATGGGGATTTGAACAAGCGTTCAACAGTATTAAATGTCAGAGCATAACTCTGAATTGCAATTCAGAAAATTCCTCTTTCATTACAATTCAATATCCTGTGGGGATTGGCCAGTTCATTTCAAATCCCAGTTCATAAAGGCAGGGAGAGGGAGTGAATTTGCAAAACTGTTCAATAGTTGCAAATTCCTCTGTTTAAATAGCACATTTGATGAGAACATAGCCTGGTCCTCCAGGTTGAAAGGTTTCATTTAATCTGGAAAGACAATATATTCTCAATCACTAGATATCCTGTGAATCTGCTCAAAGATCTTTATTTCACCATGCCAATAAATCCTACTTTATTTACAACATGCATCCAGTGGTATTGAAAAGTGACTTTGCATAGGATGGTTTAGAATAGAGAAATCATTTTACAACTAATGATATTACCCTGCATGTATATACAATTATTTAAATTAGAAAGCATGCAAACAAAAGATGCCTTTTAAATATCACTCAGAAGTTATTCACACACACACACATTGAAAAAAGAAATCTGATCAAACCATTTGCACATACAGTATTATACAGAAGAGCTGTTATGTTAACAAATTCGAGCAAATTCTACCTTATCCTTACAAAGCAACTTACTGTCAAAAATGACCATGCAGATCCTCACTGCCAAATGATGAATGTTTGCAAATTATTATAAAATTTTGGTTCAGTGGAAAAGAGATCACTGTGCTTCTGAAGTGAAAATGTCTCGAGTGTTGGCTCACCATTCATAGGTTGTGTTGCCAGGTGCAATCTCACACAAATCTACTTTTTATCTGATTGTAGGAGTGAATCCAACACAGAGAAGACATCTTGTGGAAATTGGTTTTCATCTTTTTGATCATTGATCTTTGAATGATCCCACAGATTTCCCCTTTAAATTGTGTACAGATTTGAGATTGGGTGGGTTATGTTGAAGTCTGACCACAGCAAAGACACAACAGCAGTTCTTTCGCAATTTAACAGCAACCATAAATTCAGAATCAGAATGAGCTTTATTGCCAAGTGATCTCACGTACACAAGGAATTTTTTTATTTTGGTGATAGGAGAAACAAGTGCATACAGAACATTACAGTGAGACACAGAATATAAAACAAGGTAAGAGTATAAATACACATTCAAATAATAGGACATATAACAGAATTCTGTATGTACATGTGCAAGTGGTAATGTATGTGCAAGGTAGGGGTATGTACAGTTATTGAATTAAATATGTGAATTTACATATGTACATGAGATATGTATTTACATTTATTGCACTATGGGGGAGTCCTGAGGCAGTTTATTTGTTCATGAGGAAAATGGCCTGAGGGGATAAAACTGTTCTTATGCCTGGATGTCCTGGCGCTTAGTGCTCTGTAGCGCCGGCCAGAGGGCAACAGTTCAAAGAGGGAGTTGAAATTGTAGTTGAAAATACAGATATAATACAGTCAAATCAACAAAGATTATTTACATCTATGGATTCTTTACATTTCCCCAACATAGTCTCATAACAACTTGTAAAAATGTATACAAGGTGTAGAAATCGTATGATATTGTACACAACGGTTATTTTCCTATTAAGATCATGCTTAGGTTTAGGGTTTGGGTCAAGGGTTAACTTAATGGTGAAGTTTAGGTTTGGTGAAACTAAGGGAAACATAAACATTACTCGTTCATTAGTTGCTTTTTCTTTATTGAAGTAAAAAAGATAAATACATTTTTGTATTAGCCAACTCATACAATTTCGTATCATTTTTGAGACTTGTCATGAGACTGGGCTGGTTTCTTTTAAACCCTAAACCTAAGTATGAGCAATAGTAATAGTAATTCTTGCCTTAGCAAACACAGTTAATAATCTCTATACATCAGACCCTCTATTTACATGCGTGTGTCTTTGTACATGTATATGAGTGGCAGGTGTGTGTGTGTGTCATTCGCGGAAGTCTTAATGTAGGATAAGCTCTAAAGAGCCGCCAACAAATGTATTCTTTATTCCCGCAGTGATTACAGCTTGCTGTTTGTGTGCTGTTCAAAAAGTGAACACAAGCTCCAACGACTTCCTTTGTCAGAGCAAGTGCGCTCACAAGAAGAAGAAAAAAAACTTCCCCGTTATCCCACTTATTCAGTGGAGGGCAATAGAGGTAAAACTGCTATTACGGGATGTCAGTGTGTTTGTGCATGTGGGATGGGTGGTAAGATGCAGAACAAACTATTTTCTTTCTTTCAGACCCATGTAAGAGGTACCTCAAAAAACTGTCTTCCTTTCTAACACCTGCTCCCTCACATACACAGGAATGAGGTTGATGTCAGTTTGTGGTCTAATAAAGCTTCGCCACAAGACTCCGCATGTACTAGAAGCTGAAGGAGCAATTTTTCACCTACGCATCATTACAAACACACACACAAACACACACCTGGGCTGCTGGGGGCAGGAAACTTTTGTTTAACTGTCATTCTGAGCTTTAATTGCCTTGTAAAAAAGACCAAACACATCCAAAACCTCTCTTATAATGTAACTAAACTGATTGTAAATTGGCCAATTTAACACATGTGAAATGCATCCTGGAAATTAGGTAATAGGACAGACTCTAAGACCAGATATGAATGCTTGGCCATTGTTTTGCAATTGTGTGGTTTCATTGTATAATTATGTTGGCTTGAATAAGCCAACACACGGGTATTCTACAAATTTTGCAATTGGGTTTGTCAAGAATGCCTAAATCAAGACCGAAATTTCCAATTGAACTCCTCCAAGAGCTTTCAAGCTAAATCCACCAAACGTGGTACATACCTTCAGACGGTTCTGACATGGGTTGCTCTGACTTTTCTAACTGATTGGACTTGTGGTTTTCCAGAAATAGATTATACAAATTCCAAAAAACCCTAAAGACTTAAATTGGTGGAATGTTCAAACAGCTTGAACAATGAAACAAGGGGTCTGGGTAGCTCAGCAAGCAAAGTCACTGACTACAATATAATCCCTGGAGTCGTGAGTTTGAATCAAGGGTGGGCTGAGTGACTCCTGTCAGGCTTCATTAGCAACCTATTGGCCCGGTTGCTAGGGTGGGTAGAGTCACATGGGTTACCTTCCTCGTGGCCACTATATGGGGATTCTCGGTGGGGCGCGTATCGAGTTGTGCGTGGATGCCACGGTGACTAGCGTGAGCCTCCACATGCGCTATGTTGCCGCAGTAACATGTCCATCATGCCAAGTGATAAGATGCACGGGCTGCCTGTCTCAGAAACGGAAGCAACTGAGATTTGTCCTCCATCACCCGGATTGAGGCAAGTAACTGTGCCACCACGAGGAATTAGAGAGTATTGGGAATTGGCCAGGCCAAAATTGGGGAGAAAAGGGGATGAAATCCAATAAAGAGAGAGAGAGAGAGAGAAAGCCAACATATGGGTTAGGTTTTTTTCAGAATCCCTAAACCAAGACCAACATTTCAGATTGTAAACCCTCCAAGAGCTTTTAAGGTACATCCACCAAATTCTGAACAGACCTCCAGACTATTCTGACTCAGGTTGGCCGACTTTTCTAACAGATTGGACTTATGATTTTCCTGAAATGGATGATCAAATTTTCAAAAATTTTAATAGACTTCTTTTTATAATTACAATGCGTTATTGTATTAATATGGAGGTAACAAACGTCAGTACTCAAGGGGGCGATAGAGTTTCATTCAAATGTCAGGGCCATTAAACCGGATGTGTTATTATTCAGGTAGCTAACTAAAAAAAGAAAGAAGAGAAATAGAATATAAAATACACAAAAGGTGGAGAGATTCTAAAGAAAAGACACTTTATGTAGTTATTAGATGACATGCAGATTTAAAAAGGTTAAACATTTCTTTGGTGCAGTCATGTAATATCTGGGGCTCTCTTCAATGAGCATGTTAACGTCCGGGCCACCTATTTTACGGTCTGCTTTTATCAATTTCTATATAAACCTAATGAAATGTCTCTCTCTCTCTCTCTCTCTCTCTGTCTCTCTCTTATTTTCATCACTCAGCAGGGCTAGACACTGACTGCGTTTTCTTTTCAAAGCCGGCACATAGTGCTTAAAGCTAAAGAACAGAGAAAGGTTAAAAACATTGATTACTTAATTCAGTCTTTCATCATCCTCTCATCGCTTTTGGAGTGGAATTTCCCTCAAAAGGAGAGAAAAAAGGTGTGATGACACATTACATCACAGGAAGTACTGTGTAACAGGACAATTTTAACTCGAAAAATGTAATATTCACACCTTAATACGGTCAGCATGAATACAGATTGTGAAGCAATCCTTGACACAGCGTCCTTAAAATGGTCCCAATTGCTTTGCATGGGTCATTCTACAAAACGGGTTCTAAATTTGTTTCCTTCAAATTTAGAAACATAAATTCTGTAACTTCTAATTTATTAATATGTAGATGTGTATATATATATATATATATATATATATATATATATATATATATATATATATATATATATGTTTATATTTAAGCAATATCACATGAGCAATGGTGCTATATGGCCCTACATCAGCACTGCTGTGATTACCTCGTGCCGAATCACAGTGGTGCTGATGTAGGGCCATATAGCACGCATTGCTTGTGTGATATTGCTTAAATATAAACATATATTAGATATATATAATATATATAAATATTGCTTATATGCAACAGTTCAATGAACAAGTACATTTAAAAAAAATTGAAAAAAAAAAACGAGTATGGTCATAAAAACGCATTTGTGCATGGAACTACTTTCTTACGCGATGAATCGGAATCTGCCGTTGCTGGTTCAAAACAAATGATGCGACCAAACCTCCAATAGTAATTCAAAAAGTTCACTTCAGAAATAGTATCACGCTTGTGGTGACATAGTGACATTTTTTAATTACTAACGAAGGCTTGGATGCATCATTTGGTTTGAACCAGCAACGGCTTCATCAATGATTTTGCTCTAATGGAAAGAAATTGGTACTTTTATTCACCAAAGTGTCATTCAACTGATCACAATGTATAGTCAGGACATGAATAATGTAAATAATTACTATTACAATTTGAAAAATGTTTATTAGAACTTCTTAACACCTTGATACGCAAAACCACCGCACGCGGTAGTGACGTCACTCTTCTTACATTTCATGTATAATTTACCGTCTATAAATGTAATTAATGTTAACACATTATACATCTCGTCAAAGGTCTAATGGTTCAACATTGATATCCAATCTCTGTTTCATGATAGCAATGCTCCAGAAACAGCAATTTAGTTATTTGTGCCAGGATTACAAATGAAAACATGCAATATCAAAACGGGACTTTATACCTTTATTATGAAAACACGATCGCCAGATGAATCCAGTTCGCCACACTTGGGTCAATTGTCCATGTCAAGCATTCATTGAAAAACATCCAATAGCACTTTTTCTCCATAAAAGTGATAAATCGGAGAAATATAGATATATTCTCCATTGTTTACATGAGATCTCGCCTGGAAGATTTACCCTTCGTCATCATTCTTCAACAAACTATGCAATCTAAGCAGCATTCATGTTGTAAAACTGTATATTATCTTATATATTAGAATCTTATAAACAAAATGAGTGTGTCTCCATAGTCTATTTTTTAAAACGCGGCATAGTTTTATTCAAAATAGCCAAGCAGTGCCGTCAGATTTTGTGTTGTCTTGGAAGGCGGAGCCTTAATTTTACTCTGAATACCGGCAGCGGTATATATATATATTTATAGATACATAGATAGATATATAAATAGATAGATAGAGATATACACTGATCGGCCACAACATTAAAACCACTGACAGGTGAAGTGACTAACATTGATTATATCATTACAATGGCACCTGTCAAGGGGTGGGATATATTAGGCAAAAAGTGAACTGTCAGTTCTTGAATTCCATGTGTTGGAAGCAGGAAAAATGGGCAAGCGTAAGGATCTGAGCGACTTTGACAAGGGCCAGACTGTGATGGCTAGATGACCGGGTCAGAGCATCTCCAAAAGGACAGGTCTTGTAGGGTGTTCCCAGCATGTTAGTTTTAGTTATATTAGTACCTACCAAAAGTGGTCCAAGAAAGGACAACCGGTGAAGACTGGGTCACGGGCGCCCAAGGATCATTGATGTACGTGGGGAGTGAAAAGCACAGTTAACTTTTAACACAAAAATGGTGATATAGTCCATTAAAAGTGAAACAATCTGTCTGTAAACATTTGTTGGAAATTACTCATGTCATGCACAAAGTAGATCGTAAACGACTTGCCAAAACTATAGTTTGCTAATATTAAATTATGGAGTGGTAAAAACACGAGTTTTAATGACTTCAACCTAAGTGAATGTAAATTTCTGACTTTAACTGTATATATATATATATATATATATATATATATATATATATAATGTATATATTCAATTTGACTTTTTACTAACTTACACCACAAGACATTATTTGTATTATAGAATGTTAAAAAATGTACCACATTTTATTTAATAAAAAGTAACTTTTTGAAATGGAAAAGGCAGCCATTTCATAAAGTGAGCCTTATATTGATTGGTCGACACCAGATCGCTCTGAAATGTCTATAAAAGTGCAGCTTTGCCAGAATGTGATATTTGAGCTTATCTAAAGACTGCAGAGATAAAGCGTGCATCGAGAGCATTGTAACCAGTATTTATTTACAACAAATACATCTACTGTTCGAGATCTTCTAGTGTCACAAAACAAATGTGCACAATCAAAGAGAGAAGGAGGCAGAGAGAGAGAGAAATCTTTGGATGATGGCATAAAAGTGTCTCCCTCAACATTCTTCTCCATCCCAAACCCAAATAATCCACTAATCCTATTTTGAATCAGCATTAGAGGACTCTCTCTCTCTCATACACCCCCCACACACACAAGAATCAGTGCTATTCAACAGCTCAGTATGCTCTACTGCGATATACAGTGAATTTCATTTTTTACTCTTCTTCTCTCTCTTTCCCATGAATTTGGTTTTACACTTTTTCTGGATCACTCTAGTTTGTTTGATAAATGCGCATGTTTGTGTCTATGCATATAGTATATGACAGTAAAGTTAATAGAGTCACACTTAAACATATTCATACTGTAAATGTACATGCACAAATACAAACAGTTTTGTTCAAAACATACTTTTCATTTCAAACATTGAATGTGGATGCACTGGGGTATTCATTTTGCAAATAAACATGAAATCTGGTATAGGGGAATATTATACCCATTAGATACATAAATCTGTATTTTATACAATTCTCTGTAAAATTTAGGCCCAAACCATCCTCTACGCAAATACTTGAAGGCAGATGCTTCTGGCTACGCAAGCTCGATATTTCACCATCAATACAGGACATTTCGGGACACCAGGCATCCCATAAATGTCTTCATTTCGGACAAAACACAGGAAGTCCCGGCTAATGATCTCGCTACTAAAATATGGGACAATAGGCATCCCATAGACGTTTTTATTTATGCCAAAACACTGGATATAACAACAAATTAGATGTTATACTAAAATAAGGGACAACAGGCATCCTATAAATGTCCTCATTTCGGCCAAAGCACTGGGCATCATCATGACTAATGCATTTTAGTGGTAAAATAATGGAAAACATGGGACAACATTGGACATCATGGCTATACATCTCACCGCCACTAAAATACAAGTCAATAGGTGTCCGATATACATCTTCATTTCGGCCAAAACATGGGATGTTCTGGGGCAGTTGACAACCCTATGATGGAACTACAGTTTGAAGTCAATCTTGCTTAAGTTAGCACTGACAGATTGCACATTAGTATTAACAACTGGACTGGGCGTTTGCAATTCACTAGACAAGCAATTGTTTCAGCATTTGCCTAATTGCATGGAGTACACTTCTGGCCATAGTAGTATTCATTATGTGGTAACTGACCACTAATAACAAATCCAACACAGTTTTTCTTTTTTTTTTCATCAAAAACATTCTCAGCCACAGCTCAAACACACACTAACAGAATTTAGCTCTGAAATGTTGAAATTCTGACACTGTTCACAAGAAAATGCAAAGGTGAGTGAGAGAGTAGCATGTTGTCACAAAGATCCTGACACGATATGTGTGTAACTGTGTGTTTTACAGAAAAATGCAACATTGATGCAGTAAACTACCACTGAAGCAATAAGTGACATTTGTGGTGTTTTGAGGTTATTTAAAGTGTGATTATTTGCACAGCTTTCTCTTCACTCACACAATCCCTTGAAGACTGGCAGTGCTGTATTTGTGGGTTGCTTGTATAAAGTACTATCTCTCAGAGGACTATCTGGAAGAGTATGCTCGGTTCACACGTCTCTGTGCATGCTCAATATACTCTGTTCAGCTGCTCACACGAAAGCAGCTCTACGCAGTTGTATGATGTGAGGTACTGGGACATTTGTACAAGAACAAGTACATGAATTAAGTATCTTTCTTGATGTCAGTCTTTAAATAAATGTATCATTCTTCCTGCGGGGTGCTTCATCCTTGGAAATAAGGTGTATTCCAAACTCCTGTTGAACTCTGCCAGTGGATGAAACTGGTGACGACACAGAACACACCAGCGGAGACAATGCACTGTGAATAGCGTATGCACGTTATAGCAACATCAAGTGCCCAGAATATTAATTTCATTTAATTTCTTGGGCCTAATTCTGTTCTATTTCCAAAGTCTTTCGCCGCATCGGAGCAGTCAGAGGGCCGCAGATGCTGTCGGGTCGGACTTTTAACACCCCTTGTCAACACCATCAATGGTGAGTTCTATGAAGTGTCAGATGTGACAAAGAAAGTTCAAAAGTCCTGCTCTGTTGGCCTTTGGTGTCTTCTGCTAAAGCTGTTCCAAAACCTAAGACAACTTCCTTTCAAGTCAGCATCCTAACTGAAATGGCACCTTTCAAATCAGTGACTGATTTGAAACACTATGTTGGAAACAACTCTTAATGCCACACAAAAAATGCTCCACAGATAGCAGAGATAGCCTGTTGCTACGCTATGACACAGCACTCTAATAAAAATAAAAATACATCTAAAACAAATATTGTGGTTAAAATAGTACATTAAATAACTGTTATATATACTTTCATGATATTAGCATGTTGCTAAGCTAACGTCTTCATAAGCGGCTTCTAAGGCAGCATCCTGACTGAAATGAAACCTAATAAGTGACTGATTTGAAACACTATGAGGGCAGCAACTCTAAATGCCGCACAAATAATCTAAGCCTATAGTAGGCTATTTTGTTGAGAGTTCAAAATAGAAAAGTCTGGGGGCCTGGGTAGCTCAGCGAGTATTGACGCTGACTACCACCCCTGGAGTCGCAAGTTCAAATCCAGGGCGTTCTGAGTTACTCCAGCCAGTTCAAATTGGCCCGGTTGCTAGGCAGGGTCACATGGGGTAACCTCCTCGTGGCTGCTATAATGTGTGATTCTCACTCTCGGTGGGGCTGAGATATTTTTCTCAGCATCTCGCGTAGGAGGGCACATTATTAGACAGCTTATCAAGTTTACATCAACCATTAAAAGCACATATCACCACACGAGACACCTGAGTTCTGAGCTGTGTCTGCAGCTTATAAGGAAAAATACGTTTCTCAGTTTTAATGTCCCTTAGAAAGTTACGTCAGTGCTTTATATATACACTATATATTTGGCTGGTAGAAAAGTTGGCAACCCTAAGTACATGTATAGCCTGTAATGCCTGAGAATGCTGTCTAGGTAGGTGTCTCACAACATGCCTCAATTCATGCCCTTTGCTAAATGTATTGATTTTACATTTCTCACTTCATCCATCCCTTATTGATGTTTCAAACTGCATGTATTTATTTATACCATTAAACTTAAATATGTATAAGTACACATGCAGTATATGATGGTGTGCATTTGTGTGCGTGTGTGTGCTCTTCAAAAGTTGTCCTTTGGCGACATTTGTCTTTTTAAATATTTATAAGGATCAGGGACTAAATAATTGCTAATAAGATGAAATTTAAGTTATGTTTGTTTGTTCCCCCATTTCAATCGGCAGAATTTTTCATCCAAGCAAAACAATGGAGCCACCATAGACACACAAAAAAAGCTTTTTAAAATGCATGCTATTTGTGTTTTTAACCCTGGAAGTTCACACGCACACACAAACACGCACAAGCGTAATGACAGGAAAAAGTTGTTGGATAGGAAAGGCCTGAGGGCACCAGTGACCAGGTTAGAAAAGCAGAGAATCACTGTAACCATATTTTTTTTTAAACAAATTACAGCCTTGGCAAGGGTCTCTAAAACATGCTTTGAGTGTGTGTGTGTGTGTGTGTGTGTGTGTGTGTGTGTGTGTGTGTACTTAAAGACAAGTGAACAGACATACATTCTTATTTGTGTAATAGATAGTCTAATAGTGGTGGGGAGACAGTGGAGCATTGTAACACATTTTGTTTCTTTGTCTGTAACTTCATTCTATGCAATATGTCTCTTAAATTACAATATTATATTTCTATTCATATCTGCTATATAAAGAGTTTCTTTATAAATCTACTTGGCCTTTTCATATCAAAACTGATATTGTACAAAAAGTACAGTGTTAAAGTACAAAAAGTGTTTTTGTTACAACCTATATAGATGGTGGTGATTTTAAAATCAATTTCTTTACTTTTGTTTGTAATTTATCTAATGCAGCCTTTACATTTGCACAGCCCCTTGTGCATTATACAACGCGAGAGTGTGTGTGTGTGCCCGCATTATAGCAGCAAGCAGCTGAACATCAGGCCCCTACTCCTGAACACAGCAAATCATTCTCCCACACTTGCAGTCCACATTAAAACAACATTCTGATCAACTATAGGCCTATTTAATTTTTTGGAAGTAAATGTGAGCAGCAAAATTCAGCATGACGTAGTTACCGTGAGGTAGTTGCTATAGTGTTTTGTAAGTCAAAGGAGGCCACCCCCATGTCTATGATATTCTTCATCATACAGTAGATGTGGCTCAGGTACCTCCTTCAGTGGAATCATTAGGATCTATTGTCTGTTTTATCTGGTGAAAATCACAAGTCTGATTCATTAGAAAAAGTAATAGCTCTCCTCTTAGCAACAAGACTTAAGATTTTAGATACCAGGCCCTATTTTAAGAGTGCTAGCGCTAAGCGCAGTGCTATACCATAAGTTATAAGTCCAAAGTCAGTGGGCATGGCGATGATGTTTTGACATTTTTGTGCAAGCATGCACCAAGTCTAGGCACACGTGGCTTAGCGAAATCATGTGCTTATGGGCTGGGTCAGTGCAATTTAAAGTTTGAGGTTCTTCTCCGGTTATTGCAGCTTCTATGTCCTATTATACAATCAGTTCCCTCTAGCACCAGTGATATAAACAAAAATAGCATATTCATTAAAAGTTGGTGTAAATGGACTGTATGCAATGAATCACAATAAAATAAATATGGACACGCTCCTTTTATATGCTTAAGTTTTATTCACATCAAGATTTGAACGTACGCTCTGTTTATTGAAAGTAAGTATTATTAAAAATAAAAAATCTACTCACACATCATAGCTAATATTAAAAGTGGTTGAAATTCGCACTTCACTTCTACCGGTCAATTTTGATTTTGAACAATTGCATTCATTTATTGAAACAAAAGGAAACCTAGAATATTTCTAAATTCAAATTACACTTCAAACGAAACGAAAATATGATCAAAATAATGTGTCCAAAAGAATTACGCCTAATCCAAACATTTCACCTTCTCCAAATTCTTTCACTAGCTTTAGTAACTTTCTAGTATTTTGCAGTGACCTAAAAATCACTAGATGACAACAGGTGGAAAAATACCAATACAAATTATATCGTAAATACAATTGAAAATTTAAAACATAACATAATAATAATAATAGTAAAATAAACTGTGACCTCTAGAAAGTTTAAAACAAATCTCAATAAATAGTCCCACTAGGGACTCAGAGGAAATGCTGGTGGAATCTCCAAACTGCAAATTCAGGAACTGACTTTAGGCTTTGCGCCGAAAACAGACCTGCTTTTGAAATGTCTTAGCGCAATGACCTATTTCTCAGGAAAATAGCAAATTGTGCTTTTCACCACTTCATTAACACACCCACAGTTTGCGTGCATACACCCACAGATAGCGCAAACACTCCAAACCATGCCCACTTTCACTTTGCACTGCACGAAAATTTGCTCTCACAACAATTGGAAAAAGATGTAGCGCACAGTTATTGCTCATCGTGCCGCGTTTTGCACACTCACGAAAATAAAGCCTATTATTTTTGACCGAAATTCAATAGTTAGGGTTAGGGGTTTGTTCGAATACCTAAACATAGTATGAGCAATAGTAATAGGGATGTTTGTCTTAGCAAACAACACTATTTAGTGCACAATTTACTAATCAATGGGCATTGAACCTCAATGTTATTTGGTCACCATTCTTCTGGAATGAGCAATTACATTGTAGGCAGCATGTAATACTGCTATATGTTTAACTCTTTTTGTGGTTGGTATATTTATATGTCATTTCACTTGAAAATGTGTTTGAGGAACATTTCACATCCGAACAAGTGTCACTAACAGTTTCTGAGAAGGCAGTTTGTGTGTGTGGTGTGGGGGGGTGGGGGGTGGAGTGTTAGAGTTGTAGGTGAAGTTAATAAAGGACTTTGCAAAAGTTTCTTCCTCTCGTGGTTTAACCCTCCACCAGCACCAAATGTCTATGTGTATTTATGTGTGTGGATAAAACACCTGTGTTCAAACTGCTTTTTCTTTTCTTTTCATTTCAATGTTTTGGGTGTCTACAGAAAGAACAGTATAAATAGATAAATAAATAAATATATGAATACATACATATGTACATACATGCATGCATAAATGCTTGACTGAACCCAAAAGAAAATTTGCATTGGACTACAAAGTGCTGCACACATTATACAGCAAATAATAATATAAACAAGCACAATACATAATAATACCATATACAATGTTGTATTGCAATAAAAATCATAAACATTTTCACAATCCATTAGGACCATAATTACAAATAAAAAACATAATAAAAATGAAAGAAATGTGCATCATGTGGTAACATCTAAATAAAGTCACAAATATTATTTAAGGCATAGATCTGGTAAGAATTGCTGGTTACCACTTTCTTTTAATATTTTGCCATATAACCACATCTTTCTCAATAAGCAGTTTTATTTTTAGTTTTTTTAGTTTTGTTTTTCAATAATCCAGCCCTTTCTCATTATTAAATTGTTCACTAGGTTAAAGGTTTGGGGGTGTGATGGAGCAAATATTACAAGATATTTTTATTCTTTTGGTTATTGGATGATACAAAATATTTCCAGTTTAATCTTTAAAAATCATGTGGTACACAACTGTAACACTGACATTGCAAATAAATAAATAATGAAATAAATAAATGGATTGAAAAAAATAATGCCTCCTGCATAAAGACATTTCAATTAGACCCAAAGTTTAAAATCTAGTGTACATTTTCTTATTTTGTTACAATTGTGTTACAATTTTAAAACACGCTTTAATGAGAAATACATTTGGAAAGTTTCTCAAATCAAAAACATTTTTTTTGTCTTTGAACCATTTTCCAGGAACAAATGACTCTTGTATACTAGGGTATAGTTTGTCATTTTCTCTCATATATTGGTAAACTAACAGACATTTTGCTAAAACCACTGGCTGTTTAGGGTGTTACATTATAGGTGAAAGTTTCATTTTAATCATTTAGTATTTAAGAGCAGACTGGCCCTCTTTGGCCATCTAAAGTTTCCAGCATTGCAAAAAACCACCACTACAAGAAGTGATGAGTTATGAGTTGAGCAAACATACATTTCACTTTAAGTTGAAATTACCAGTGGAAAACTTTCCAAGTTGGGGCATGTCAATTAAAGAGTCATGGCAGAAGCTAAAGTATAGATGCTAAAGTTTTAATTGTGAGTATAATTTAGTTTGTACTAGGTCTGATAATGTAACACTTTCATTCAGTGCAATTGCTTATATAAAAAATAACACATAAAAAAAATAACACAATTATTCCTGTCCCCGGACCATAATATGGAATATTTCTTCAGTTTATAAGCTTGAAGTAATGCCTGCATTCAGTAGGGGGCAGTAAGCGAAACTCCAGCTGTATAGGAAACAGCTGTACAGACAAATTCTCATTGAACTCGTAACTGAATCTCAATGTGATTAATCATGATTAATTAGATAAATTAATTGGCATATCATGAAATTAATTAGATAAAAAAATTGTAATCAAGTGACAGCCTCATTTGTACACATTTTCTGTACTGTTGATGAAAAATAGCTGCAAAGCTTGCCAATTTAGCTGGTTTATGATGTGACGGGCTTGTGCAACAAACATCCACATTAATGGCAGTGGATAACAGTAAGGTAACAGAGAGCTTCTATTCCATTTCCCAAGCCTAAAACTCTTACTTTCTGACCTGGAGATAGACAGACAGACAGAGAGAAAGAGAGACACATTTGGAAACTTGAAACATATTCTACATCGCATGCATAGGCTAATCAATACATTATAAATATAGCTCTCTAATTGAAGAGGTCAAGATTACCCATGACCCTCTTTCTAAGTCACTACTTCCTTAACATGAGGGATTCAGATATGCCTGGGATAAGTAATATTCCTTCCTTTTGGCTTGCATTTACAACAAAGGACAGTCATTTCCTCATATTCAGATGTAATACCTAGATTTCACTTTAGTTTCAACCAATCTAGTAAAACCACAGAGATCTCCCTTACAATGATGTGATCTTCCATTAGGCGTACATATTTGTCAGTAGATGTAACCATTTGTTAAGCATGCTGATTGTGTTGATAAAGTTTGTATATTTCTAAAGGACATTTTTCATAGAGCGTTTTACCTTTTTTCAAGCTGAAGTGTGATCAGTTTTTGAAATTCAAAGTACCACAGAGCCACATTTCAGGGGAATCATCCTACGACTCTGGAAAAAAAGGTACTGTTTAAGGTGCAAGGACTGTCACTGGGGTGGTATCTTAAAGGGAACATTTTTTGTACCCCTTGTTAAAATGTATAACTTGTTTTCGGTACATAATTGTACCCTAAGGACATATTGTGTACCTTTTAAAGGTGCATTAATAAGTTTTGTTCCACTTGGTAAAAAAAAATGTACCTATTTGTCTTCTTTAGGGTACAAATATGTACCCATAACAAGGGCACCAACCCAAAAACACCCATGTAAACTGTTTTCTGAGAGTGTACAAATGGCTTACTTGCAGTTTTCTAAACTGGGATAGCAGCATGTACACATTCAAATTACACAATTTGCCTTTAAATCACTATTGAAAATAGAAACGCTGCTCTTGGTAAGCAGATATGCAATATGTCAAAGAAGTATCACTGTGTTTGTGAGTTCAGATTCTAGAAAGAACACTGAACGATCATACAGCCGGAGGCGATGCTTGTGATTGAAGCATATGGATTATGTTGACAATGGATGTGTGGTTTATGTTTTGGCATTAAAGGATTTTGTGGAATTACAGAGTGCTATAGAGGTTTTGTAGACATCCTAATTGGTTCATATAAGGCTTGAAGCCAGCTATGACAAATTGGAGCTGAGCATGGGTTAAGAGACACTGACACCATTCATGAGTGTATGAAGACAATATGAAATGTCCACTATGTGGCACTAAAAGCGAGTACAATTTTCTCAGAGTTTTAAATAAACAAACCTACCTAAACCTTACATCTAAACCTCACCAATGGTGTCAGTAAAAGCAAATGCTTTTATAACACTCGTGTCAATTCACGTGCTCTTTAGAACTCATACTCCGGCCCTTTGTGTCACAAGTGCAACACTCTTGAGCAGTTGAGCTACCATATTTGATTATGTGTGAACGAGTTTGTAAATGTAGTTGGTTATGTAATGCAAACATTAAAATGTACCACCGACAAGTCATGCGTTAAAGTAAAAGTGTTAAGTTGTCATAAGATAGCATTGTTTGAAGAGCAGGGCAAAAAGTTCGAATGACAATCGGACGTTTTTGTGGCAGGGCCGGGTCATGATCCTACGCACCCGGTCCCGTATTAGGCTAATCAAGCCTCTGAGGTTTAAAGGCCGACCGAGTATCGTGCGGGGGAGAGAGATCATTAGCGGACATGTCCGTCATGTGTGTGTTTATGTTGTCTTTTAAGTTTCTCATTAAAACTATTATTTATATTGAAAAGCCGGTTCTTGCCTCCTCCTCCGAGGAGAGAGGGGTACGCCGTAGTAGAGTTCTCGCCACTACCGTCCACCCCAACGGAGCAGCCGCGCCCATCTGCTGGGGGACGAGGAGCCCAGCCGCCTGAACGAGGACGATGGCCGCCGACCGCGAGGGGAGAAGGGGCTCCAAGCCGACTGCCTGAAGCTGTCAGGGCCACTGCCAGGGGCGGAGGAGTCGTCTACCAGCCGCTGAAACGCGGCGGGGTTTAAGACCGCCGACCGCGAGGGGAGAAGGGTAGTGGCGAGAACTCTACTACGGCGTATCCCTCCCTCCTCCTTCCCGGGTTTCGGCACCAGTGTAAAGGGATCAATGGAAAGGAGGAGGCGAGAACCGGCTTTTCAATATAAATAATAGTTTTAATGAGAAACTTAAAAGACAACATAAACACGCACATGACGGACATGTCCGCTAACGATCTCTCTCTCCCGCACGATACTCTGCAGTCGGCCTTTAAACCTCAGAGGCTTGATTAGCCTAATATGGAACCGGGTGCGTAGGATCACGACCCGGCCCCGCCCTCCACCCTGCCACAGTTTTATTTGTGATTTGTGAAGAAGTGAATAAAAGTAATTGCTGCTGTAGCATCTCTAGTGTTTATTTCACCAGGAAACTCTCGAGATACGGTATGTACAATGAGCCATGTAAATTCATTTAAATATAATAACGTGATTATATGAGACCAGGTTGGGCAACCACCAATCTCATTCCCTTAAAAAAAATTACTGGCTTACATTTTCACCAGTCTGGTGTGTCAAAAGTTGTTACATTGCCAAAATTGTTTATATTGCGTTACTTATCTGCGTAGTTACTAAATGGCTTAACTTCTGGTTAAGCTATTGCTTGGTTAAATTAACATACAATACCTCTTGCATGTGTGAAACAGGAGTGGAAATAGTGTCCAGTGTGGTATCGGTATGGGATATGATGGGTGTTGTCACCTGTATTAAAATCTAGTCTGGGTTTCTGTTGACAGTGAGCATGCCGATGTGTGCACTGACACAGTAAATACACCCAAGACTTCCTTGGATGCAAGCCAAAGGCAAATTGTTATATCAAACCGGAAGTGAAAGACTCAATGAGACCAGATTATGTCCGAAAATAACTTCTCTTTTTCATTCTTTCTCAGAAAACCTCTCTCTCTTTATTGCCTCAGTTAGGTGTGTATCATTCGCGATGAGGCCACGTTCATCTTAATTAGCTGCAGTAGTGGAGGCTTGGGAGAGGAAGGAGGCTGCAAATGCAATAACGTGGTTTGCTGAGCTGTAACATGACACTACCTTAAACCACGGCAGAGATGTGGCTGGCTGCCGGGAGAGAATAGGAGCAGAGGAGCACAGTACCTTATCCAAAACCTCTTTCTCACTATTACCTCTCACCCACACATAACTGAGGACTGTGGAGGATAGTCTACTTTATTTTACTCTACACGTCTGGTGTGTATTCTTCACTGCAGATAGATGAAATGAGGCAGAGAAGGATGATTTTGTAGAAGACGAGCTGTTATTTTATATTACGTAGCCTTAAGTGCTTGGGTAACTTTAATTCACTGTGTATGCAAATGTCACTACCTTTTCAGTAAGTGCTGATTGGTATTCTTTTAACTTTGCAGTCTTTTTCTTTCTCGTTTAGCCAGTTTTGTGACACATTTCTGCGAGTCATAGGGGACGCCACTCGGAGTCACACAAAAAACGTCCGTCACGGATTGTCTTCCCCCCAAATTTGACTTAGCGTCCTGATTACACTGAGAGGGGTGAGCGGGACACAGATGGATTATGGATGGGATCTGTAACTGATGCCGCTGCCAGTATCAAATGAAAAGGACAAATAGTTAACTGGCATTTCTCGCCCTTTCACACACAAATACTCATTATAATCATGTCTGCGTGGTTGTCCCAACTTAATGTTGTCTTAAAGGAATAGTTCACCCCAAAAGGAAAAATTATTCTTAATTTACTCATTCTCATGTTGTTCCAAACATGTATGACTTTCTTTGTTATGCAGGATACAAAAGATGTTCTCAATACAATTGCAGTGGATAGTTCCTCAATTTAAGGCTAAAAATAGAGCAAAAAGTATCATAAATATAGTTCTATCGGGAAGACACGCAGTCTTGAATGAAGTTTAAGATGCCATTTATTTGATAAATGTAAAACAGAAAGCAATGTCTCTCTCTTTGGCGTAGGCCCCGTCCGGCGGTCCGAGGGAGTTGTGCCCGGAACCGTCATGTCCTGCCGGAGATAGGAGGCAGGGGCGAGGAGCCTACCCCCGTGCGGGACAGGGCTCAACTGGTGGTGGTGGGGTGGTGGAGGTTGCCTGTGTTTAGCACACTGAAACAGCAATGTGATAGATTGTGAGCAGACTTATAAAGCAATGGCTTACGTGCGATTGGCCAAGAATTACCCAGCTAATGATGTGTTGATGTAAGGCTGCTAGTCTTCCCGCTAGAACTACACTGCGCTTCCATTCACTAAAAGAAGTCACAATAAACAAGTTTATTTTGAGAACGGCGTGCCAATTTCAAAATTATGCAGTTTAGAACATTCCAAAGACACATTTTCATTACTTTATTGCCTATTTTCACAATATATGTGGCCATACGTTAGACAATTGCCAATATTTATGATTTGACATTGTGAAAGGGACTGTAGCTCTTCAAGAGGTAGTCGTGGCCACGGTTTCAGCGTTTTAGTGAAACCTAAGCAGAATTGAATGGCTTTTGGCATCCCATAATTCCAGCGATAAGGGCTGGAAAGCATCAGAGGCCAGCATGGAGTATAAATCTGTCTCATAGCAACAGGCTGTACGTCTAAGAGAAAGAGAGAGCAAGAGATAACGAAAAAAGTGGCAAGATTCATCAGCAACACTTAAATTAGTCACATTAAAATCACCTCCGAGGGTCTTCAGGTGGCTTGTTGTCCTTTAAATAAAAATACAATGAACCTCGACGTCTTCTCCCAAAAGGACAGTGTCCTTTTAAGATGCCCCGGGGCTGTCAATCAGTTCATATCACCCTTTTTACTGTCATTACCCTCCAATACTAATAATGTTAGAAACAAACAGTGGTAGATAAGGGGCCTTTTAAAAGAGGATGCATTATTTAGCACCAGGCGCGAATGGTCCTGATCGGAGTGGGACAATTGAATAACATCAGCCGATAAGGAGCGTTCCCTCTCTAGATCGGCTCCTGAAATCGTAGATAGCAGGCTCGAACGAAAGGTTTATCGGAGTTGGGGAGTGTAAGAGAGAGACAGTCACATAAAAAAACAGCATTAGCATCAGAAATTCACATCACCGCTAGTGTCAGATGGGGTAAGACCGTGAGAGAGGAAGAAGAAAAATCAATGGGGCGGTGGTCAGTATTAATCTAACATCAATATAGTCAGTATCTTTTACTTTTCATGGTAATTGCCCCAGTGATCTCCTAAAGTGGCTCTCAAGTGCTTTAAGGGCCAACTGATAGCATCTTATCGGCCCGTAGGAGGTCTCAAGGGAAACAGGGGTCCCAGGCCTGTGCGTGTAGGAGTGTGTGTGTATATATGGATGGGGTCTACAGAAGTGGGCATATAAACTCTGTGACTTCATATATCAAATTATTACATATGCATATTCTATAGAAAACATATATGTTTTAAAACAATTTTCATTTGAAATTTGGTGCATACGATATAATACGGTATGCAATAATATTCCTTTGCATCCCCCCCCCTTCTAATTGGCTTTTGATCATGACATCGAACAGCAGTTTCACATTCAGTGTGGACAGACAAATTGCTTGTCTCTTGAAACACTATTGAGGACACGGTACTACTTTTAACACTTATTTTTTGACTAAGAATTTCTCTCGTAGACCCATGCCTTGACTGCACATGCTATTTAAGGATTGAAGTTATGTCAGCTATGACCAAATGTAAGAATGAGACCATCTCAGTACACCACTCTTGGCAATTCTCAATCCATTCAGTCAGACAAGTGTGTGCACATGTGTGTACAGGTATGTGTGTGTGTTTGAGAGTTTTTGCAGAAAAGCATCACCACTATTCATCACTCTGAGCACATTTGCAAGTTTTAACAGTGACTCGTCCAAAAGGCATTTCTCCCATGCTCAGACATTCATTTTCCAGTGAACAGGGCTCTTTTTTTCCTATTCTTTCGTTCAATCGCCCTCTCTCTCCCTCTCTCTCTGCTTCCACTCATAATTCAATCCAATTCAGGGCATGACCACAGACTCTTACAGTAGCTCTAAATGTATTGAACTCTAGATTTAGAAAAAACTGCTAGAAATAGATCTTGCATTCAATTTCAATACTTACAGCTCCCCTCACACACATAGTGGCTTCAGGTCATGTCGGAATCATCATATTTCGAGATGAGCGCACATGAACGCCACCACAATGTCTTAGTTATCAGGAGGGAACTTGGGATTTTGTTTAAGACCTTCCTTTCTGAGTTGGGGGCATGTACATTAACAAATCAAGCTAGTTGCTATTGGTCATAACGATTGTATTTGTCGTAATGTGGGACGCTTAAGCATTTTAAATGTTTCTATATGTGATGCAAAGGGGCCATCCCTAGAGCATCACACCACTAAAATAAGTGACAATAGATCTTCTTTTTGGACAAAATGTGGGATGTCCCTCTAATATGGCAACCTATTGTAATACTGAATGTTGATTGCAACATTTTTTTGTAGCAACTTGTTTAGTGATTCTGAAGAATATTGATAAATATTGCCAGAAAGGAATTATAATTATAATACACATAGTGTCTTTCCAAAGCTCAAAGACAAAGCTCAATTTTACTTTTGATGTAAAGTGACCAACTATTAATTTAACTGTTTTATGAAACAGGCTTATGCGACCAAACTTCATTTTCCATCATTCTCTGTGGCAAAGCAATAATGATAAAACACTTAAATAAAGCATTAATTAAAAACCTCATGCGGTTATTTTGTTCTTCACTCAGTTGTACTAAAGCTAAAATGCTTCCTGGGTTTAATTTACGAAAAAGTTGTTCCACTTTTGCGTGCTATTTTAGCCAAAACAAAACACTTATCTGCTAACAACCCAGAAACTGGGATTTTTTTAAAAAGACTTTACTTTCTAGAAATCCAGAGTGCTAAAAGTGCCTGAAGTTGAAGGAAAACCCTTCAAAATTCATTTTGCCAAATGAAATTAGCGTTGCATTATTATCCCCTTCAGAAAGCTGTTTTTTTGTTTAAAAGACACACATTTTGTAGAGATCATGGCAGCAGTAATTCATTAAATGATGATCAAATGATCGAGTAGTGCGTTATGACTAGGCATACATCCAGATACAACATGCAGTTGAGTGCACTTTTGGCATTTTAAATGGCAGAAATTTGTTCTATGTGTGTTATCTGTGCACATATGTGCTTCTCTTGAAATCATCCCCCTAACAGATTGATTTGCAAAGCTCCTTGAAGTGGCCACGCCCCCACCTTGAGCTGAGATCTGATTGGCTTGCCGGTCAAATTGCCTGCAGGTGACGGGTTGATGCCAGGGGGTTGGGTGGCATGGCATGGCAGGCACTGGGTACTCTTCTGTGCCAGGTGCTGGCACCCTGCCCTGTGAGCAGATCTCTGGAGAGCTACACACCGTATTTTCTCGTTTCGCTGTGTGAGGAAGCTTTACTCACCTCTAGGGCTGTAATAGAGCTGGCAGGAGAGTGTGTGAAAAGTGTTTGTGTGTTTGAAGACACCGCCATTACCTAGAGTTCAGTGAATTCTCTTATTTCAGTAAATTTGATATTTTACACACATACACATAAATGTACACATACACATAAGTGAGCATAATATTACAAATAACACTTTTTTAAACTTAATACACATACTTGTTCAGAAGGTGCACAATTCATGAGTACATTTCATTCCAAAGAAAGAAATGTTTGCCTTCGTATTCTTTCAACAAATTGTAATTACTTGCTCGGCCTATAGAATGACTTTTGCGCTGACATCAATTAGGCCGCGAGGGCAGGGACCACAATTGCAATGGATAGCAAATTCGGCATTTAGCTGTTGTTTTAGCAATTTCGTGTTTAGCTCCATTCTCGCACGCAACTTCCACTTCCCACAATCCAGTCAATTCCCAATCAGTTGGGTAAGTTACTCAAAAAGGTAATCCACTACAAATTAATAATTAATTGCAATTAGATTACTTCATTGAAAATGTAACTTTATTTTTAAGTTACTTTCTAAAATAACAATAATTGATACAAATTCAAAATAATGTCCATATTTCCTCCTTGTTCAATGTCGCACTCAACACACACTCAGCAGCACATATTTCTCCCTTGAAATGATTTATGAGGGGCTGTATTTCCTGGATAGAAAATGTTTTCTATCCAGGGGGATAAAAACATTTAAGAGGCTGGGTAGAGGAACGACGAGTGAGTCTGTCAAATGTATTTTTTATTTATTTATTTTTTGTTGTGGAAAATATTGAAAAGTGGTCCTTGCAAATTCTGAGGACATACGACTTTGTATATAAAATCTGGCATCAACTCACAATCTTGATATAAATGTAAAAAGGCAGCATTTTTTTGACAAGGCTCCTATTTTTTCAATGTCATTTTCATGATTTCTAGAAGCTATAACATTTTAAATAAAATCAATATTTAATAATAATAATAATAGCAATTAATACATTTTCATAGGCACTTTTATGCTTGCCCTAGAATTTAACATAATTCATGTTTTAAAATCTACATGAATAACATTATTTAATAAAAGTCTTTTGTAATTATGAAACAATCTAGAAAAGACCAAACTATATTTGTATTTTCATCTTTGTTTCCTCTGGCATTTTTTCAACACACACACACACACACACACACACACACACACACACACACACACACACACACACACACACACACACACACACACACACACACACACACAGTGATGAAACTGTGTAGAAGTTCATTTAATTGTATAATATTGAATCTCATCAGAATGGCTGCAGTATATCTAATGAAAATGTTTGGTAAATCTCTCGGACCATATAAAGTCTTTAGGATTATCCAACATCTATACAAATAAAGCTGCTCATCGCATTAAAGCAAGACACTGCTATAAATAGATTTTAATACCAATGTAGTTTTCAAGGAGACACAAAACTGTTCATCATGTGATTGCATTTCCTCCTGCGGTTTTAATTTACGCATCTTCAATATTGAGATTTTAACATGTGGGTCATTTTGGTCACACCCAGAGATTGAATATTGTTCTCTTTACCCTTATTATAAATTATAGAATCACTTATACACTCTTGCTTATTCTGACAATCACTTTTAGAAGAAAAAACGAAGATTACGAATGGAAGTATTTCATGTTTTTTTTGTGCTCTCTCTCTCTCTCTCTCTCTCTCTCTCTCTCTCTCTCTCTCTCTCTCTCTCTCTCTCTCTCTCTCTCTGTGAGATGGCAGTTTGTTGGAATGCTGCAAAAGCAGCTTTACCATGGCAACCCTTCTCTCATAAAAAAAGCCTCCAATCAGTCTGAAATCAGCATGCAAAATGGCACTCAACCCTGTAGCCTTTATTAAAGTTTGCAGGGACTCAATTTAGAGATAGTGATCGTTTTCCTATTAAAAAGCACAGTGTAAGATATTTTTCCCCTTCTCTCTCTCTCTCTCTCTCTCTCTGTAAATCGGAGGTAGGGAGTGAGTGAAAGAGATAGAGAGAGAGCGAGAGAGAGAGAGTGAGAGAGAGTGAGGGGGTAAATCAGCATAGGCTGATGTGATTTCGCTGTCACAAATCCCGCCTGGGGCTCATACAGCCCCACCGAGCAAGTGGAACCGTGGCGGGCTTAACGGTCGCCGTGGCGACTTAGCTCCTCAGCAGAACATCACATACACCCCACCCCACCCCCCATGATGGAGTGCATGCTGATAAGATCAAATGATTCTGATTGGCTGCCTTCCTCATCTCGGAGTCTGTGGGTGAGAGAGAGAGACCTGTAGCTGGTACATAAGAAGCTCTTTGGAATGTCTATATGTGATTCTATGTAATTTGTAGAGAGAGACATAGAGACAGAGAAACAGAGAGCTGGCGATGAAAACCTGAAGAGAGGGGGTAAAATTGGGCCACACTCCTGGAGTGACCCTTATGGAGGGGGTACATTTTCTCTTCAAAACTGCCTCAATCTCTTTTTCCACTTGATTTAAAAATGTACACTTCGATTTGTATGTCTTTTTAAATGTGAAACAGAGCTTATGTTAAAGTATGCTTTAAAAAATAATAAATTGCCAACAGCCTTATGTTTACATAGCTACTTACAGTACTATAGAACATTTTCACATAAAGTAAACTGTTGTAAACGTCTATGAACCTTATTCAGAGTAGCACCATCTTTGATTATTGATGGGAATAAAAACAAGACTGTGAAGCACTTAGCGCAGCACTATGCGATATATCATAAGCACAAAGTTAATGGACATGGTCATGGAGCTTTGGTGTGTTTGTGTCTATGCACAAGAAGGTTTGGTGAAATTGCATGCCCAAAGTGCTAATGGGCTGGGTCAAGTGCAGTTTAATTCTGGGGTTCTTCTCCAGGTATTGCACCATCTGCGTCCTATTATATAGTTAATTCTCTGTCAAGCACCAGTGATATAAACAAAGACAGCACATTCCTAGGATGTTGGTTGTGTAAATTCTTTCTGGATGCAATGAATTAGAAGAATAGAATTATAGACTTGAGCTGTTTTGTGCATTAACTGCGTCCTTGTTGAATGTCAGGCACATTTCTATGACAGTGACACACTCTTTTTATATGCATGGAAAATGTGATTCTCTTCAGGATTTGGAAGTAATCTATATTAAATTATAGACAATGTAAGTATTATTAATCATATTGATCAAATCATACAAAATCATAAACTAAAATCAGCCAATATTAACAGTTCTCGGTC
This sequence comes from Xyrauchen texanus, assembly GCF_025860055.1. NCBI lineage: Eukaryota > Metazoa > Chordata > Actinopteri > Cypriniformes > Catostomidae > Xyrauchen > Xyrauchen texanus. Next base: position 21,204,072 of record NC_068322.1, on the reverse strand, counting down.
TGTCGGTCAATTCGACGTTGTGTCGAAGAAGCGACACTAGGGTCTCTTTTGAGCACCGAATATACCTCTGATATGAGAAGTTGGCGAACAGAATTTGCATGTCCCCCCCCCCCGGACATATGGGTATAAAGGCGAAGAAATGAATGTTTCATTCAGAAATTTTCTTTGGAGACGATGGTCGTGTATGCAGTGAGCTGCGAGTCACACACCTGTTCCTCTACCTCTGAGCGATTACTGCTGTTGGATATACAGCGCACTTCAGCGGCTGTCTCCTTCTCTGCACGGCAGTGCAGTTTGCCCCTGGGCGATTCGACAGCGCAATACTAAAAAGAGTGCTTTATAAAAGAGTGATTTTCTCTAAAAGAGTAATTCTCTCTAAAAGAACAATACACAGCGGCGTTGAACGTCCTTTTCAGGACTCGTCTTTGTAAAGATGCCTTTCCACCCCTGTGAGGTTCCTAGAGTGCTCTCTGCTTAAGACAGCCACAGGCGCTGTCTAATGTGTCTGGGCTGCGATCACACCGAGGCAGCATTTGTGGATGGTTCATGTTCTCATTGCGAGAACATTACCATGGCAATGTCGTGGTCGCGGCTTTCTTTCAACCGAAGGAACGCCACTCCTGTCGCCCCCCGCGTCGCTCCTTCTTCACACGGGATTGAGGATGATCCGGGGATGGCAGCGGGCGCGGTTTCGCTGGGTACGTCCCTGCGAATTCCCCGCCCCCCCGGCACGCTCGTTGACTCCCATTCGTCTCGAGGCAACAGCGCCTCACCTCACAGCCAGCCTGCCTATCCTCTTGAGCCCCCCGCGCTGGATGAGTTCACAGCTGCATCGGAGAGCGGTCCGGCATCTGATGCAGAGGATTCGTCTGGGCTGCCACCTTTGGGCCAGCACGCCCAGGCTGAGGCTGACGCCCAAATGTCCGACATCCTTGCCTGGGCCTCCAGCGTGGGGTTTGACTGAAACCCTCCATCCTCCCCACACCCATCATGGCTGGATGATTGGTTCTTGGGGTGTACGCACCCCTCGTTCATCCGCTCTCACTACCCTTGACGGCGGAGCGGCCCATGGGTACACAACGATTCCCCAGGTGGATAGGGCGGATGCGATCCACCTGTGCCCCGTGAACGCCGCCAACTGGCAGGGTTGCTCTGTACTCCCCTCCAAGGCCTGTAGGAAGATGTCATCATTGACCGCTAAAGCCTACAGCACCACCGGACAGGCCGCTTCCGCCCTGCATGCCATGGCACTCCTGCAAGTCCTCCAGGCCAAGGCACTTAAAGATCTGCACAAGGGTAGTCCTGATCCCGATGTGCTGCAGGAACTGCGTACAGAGATCGCCCTCGCCCTCAGGGCCACAGCGCAGTCAGGAACTGCAGGTGATGGCCACACTCGTGGTTCAGGAACTTCATCTGTGGCTGAACTTGGTCAAGATGCGCGAGACGGACAAGACACGCTTCCTGTCTCCCAGTTCGGCCTCTTCGGCGACACGTCGAGGACTCCGCCCAGCAGTTCTCCGTGGTGAAAAAGCAGACGGATGCCATCTCACACATCCTGCCCGTCTCGCTGGCCAAGCCCTGTCTGCTCACCGAGGGCATCCTCCTGTGGCTAGAAAACATGCTCTGCCTCAACCCGGGCCCAGCTCTCAGCCCCAGCGTCGAGCACCCCGCAGGAAGCGCACGCCCCTTGTCTCACGGACCCCCTCGTGGACCCAGAAGGCTCCTAGGCGCTCCTGAGACGATCGACTCCTGGTGGAGGGCCAGGAGGAGAATCTTTATTTGAAGTTATTTCATTTGCCACACCCCTCCGGGGCTGTGATACCCAAATTCTCAATAAAAGAGCGATTTCCTTTGTCTCTGGGTCACCTGGCCCGAAAATGCCGTTCTCATGGCACTCGTCCACCAGACCTTGACAGTCCCCTGGACTCGGAACCCCCGCCTCCAGCCAAGCCACGACTGTCCACCGGCCGGCCAGTTCTGATGAGTCTAGAGGACGCCGACGCTGGACCTCCTCCTCAGTCACTAACCCGCCCCCTGCCGGGTACGTCAAAAATAATCGCCCCTTTAGTGCCCCTAGCACGGAGCTTGGATGCGTGGCTTTCACTTCCCAACCCATCTTGCTGGCTGGCCAGGACCATCCGACTCAGTTACACAATTCGGTTTGCCAGGCCCCTGCCCGCCTTTGCGGGCGTCCGCTTTTCCGCAGTACAAGGCGAACATGCCAAATCCGTGCGCCTGGAAATCGTGACCCTTTTGCTCAAAGACGCGATAGAGCCTGTCCCTCCAATTGAGATGAAGAAGGGTCTCTATAGCCCTTACTTCATCGTACCCAAGAAAGGCGGTGGCTTTCCACCAATCTTGGACTTGCGAGTTTTCAACCGGGCCTTACACGAGGTAATGAGATAATACTGCGCTTTTTCTCCCTAGCCCTGTGGGTCTGCAATTCGGCGGAGGAATTCGCCGATCAAATCCACTGGGGGTACTCAAATCTACCCTTTACTGGAATAGGTGCTCCGCACCGTGCAGACCACCGCAACCTGACACACTCTACCAGTACCATCACTCCACTACTGTGATGCAGACGCCTGAAACATCTTTTTAACATGCATTGTTATTTGCATTTGACATTTCACTACACCATGTATCATCATGCTCTTCTCAAACATTTTATAATTATTGGTTGAATCACTGCTGCCTTGATCGATCAGAAATGTACACAAATATCTCTTTTGAATATTTCAGGATACCATCTGCTTTCCTCGGGCAGTAATATGTGATGTAAATTGCATCAGGCAAATAGCACAAGGTTTCAGGAATGCAATCTACAATGAGCATAATGTCCATATAAAGGAGGTGTATTTGCATGGAAAGGAATGACAATGACTTAACTTAAATACTCACAGTACTATTTTAAACTAGATTGCGGGAGGTTAGTGAATAAGATGCAGTTTTTTGCACAACTGCTTAGTGAATTCACCCCTGAATGTAATGATATTTATTTTACATGGTGTCTTAACAACTCTCTCTAAAAGAGCCCAGGATCAGTCTTCCATCTTGTTTTCATTTCCTTGCCACCACTGCCCAGGTATTAATATGTCATTGATACATTAATTGCCCAGTAATTATCTGAAAATGAGGTCAAAGATGAAACCGTTTGAACTTTTAGCATCACTCTACAACACTGCGAGCAATGCTGTAGCTTGCCGTTGAGGCTCCATAGAGTTCAGTGCACTGGGAAACATGGATGTGATTCATTTAAACAGCCTTAACACTATAATCACTTTGATGCAAATGCCATGAAATCATTGTCAAAACTTGTGTGGAAACCAAGGATTCAGTATCACTGTATTAAGTGCGTGTACACCTGTGCATCATTTTCTTGCTAATAGAAAGGTGGTAGCCAATCTAGTTAGTGTAACAGTAATCAAATTCGATTATAATGGCAAGTGGTATGTGTGCAATGAAACTTGACACTGAAAAAAAGAGTGAGACAGGGCCTTTAAAACCAACAAAGGTCCTCTACAACTGCAACTGTACTTACACTTACTGCCTTAGCAATCATCACTCATTAATTACCGAAAAAAGCTTAATGTGATGAGTGTGAATGTGTGTGATGGAAAGATACCAGTGTTCCTTTATGACAGGCCTTGTACTTGGCACCAATCTATTGATCTTTTGGCACCATTAATGTAAATGACCAATTAAAAGCTGGCTTTCTAAACCAAAAACCTGTCACAGTCTGATGATGTCATATAACTCTTAAGTGATCCTTATCAAGGGTTTACTTGAGCCAGTGCACTCTCTCTTTGTACGTGCATGTGTGAGACACAGAGATACTGTCATCGCTGATATAAAGCTTTAGCGCTGAGACAAAGAATAAGTCACAGCAAACTCCTCCCAGGAACAAGACGATTAAAACATCTTATCCCTGATACTCAACAATCAAGGAAAAAGGCAGATATGAGGAAAGTGTGTGAATGTGTGTGTGTGTATTACAACAAGCTGCATTATTGTGATTTTATTTTTATGTGTATTTGTGCGTATTAGTGTGTCAGCCAGATTCGAGCAATCTCTTCAGTCTTATCTGTGTATTTTGCTTGTTTATCGCTGTGTGTATTTCGATTGGAAACCCTCGCTGATAATACACTTCCCTAATGCAAATAACTAGTTCCAGACTTCAATAGATAATTCCATTTGGAAACAAAAGAAAAATGGTGCATGCCGAGTTAGATGATTGTCTAAATTACTACATCTACTGTATATAAAAATTATCTACACTTAAAATGCACCATCAATTCAAAACAAAAGACAAATGATGTATGCTCATTTGAATAATGTTTTGTAGCAGTTAACATCTGCTGTATATTGATATACATACTTGTAGTTGCGTACATTTTACGTTTCGCATTGACAAAACAAAATGTGCAACCCTTACAAAAACATCTGATGTTTTGTTGTTGTTTGTGTCTATATTTACATTTATATTATGTGTTTTGTTTATTTGTATTTGTGTATGTTTCACGTTCCACATAGACACAACAAAACACTCTACACTAAAAATATACCTTAAATTCTGTTCAAAACAAAAGACAAATCATGTATGCTTTGTTCAACAATGCGTTGCTGTGAACATCTACTTTCAAATATATATTTTGTTCATTTTTATATACTTTTGAATTTGTGTACATTTCACATTCTGCATAGACACAACAAAACAAAGTCTTATAGAAATATCAGACAGAAAACAAAATGTAGCGCACACAGATTAAGGACGTTTTGTCACTGTTTATGTCACCTACATTTTGTTTGCCTATTGGTATTTGCGTACGTTTCACACTCCACAGACACAACAAAACATTCTAAACTTAAAAATAAACAAACGTAAAAATAAACATACAAACAAACAAACAAAAAACAAAACAAAAAATATGTTTTTTTGCATGTTTGTTTATTTGTATTTGTGTATGTTTTACATTCCACAAAGTCACAAAAACAATTGTTGTACAGGGTACATTTTTTCCATTCTTCAGTAACAAAAACAAACAAACAAACAAATAAAAAATGAAATTATGTTTTGTTGCAGTGTTTTTCTATATTCACGTCTATATTTTGTGTATGCATTGTATTTGCATAGGTTTAATGTTCCTCATAGATGCAGCACAAATTTCTACACTTAAAAAGCATCAAGAAACAAACAGAAAACTAAATAATGTTTTGATGCGGTTTAGTTCTATATCCTTGTCTATATGTTGAGTGCATTTGTTTATTAGTATTTGTGCATATTTTACGTTCCACACAGTCACAACAAAATGTTCTACACTAAAATTAAAATAAATGAATACATAAATAAATAAATGAGAGAAAATGTAGCTGTTTACGTTAACAGTTTATTGATGTGTGTTTTGTGTGTTTTATGAGTATTTGCATATGTTTCAAGACAGACTGTAAAAAGATTGGTCCATACTTACTGAAATTCGAAACAATGTCCTCGGTGGTTGTATCTGCATTTTGTTTGTGTTTGTTTAATTGTATTTGCATTTGTTTCATGTCCTGCCTTAACACAAAACACTCTACACAACAAAAAACACAAATATGTTTTTCGCTGTTTAAGTCTCTATATTGTGTATTTATTTATTAGTATTTGTGTATGTATTGTCTTCCACATAGACACAACAAAATGTTATACACTTAAAAAAAAAAAAAAAAAAAAACAATGTCTATATTCATCTATATTTGATGTTTGTTAGATTTGTTTACAGATGTTTCACATTCCACATAGACAAAACAAAATGTTCTATACTTACAAAACAAAACTGAACAATATTTTGTTGCTATTTATGTGTATATTTTGTTTATTTCTTTATTAGTATTTACATGTTTCACATTCCACATATACAAAACATTATACATTATACATAAAAAAACAAACAAAAACAAATGGTGCATGCACAGTTAAACAATGTTTTATCGCTGTTAACATCTGTATTCATGCCTTCATTTTGTGTTTGTTTATTAGTTTTTACCTATGTTTCACATTCCACATAGACACTAAACAGTGAATGCACAGTTTAACATTATGTCTATATTTCCTATATTTGCTTACTTTTCACGTTTTCATAGACACAACAAAACGTTCTACACTTAAAATAACAGCAAACAAAATGGTACATGCACAGTTTAGCGATATTTTGTCACTGTAAGTGACACTATTCACGTCTATATTTTGTGTGTGTGTTTATCACTATTTGGTTACGTTTCAGAATCCGCATAGACACAACAAAATGTTCTACACTTAAAACACACCTTTTGTTTGCCTGCCGCACATTCACGTGAAATCTGCAGGGTGTCGTTGTTTGTGTGTTTATGTGCGTGTGTATATGATATGTTTACCAAATACCTGTTTATAATGCAAAGGAGCGGCAGCATGTTGGCTGGTCTCTGCGGTAAATGGCGGGTATTATTCGTCAGTCTGGCAGTGTCTGGAGGCTGCTTCGTGCAGATACAAGGAGGCAACTGATAAGAAGAGCATCAGAAGGCTAGTTAATTGCCTGCAGTCTGCGGGAGCAGGGGGAATATTTAAAATCTATCGGATTAAAGGCAGATTAAACAGAACCCAGGCACAGGACCCAATGGCGCTGAAAGATTGCAATCAGCAACGGTAATGGTGGAGAAGTAGGAGAGAGAGACAGAAAAAAGAATGGGGCAGAAAGAGAGAGAGAGAGAGGCAGATAGGAAATTCAGATCCGCGGCTAATGCCTAAGGTTCCATCTTGTAAGCACGATTCATCTATGTGTAAATCGTTTTCTCTCTCTATCTTTCCCTGTCTCTCTCTCTCGTCATTTTTTTACTTCTTTTTTGTAGGCCTGGATTGCTATGGCAGGCGCTCACTCGCTCTTGCTTGGCTTATCGGTCGATCGGTGAATTAAAACTGCTCTTGCCCCTCGGAGGATTACGAAGGCTGATTGAAGCCTGTATGAAAACTAGCTAATAAGTGGGAAATGTCAGAAGGGGCACTCTATCGAAACTGTGTACTTTTTATAATAACGCTTACAGGAGTGGGGTGCGGATTGGGTTTATGTACGTGTGAAGAGGGATGGCTGACACGTTGGGCCTGAAGGATGGGATGACAGAGAAACCAACAGTCCAGGGTTGATAGAAATGAACAACATTTGGATGTAGAGAAGAGGGCGTTTTTGAGTCACATTGTGGGCGTAAAATCAAAAACAATGGCAAGTACAATGGCAAGTGTTTTACACACTTCCTTCATCCTGGTGCAAGAGATTTTGAAATTGTTCAATGTTTTGGAATTGTTTTTAAATCTGATGACCTAATCAGATATATGATAAACAAACTGTAAAATATGAGGGATATTTGAGGTCACTAGACCAATAAAGACAAACAAACAAAGGTGGAATTTAAGCAACCATCCATTGTTCAGTTGATGACATTAACTTATATTCATACAAATTCGTACACAGTCACATTGACTGTGGACACCAACCACAGTTTGTTGTTTTACATGAGGTTTAGGGGCATGTAAATCTGAAAACAAATGTAACTCTCAAAACCTTTCCAAGATTTGATGAAATGATCCTTACAAACTTTGGCAAATCCAGTGACTAGTTCTTCAACAGAAGTGTTCATTGAAGCAGAATTACTACTTTATAAATAGAACTTTGATTCCTAGTGTTCTCGTCTTTGATCCCAGATTCCTGTAAATTGCATAGAAGCCAACCAATTAAATTGCCGCTTGCCATTTCAACCAGCTCTTATTGTTGTTGTCGTTTTTTTTTTTTGACTCAATATGGGTGGTCCATTGGTGTGCCATCTACAGGAGCACTACCTTTTTCCAATTTCTTCTTTTGCCCTAGATCCTACACAGTGGTCAATCTCTTCTGAATCGAGACTGATCAAACTGAATTTGGCAACAGTAGGTCTAAAGTTGAAATCTACCAAATTTAATACTTGCCCCCGAGTAGCTGAACCTGGAAGTGTTGTTGAAAATATGGACATGTGTGACCTCCAATTTCTGAGTGAAATGTCCAAAGAGTAGTGCCAAAATGTAGTTATATTTATATAACTATTTTAACTCATATTTTAACTCTACTCACAAACCCCAACCCTAAACCTAGCTGTCAGTGGACTAAAAATGCCCCTTTAGAGTGATTATGCAACCTCTGAATTGTGCTTACCATTGTTAATGTGAACAAGATTACTTCCTGGTTGTCACAGGATTAAACTCTGTGTCTTGTACAGAGATGGGTAGAGTATCCAAAAACTGTACTCAAGTAACAGTGCAAAAAGTAATCCATAAAACTTTTAAAGTCCTGTGTGGATTCTTATTTTAGTGTAGTTACAGTTTTCATTGTCGTAAGTATTTAGATCATTAGTTCTGTACAGCAGTACCGCCACTCTCTAAATGCAGAGTAAACAGCCTACGTAGGGCACCAACTCCAGTTGTGGAACACTCGCTGAGTCTGAAACCACTCCCTATCCAATATATAGCCTAGTGCACTATTTCGAGTGCCCACTAATTTGTAGGAGTGTGAGCCACTCTTTCCTTACTTTTGTTCACTCATTCTTACACACAATGCACTCTAATTTCAAGTACACTCTATTGTATTAATATATGATTTAATAAGAATAACAAATAGTGCCCAAGTATTTAAAAATTTCATATGCGACGATTCTGCACCAGCCCCAGAGCTTCGACATTCATGTCCGAATTCACTCATTTCGTTCACTTACTGCTGAGATATAGTGCACTAACTGCCATTCACTATATAGGAAATAGTGAACGAGTGGACGATTGCGGACACAGCCACTCTCATCGCCACGGTTGCCTCGCGCCTGCACATCTCACACATACGCCCGCACACCTTGTTGTGCACGTGCAGAACATTATGCAACCTCTGAATGCACAATTACCCACAATGCATTTCTAATTTCAAGCTGCAGCAGTGATTGAGTGACAGTCTGTGATACCGGCTCAGCACACGCAGCTGTGAACTTCCAATCTTGTAAAAGTCCCATTCAGTAATCTCTCGATAAGTTATGCATTCATTCAAATTAAACCCAGTAATGGAACAACAGTAACGGCACCCATTGTAAAATAATTTCATTAGAAATTTACTTGAGTGAGAGTAAAAAGTACCCTCTTTTAAACCAACTCTAAAAGTCATTTTTTTCCACAAAAACTTACTCAAGTAAATGTAAATATAGATAACTGATCTAAAAACATTGTTTATTTTTGCAACTCTGTTTGGTGGCACTAGTGATGCAGAAATGTTATATTTCAGCTTTAAGTCCACCTAACACCTGACTCTCCAATTTAATTCTCACCAATTCCATCCTGATAGCACTTACTGTACATTAACAGGCCTTTGGCTCAGCTTCCAGTAGAACATTTTATAACACATACACACTTCATCTGGCCTTACACACTTCCTTTTGCTGGCTCTCTGTTTTTTTTTTTACTGACAGATTAGCCTCATAAATTATGCAGTATAAGGCAGCGGGCGACCCCACAAAGTGATAGAATCATTTAAGTGTTAACCGGCTTGTGGGGAGTGGAGGATAATAATCATAAATATGAAACAGATGTCTGCTGACATTTGGGAAAAGTGAGAGTCAAATCCCCAAGCGGAAGGGCAAGCTTTTATCATCCACCTACTGCCTCTCTGTCCATCTCTCTCTCTCTCTCACACTCTTTTTATCTCTCTCTCTCTCTTCATCTGGCTTGCTCCTGTTTTACTTATACAGAAAAATGAACACTCTCCTCTTTCATTTTAAATGTTCAGGTTTTGATTAAAAATAGAATGTAAATTGCTTTTGGTACCCGTATCTAGTCGATGGCACCTGTGTTATCACATTATCAATAAAATTTATTAGGCTATCAGTACAAATAATTTAAGAAGTCATTACCATTAATGAAATTTGCCAGTTAAACCACTAAGATTACAATTTTGATTTGAACTGGACTGCCTATAAAATCGCTATATGAAACAGAAGATACAGCAACTAACCTAAAACAGCCACAATCTTACATTCAAAGGTTGCACATTGCAAAAAAAAAAAAAAAACACACACACAATAAATTTTTTTTAAAATGTTGGTCTTTTTTTCCCAGTAATTTTTTTTTATAAAAAACATATATATAAAAAAATTATAATAATAACATCTAAAAATCAATAAAATACATTAATTTGATCCGAGAAGCAAAAATTCAGGTGATATTGTGTCTTATTTTCAGAGATATCCAACAGAACCAAATAACCATGTAGCAGCTCATTGTACAGCCAAAAATGTCTCTTGAAAAGTAGACAGTTCTTTGTCCTACACACTGGAAAGTGCTGCTAAGAACAACTTTGTTGCATTTTTATTTATTTATGTGGGGGAAATATTTGACCAGCAATTAGAATGTGTAGCAACCACAAGCAACGGGTCTGAAATTGAGTTGAATATACCTGTCCAAACCAAGAGTGCACTATTACATTGGCAAAGTAACTCATTCCCCCCTCTGGCACAACCTGTCTGAAAATATCTGTTTGCAGCATGATAGTGTGAAAAGATCTTCAGTAGAGCTTCTACATGAATGACTTATAATAAAGTCTTGTGGTTTTGTGGTGTTTTGTGTTGCTAACAAATGTATATTTCCTAAAAAGCATGTTTCCCATCCTGGTCTAGGCTGGTTTCAATATTTCAATCAATCAATAGTTATTTATAAAGCACATTTAAAAACAACAAAGGTTAACCAAAGTGCTGTACAGTATAAAGAAATCGCTTAAAAACACATACAATATTAAAATGAACAATTCACAATGATTATGGGATTTTAGAAGACAGAGAAAACAGGTAAGTCTTTAGGACAGATTTGAATGCTGAGATTGAAGGGGCAAGCCTGATGTGGACAGGTAGACTATTCCATAGTTTCGGACCGGTGACACAAAATGCACGATCACCTCTTTTTTTAAGTCTAGATCTAGGCACAGAAAGTAGGCCAAGATCACACAATCTCAGATTTCTCGATGGATGGAGCAAATCAATCAAATATTTGGGGGCCAAATTATTAAGGGCTTTATAAGGGCTGGACTGGTAATGTGGTATACCGGGCATTTTCCCAGTGGGCCGACGGGTCGGCCACGAAACGTGGCGAATGGGCCGCGATAAGCAACAATGTGCCGCCGCATTATGCAGATCGGACCACAAAACGGCGCCTCGATATGCAGAAAAGGACACCTTTTCAACTCAACAGTTGGGCCAGTTGCCATGTAAAATCCCAGGCCGATTCTCTTCCCAGTCCAGCCTTGGGCTTTATAAACATACAATGAAATTGTTAAATCAATTCTATACTTAACCGGAAGCCAGTGCAAGCAGCAGTGTTTTGTACCAGCTGTAATCGAGAAAGTGACGATTGAGAGACACCATAGTAAAGCGAGTTGCAGTAATCTAGACGAGAAGTAACGAAAGCATGAATCAATGTTTGAAAGTTGCTCTTTGATAAAAAGGGTTTGACCTTAGCAAGTAGCTGAAGGTGGAAAAAGCACAACTTTACGACAGTACTAATCTATTTATCAAAAAATTGGACAGAGAGGATGGATCAAGGTTTGTTTTTTTGGCTGGTTTAGGCTGGCTAGTGCTGGTTTGGGCCAGCATAGCTTTGCTTTTTACTAACAAATCCTAGCTGGTCAGGCTGGTTGACCAGGATGGTTTCTAATGAAGCTGGTTAAGCTAGTTTAAAAGCCTGGTGGGGACACCAGTTTCCCATGCTGAGGGACCAGAACTTAGAACACAACTGTGGAGGTGGGGGCGTGTTGGAGCATTCGTCTGGATAGAAAGTGTTTAGGGTGCACACACCTGATCACAATATGTCTAACACCTGTTTCAGATTGCAGTGAGCAATGGGGAGAGCAATATTTGGAGGAACCATGCCAGAAACTGGGAGAAAGAGAGCCTTCACACACATGCCCAGACTGTGTTCCATTTGAATTAACAATTTTGATTTAAAGAAATAAAAGTTACCTGTTTCAGTTGAAGCCACGTTTCCCATTTTCTTCTTGTCCCCACGAATGAACCCTGTTAAACTGGTGCCGAAACCCGGGAATTTGGAGGAAACAGACATCAACATGGAGTCCTCACCATTGGCGGAATTCATCAAATCCCTCGCCTGTATGCACCATGCTCAACATTGAGCTGCACCAAGACCAATATTGCCAATTGCAGGAGGTGCTCCGGGCTCAAAATGAGGATCAGCAGGCAATCCGGAGCTTACTGCACTGGGAGAAAGCCCCGGCCGCAACCCCAGACACAACAGCCCCCATGCCTCTGGTCGCCCTCATAAAAATGGGGGCAGAATGGGAGGTATTTCTAGACCTCTTTGAGAGGACAGCCGAGATCTGGAGCTGACCGCATGCTCATTGGGCTCTCAGACTCATCCTACTGTTGTCCGGGGAAGCCCAGCTTGCGGCACAACAAATACCAGCGGCGAGTATCCTGGTATATGACGACCTGAAGAAGTCTATCTTGCAGAGGGTCGGTTGCAGCTCCGAACAGCACCGACGACACTTCAGTTCTTTGAAAATGTACACATGTGGCCACCCATTTGCCTTCATGCAACAGCTCCGTGATGGCTGGCGGAAGTGGCTGCTAGCTGAGGACCGCAATGTTGAAGGAGTCATTGATCTTGTGCTGCTGGAACAGCTGATCTGTTGTCTGCTGGATGGAACAGTGGAATGGGTCCAGTGCCACCACTGGAAGCTGTCCAACTTGCTGAGGACCATGTGTCACGTATCCCTCTCAATCTTTCTCCACTCCCTCTTGTTTTCCCCCTCTCTTCTCTCTCACTCTGTCCCAGTCATCCAGCCTTTCCCGGTACACCGGAGGTGAGGAATGTAAGTGCTGAAGCCGGCTCCCCATTCCTGCGTGGTTTCCCAGCTGTCAGTGACATCAATGTCTCTTCGCTCTCCCCCTCAGGTGTTTGAACCTCCTGTCGCAAGTGCAGGTTTAATGCCTAGGCCGGCTGGTTGGAGTCGTGGAGAACCTGGGCAATGCACCAAGATGAAGGTGGGAACATTGGATCCTTGACACCATGGGCTGCCCCCGATCTAGCTGGAGCATACAGAATACCTGTTATTTTGCCTTTGGGCAAAATAAAAAGCATTAAAAAAAATAAAAAAAAAGGACAAAAGCATAGTGGAGGCTGTGGTTAGTTCCCGCCTCACACATCCACTAATTCTGGGGGGACTAATTTGCCAATATTTGAGACTCTGTTAAAAAGAATATTTGTGGATGGGTCCTGCCAGAAAGTTATTAGATGCGAGACGTGCGATGCACTGGATGCGGAGGTGGCGCCAGGGACATTCACGTCAGCTCCACATCAGGATGACGTACGGAGGGAGATGTCCTGACTTCCCCAGCGCTTAGAGGATTCCCTGCCGGGAATTTCCCTCTGGAGCAGACACAAGACGAAACCCTGAGACACACCTTCAACCAAGTGAAAGTACTTGATTGTCCACACCTTGAGCCAGACATTTAACTCTCATACCCATATTTTTCTATTATAAATTATTGGTTGTATCAAGTGACACAGGACGCTCAGCCTAAAGAAGATTTTTTGATACCGAAAAGCCTCCAGGGAATGTTATACCAGATGGCTCATCATAATCCGATGGTGGGTCACTTAGGGTGAGAAAAAACACTAAACCGTCTAATGGCCCATTTCAATTGGCCAGGCATTCACGGGGGATGTTCACAAGTGTTGTGTAGCATGCCGTGAATGTCAGCTGGTGAATCTTCCGGCAACCCCAAGAGTGCTTTTGTGCCTGATCCCTTTGGTTGAGGTTCCCTTTGAAATAACTGGTATGGACCTCAATGGCCAATAGAACATACAGCATTCAGGAATTGCTTTGTATTAGTTCTGGTGGACTATGCGCTATCCAGAAGCAGTAACCCCTGCACAACATCTCATCACGTAGCACTCTTCGGAATTATCTCTTGAGTGGGGATTCCAAAAGAAATCCTCACTGATCAGGGCACAACATTTATATCATGAACACTACACAAACTGTACGAATTATTGAGTATTAAATTGATTCACACCAGTGTTTACCACCCACAAATAGATGGGTTGGTGGAGCGGTTTAATAAAACCCTGAATAATATGATTCGTAAGTTCGTACATGAGAATGCTAGAAATTGCGATAAGTGGCTCAAACCCCTATTATTTCCATTGCGAGAGGTCCCAAAGCCTCCACAGGGTTTTCCCCATTCGAGCTGTTGTATGGGCGGTGACCACGAGTGCTCGATGTCATGCAGGAAGCTTGGGAGGAGGGACATATAAGGAGGAACCATGCAAGAGACTGAGAGAGAGAGCCAGCACACAGCCACCCACCCAGACTGTGTTTTGTTTGAATTAACAATTTTGAGTTAAAGAAATAAAAGTTACCTGTTTTTTTCCCCCTCCCCTTTTCTCCCCAGTTTGGAATGCCCAATTCCCAATGTGCTCTAAGTCCTTGTGGTGACATAGCGACCTCAATCCGGGTGGCAGAGGACAAATCACAGTTGCCTCCATGTCGGAAACAGGCAATCCGCACATCTTATCATGTGACTTGTTGAGACAGCACATGTGGAGACATCACGCTTTTCCACATGGTATCCATGCACAACTCAACAAACACCACACCAAGAGCATGAACCATATTATAAACAGGTAAGTTTGCCCCCCCCCCCCTCTTTTCAGCATGGAGCCAACACAATTGAGGTAGTACTTATGCTGCCTTCTTGTGCAATTGGAATTATCATAATTAAATAATTTTCCTACTCCAAAGTTGCACATTAATGCCCCTTCTTGTCGTTATTGTGACTGGGAAACTGCCAAGTTGGAAGGATAACATTTCAAAATGGAGGGATTACAGTATATGCAAGGAAAGTTAGGGTTTTCATTGATCTAAATGCAACTGCCTTATTAGTGCTTGCCATTTGGTTATATATATATTTACATATATCATGATCTGCTTGATGTATAGACTTGATGAACAGAGAAAACAGCATGTATTTGACCAAAATGCCATTATCTTCAGTAAGCAGAATAACATGTATAGTATTACAGTGTCAGAATAGGAGTTCTCCCAAAACATATGCAAGAATTATCCTGGGATCATGCAACATTAGGAAGTAGGATAATTCCAATAGCACATGAAGACATCATTAGAATTGGTGAACAAAGAAACATTACCACCAAAATCACACCTAGAACAGTTATCTTTGATTCTTTGTTTCTAAATTTTAGAAACTTGCTCACCCAATTCAAATGAGATCTGTAAATTATTCAAATTCATCATGTAGAACAGTTCAGAAACAATATAGGCCTCAAACAGATCCAGATTTACAAAATTATTTCCATTTCTAAACAGTTTCACTGATTTCATTAATATTATTATTATTATTATTATTATTAATAATAATAATAATAATAACAATGTAGATATGGATATTTTTGACTTGTACTTGGGTTAGAGTTACTACCAGACAGTGAACAAAGATGTTCTAGACTAGAGGACAGTGTTTCTCAATCCTATTCCTGAAGACCCTCCAACATTCCACATTTTGGATGTTTCCCTTTTCACACCTGATTTTACTCATGAGGTTGTTAATAGGGGCTCAATGACCTGAAGTGAGTGTATCAGGTTGCACAATATGCACAAATTGATAACATTGCTCTAAAAGGTAAGTTGTTGGTATACCATTGATATTTAAGTGCATATTCTGTGTTGAATGACAGTCATCAAGACATTTGGTAACTGACGTTGTGTCATCTGGTCAAACAGCTTCTCTTGGAAAGATGTTGCATGGGGCATCTGGAATTTCCATGCTGGTTGAGGCTGGCTTATGCTGGTCTAGCTTGTAAATATTGTCAACCAGCAAGGTTGTTCTGTTGAAGTTGGTTGACCAATGTAGTTTTACCTGTTAAGCTAATCATGCAATTTGTCTCTGGAGACAAACTAGCATCAAAACACAACATATGCTGGTCTTGTCAGCAAGGATGTCCTTTTCTCTTTCTTTCTAAACTTAGTCATCATTTTTCTGAGTAAAACAACTAACAGAAACTGAACTGTCAAATTTACCACCATGCTATGTTCATATGCTAAAAATACAGTTAGCTGCTAGCAAACCTTTCCCTTATAAGCACCAGTGTGAGAACTCAGGGCAAAGTGTCTTACAAAAGCTGAGAAAATACCCATGTTTACTGTCAGAAGATGAACTCATAGTTATGGATTGCCGACACTTTGTAACTCTGAGCAGGATATGTAAATTTAACTGGAGGAATTGGTGTTACGGGCAGTCGTATCGGCGCAAAGCCCTCCGAAACATGAGAAAAGACGTGTAAAACTCTGTTGAAGGCATGAGACAAATGTAATTCGTTTTGGCTAAATGCATGAATCAGTCTGCCAAGAGGCCCTTTATACCGGTGGCTACAGCACTGCTTTTTAACCCAGAGCTCAGCCATTTCCCCAGGCGTGTGTGTGGGTGTGTGTGTTTGTGTGTTACTAGTATGCCTGCATTAAGAGCAGATGATTAAGCGCTGTCTGCACGCTGGATCAGTGCTGAACGATTGAAGTGCGATTGTTGATGTCTGGTACTAGCCCGCGGGATGCTAGCACGATGTCTTTTCAAGCACAACGCCTGCCAGTCGAGACAAACAATGCAGCGTCTTACTCATCCCGCTAAAGCTCTCTGTGTACACACATGCTCAAATACTCTCATAAACACATATCATGTCAACGTCTTTACCATATTCTCATTTTGTGATTATTGCATTGTGCTTTAATATAGGCTACAGTATTGTGCAATGGTGTATTACTCTATTTGGCATTGTTGTGCATCTGTGTGTGGCATGGTGGGATATTGTGTGTTTGTGAGAAAAACGACAAGGTGGCACAGTGTAGTATGCAAGCTATTACGAAATAGCGGAGACCAGGATGGATTTGTATGTTGGTTTAAAAAAGCTAATTTTCCTTAAAATATAATATTTTTGGTGATTCATAGGGGTTCAGGAAGGTTGGAAAGTTTACCAAAATTTGAAAGAACGGATCATTCAGGGGCCAAGTAATATTATTATCTAGTTACTTTGTAGGAATGATGTTTTTAGACTTACAGGAATTAGCTAATGGAAACGTACATCTCCAGTTTTTTTTTCTGCCTGTCATTTTGATGTTTTCAGAAGAAAAAAAACAAATGTAACTCCTCCTAGACTGTTTGTCTGATTTGCATGACATTTTTTATATATCATCTTGAGACCCCAATGACTAAAAACGTAACAAAATAAATGTAATTCGTCAAATCGTATAAAAGACTCAAGCTGATAAATTTTTTGGTCATGGCCCAAATTCACTTAACCTGCAGTATATCTTCTGAATGATTTGACACATCAATTTTTTTGTCTGGAGGGTCTCTAGATGATACATTCCAAAAACTGTATTCTAGCCCAAGTCTACAGTGCGTATTAAGTGCTATGCAACTGCTATGACCTATAGTCCTAAACACAGATTTTCTGATGTATTCCTACTGTTACTTGAACACGAATTCCCAGCGTCCCGCCTTTAGAATCTGCACAAATTCGTTGTAACAGCCACACATCAGATCCACTGATAATATCATGATTTTTCCTTTCTGCATGAAAAGGTCTTTTAAATCATATTTTGGGCGGCCTTTTGACAGCAATTCCCTTTTAGCTCTGAAATGAACGTTGCCTCTTTCCCTCATAACAAAGACGAGCAGTTCATATTTGACATCTTCTTTCAATATTCTGTTTCTTTTCCCCCTTCTGTTAAAATAGTCTAAAATAAAAATAGATAAATTAACTTAAAATAAAATCAGGAAAATCACAAACAAGAGGATTGATTCTTCATACATTTTAGGCTAAATATAATATAGAAATATAATTTACATTCACGTCTTCAGCTGGTGTGAACGTCACTAAAGAGTGATAAAGAGCTCAAGTTCAAACACTCAGTGTTCTTGTTTTTAGGGGAAAGAAACTGCATGTCAGTGTATAAAGACTGTTTGCACATGGGGCACATCTTATTTTGTGATTTGATTATCTTAACCCTTTGTATTGTATGGTGCTTTATCATCGCTTCTCCTTTTTTATTTTTGGTTCTATTAAAGATACTTTTTCATGTGCAGACCATAATTCTAAACGGGGTAGTTTTATGTTTGAAATTCGTTGTATATTTGCCTAAGGGCTTAATCGACTATCTGAAAAGTCCAACCACTGCACTAAATCATTGGTGGTTGAAATGTGGTCAAGTGTGTTCAATGTACAGTAATTTTTACCTGAGTAATAACAGTGCAACTGTTCAATATTTAGTGTTTTTTTTTTGTAGTTAAATCGTTAAGGTATGTCTATACAGACACATTGCTGGCAGAGAATTTCTATGTGGCTGCTACTTGGATGAGAATGACATGGCCTTAGTGAATATTTTAGTCTATGTAGTGTGTGGGTCTGTGCTTAGATGTTTATGTTTGAAAGTCATGTCATAAATTGGCCTTTCACGCAAGCTCAGCAGTGCTATTCTTATCTGTAACAGCCATGTGACCTTTCACGTATGACACAATCCTACCTGGTCACCTAATGCACATGAGCATCGATCAATTTCACCGGCTCCTATCCTGTTCTCATCTCATCTACATTTAAAGTTTAATCTGCCCATGCTTTTTAAAGAATGGAGACACAACATTTTGGGAATAGCCTACTTTCATTCTACCTATGTTAAAGTTATGTGTATAGTGTGAAAAATGTGCAGTATACAACCAGAGCACAGTACATGAGATACTGCATCTCACTTTCTTTTTTTTTTTTTTTTTTTTTGTCTATCACTTGACTTGACCCTCTATTTCCAGTTTCACTAATGAACCGGAAGTAGAAGATGGTTTTTAGCATATTCTACATTCATTATTTGAACAGACGGCCACAAGTTTAGACATGTAAAAATTGGATTACAAATGCAATATCTGAGATTAACACTAAACACCACTAACTGAATTAAACATGCAATGTAGTGAGGTCATGTGACAACAATTGAGCAATCTGTTTGGAACATTACAAGTTACAGAGGTCGGTTTAAAAATTGTCTGTTAAAATAGTGTGCAGCACAGTATATACTGTGCAATATGGAATAAGCAGTATGCTTGTAATCCATTGTGAAAATAACAAACTTTGCACTAATGTACAGTTTTTACATTTACTTTTATTCTCATTTCTCCCTCCTTTTTGCTACTTTTGTGGCTAAACACCTCAAAAATATCATTACAGCAAATGTAGACTATACTGCATGCCAATGTGGCTCTCTGACAGTGATGCCCGATTGGTGAACAAATCGTTCGAGCCGAATTTTTCTATCAATTTGATTCCTCTTGATTAGGTCAATTCGGTTTGAAAAGCAATCTGAACTATTAATTTTGCAAATCGATTTGTAAATCTGCACCAGAATCCAAAGACCAGCAGTCTGCATAATGCTTATAACATTTCTGCAGTTTGTACTATATATTGGAAATATTATGGTAATATGATATTCAAAACAAAGCTAGAGACACCACAGGCAATGTGCTTTCTCTTCTTGTCATAAAACATGGTCTCACAACCCCTTACACTCAAACTGGCGATCAACAGGTCCCAACAATTACCTACAAATGGCATATTGCTACTACATAAACCAACAAAAAACTGGCCTATTTATTTAGACACAAATGGAATTATTAAAAGCGGATAAAAAGCTATCAATCAAATCAGATGTCTGATCTAAACTGTAAGAGAACAATTCTACGTAAACAACTTGCCTATGAAAGGATGTGTGTCCATTTGCATATCTGCATGTAGACATTGAATTTGCATCTCTGTGAAGTTAAATTTGCAGAATAACATCAATCATTTCTTTATGATGGTGGAATCTGATAATAAACCTCACATTTAATTGTGTTTACCAAGAAACACGCACACTGTATGCTTGAAGATATGGGGAGATTCCCATCCTGATCTGCCTAATTGTGTCCATAAATATTGTTGGAGAACATCAGATGATGGAAAAGAAAGGACAGTTGCGCACGTAACATTTCCTAGAGGGCTTGCAGTTGGAAAGAAATGTCTGCTTAACATGTTCGAACTTGGATTAGGCCCGACACACACACGCACACACACACACAAAGTGGGGTTCAAACATTTTTTTTTTAATTACTAATTATAATATCAGCATAACAATTTGTGAAAAGTGGTGTGTGTTTCAATGGAAGCAAGAAAATCTGACCGTTTGCATGGACAATGCCACAAATATGCTTATTTGATCAGTGACCTAAAAATAGTGCAGAATCTTAAACAATTGTTTGTTGGTAAAGCTTTAAAATCATTGAGTAGCTCCGGGTTTAAATTAGATTTTCAATCTCAGATTTTCAGAGTAGACTTGAATCCAACATAGTCTCATGACAACCCATAATAAATTGTACGAGTTGGGGAAATCGTAAGATATAGTATACCTTGTCTGGTATGGAAATGTATGGCTTTTAGACCAAATGATTGTAGTCTCATTACGACTCATAATGGTGAAATGTTATGAAATTTTATATGGAACAACCAGGGCTGGACTGGTAATCTAAAAATGTACCTGGTGGGCCGACGAACTTTGGGGCCGTTCAGGGGTAGACTGGCCAACGTGAGAACTGAGCTGGCCTGTGGGTCAGCTGCAAAACTTGCGATAAGCTAAAATGAGCCACCACGTTATGCAGAACGGACAAAAAAACAGCGCCGCTACAGCCAACACCCAAACCCCCGCCCCACCCGCTCAACAACTTTTGGGCCAGTTGCCATGTAAAATCCAGGGCCGATTTCTCTTCCCACTCCAGCCCTGGGTACGACTTGGGTCATATGAAAAGTTACTTATTTTAGAACACCTTATCGTAGTCACATGACAACTAACAATTCATGCAAGATGGCAAAATAGTAAAGTATCATGCAACTTGGCTAGTATGAACAGATTTAGAACAACTAGTTGTAGTTTCATGACAACTTGTAATAAATCATAACCAAATGGCAAATCATAAGATAATGTACAACTTGGCTTATGCAAAACATACTACATACTACATCGTAGTCCTGTGACAACTCATAATAATTTGTACGAGATGGTAGAATCATAATAAATCATATGATTTGGCTTGTACAAAAATATACGACTTTAGACCAACAAATTGCAGTCTCCTGAAAACTTGTATTAAATCGTAATGGATAGCAAAATCATAAGACATTGTACAACTTGAACCAAAAAATATATAATTTGACCAACTAATCATAGTTTCATGACCACTCTCAATAATTAGTAGGAAATGGTGAAATCGTAAGATATCACATGACTTGGCTCTTACGAAAAGATGCATCTTGTAGACCAACTAATCGTAGTCTCGTAAAACTCTTAATAATTCATACCAGATGACGAAATTGTAAGATATTGTACAACTTGGCTCAAACAAAAAAATACTTATTTTAGACCAACTAATCGTAGTTTCATGGCAACTCGTAATAATTCGTAGGACATGGTGAAATTGGAAGATATCAAGTGACATGGTTAGTGTGAGCTCACAATATGAATTTAAAAAGTTCTACATATTTTGTATGTAATAAAAATTATTTGTATGAGATGGGGAAATTGTAAGATATTGTGCAATATGGTCCAAATTTGATTCACATAGAGACTATAAAATCAACCATTACATTTCAAATTATTACAATACTGGCGTCAAATTTTAGCTAGCCCCTTATTTATTGCAATTCAAATGACTGATTTATGTTGGCAACCTGTAATCTCATTCCAAACAATGTTTTGTTTTCTTTTGTGATGGAAGTTATTTTCCTGCTAAAATCATGAAATAGGTTTAGGGTTTGGGTAAAGGGTTAGGCTTTATTGTTAGGTTTCGGTTTGGGTTAAGAATTAAATTGAGGACAAATTGCCATAACATTGTTTTCGTTTTTCACTATTGAAGTAAAGATGTATGTTTTTGTGCAAGCCAACTCAACTCATGGTTTATTTAAGATTTCACCATCTTACTGTCTACTATTATCACGACTTCTCAGGAGACATGATTGTTTGAATCCAACTGTATATAGAATAAGCTTCACCACAGTCAAAGCTACAGGTAAGACTTCATGAATACATGAATCAAATACAAACACACAGTTAACCTCAAAAACGAACACTAACAAAGACTTACTTAATTAGTAATCCATTTAAAACTGACAGATATAATTAGTTTTCCACTGCTGGCTAATAGTTTATGCCACACTATCTCATGCAGTACGTCAGAATTCTTTCAGTTTGGGATTGTTTGAACAACAGCGGCATGGTTATCCCCTTTTTTCTGAGCGGATGACTGTGCGGTAACAGTGAATGATGTATTTTTCCCTCTTTTCTGATGGATTTCTTTTAAACAAACATGTGAAGGCCTTTGTGTCAGCCTGTCTGTATTTCAGCATTTCAAAACATCGTCTTCTGAGACATCCATGTTAATAATCACCTTGACTTCCATCAAGCTTTAACATGAAACAATACATCCACGCTGCCTTGAACCGCACTTCAACAAGCTTAAAGACATACGGCCTCCCAAGCGCCAAAAAACGGGGTTAGGGCACTTTTATGCAAATGCTGTGTCTTTGTACTCACAAATATTAAAGGTGTTATTAAATCCTATTTTGCATTATTCTGGTTTGAGGGATACATCTATCAAAGGAGCTCAGAATTTAATAAGTTATGTATTGTTTTTGTTTGTTTTTATTCATTTGAACACTTTAATTAAGCGCCATTGTCAGCAGATGTTGTGGTGAAGTTGTCAGCATCTGCGAGAGTGGCAGGCTTGTGAAAAGTGTATATATACTGAGTGAGTAGCTGCTATATGCTATCGTAAATTACATTTAAGTTGTGGGTAAGGCTGGTGAAACAAAGCCTACTTTGAACTGCTGGTGAGATGTTATTTTAAGCCCTATGTGTCAAAAGGTGCAATCTCAATGACCCCTGTCACCACAGCCACAATTTAGTGCATTCTGTGTGTGTTTGGTATTAGTATATCCTCAACATGTACTATTTTACACAGTATGAGATTAAGAAAATATGCAGAAGTTTTAATTCATATTGTGAGCTATTTTTATAGATTTGTTACCTTACTGAATATATGTAGTTATTTAATACAATGATTGAAAACTTGCCCAGAACAAGGTTTTGGTGTCTATATACCATTAAAGAATGCAAACAAAAGAATTAGAATGTCCAGATGTATTTCCGGATCCTTATTCAAAGTAAATCAGTCCACACGGCGGCTGTCTTTTGGAACACTCTTGGACAGTTTGGGCAGCTATTTGTATTCAATGTAAACAAGCGGCATGTAAGTTCATCTCCTATCTACTTTAATAGGGAAAGACGGAAATCTCAAAAATGGTTGGTCAAGATTATGATAAAAGAACATATTTCAAATAAGCATTACAATCTGACAACACAGTGTGTGTGTGGCTTCAGGCCTTGGAGAGGCATTCATTTAAAATAATAAACAACAGAAAAGGAGGAATAAAGTGTCCAAAGCAGAAAGTGTCCAAAACAAAGGGGAGTCTGGCATCTTCTCGGTGGAAGGTGCTATGTGAATGAATAGTAGTGAAGATAGGGGAGGGTCCAGGTAATGGTGGGCAGGGTTCTGGTGGCCGCAACGCACTCCCCTCCTTGGTTCGTGGCGCGTGGGGGTGGCACTTGAAGGGAATAGTGGTCCAGCATCCTGGCTCATCAGCTGCGACATGTGCTCCGATCCCTGGCTTTGTGTCTAACTGATGCTGAAGTTCTGGGGTGTGGGTCCGGTGATGCATCTAACTCGCACTGGACCCTCCCCATTCCGTTCCTGGGCCTGCAAAGACGCCAGCAGGTAGAGACCGGTGAGGCTCTAGAGATGAGGCTCTTCATTGGGATCATGCAAGCCGGGGCAATGATGATCCATGGGAGGGGCATGTCGTTCCATAACAACTGGTATAATAAATTGTGCGTCTTTGACTTTGATAACGCAAAAAAATGCAATTTTACTGTCTTGTATAGCTAAAGTGCATGCACGTTCTCGTGTTGATTGACAGGTGATTTCGGTATCTAAAAGGTGATTTGTTATTTTACCTGTAAGGCAGGGCTTCATTTTTACATCCGTTGACCATTGACTGCCGTAGGGTATTACAATTTCTCCCCTTCATTTTAATAGAAGTGGCTCGTCTTGACAAGCAGGAAATGTTCATGGAAGAATGATGTTAATTGACGTCACCAACAAACAGTCCTTGAAATGGTCCATTGATCAAAGGGATTGTGTTTACAGTGTTTGGTTTTACTAATATAATTTCTTTAAACTACATTAACTCCATTATTTTTACTTGAGTAACTTTTTAGAAAAATAAAAACTTTTAGAGTAGGTTTAAAAGTGGGTAATTTTTACTCTCACTGGATGGCATTCCTGTCATAATTTTTTTCCCGCATCCCACATCATGAACTGTATTTACACATTAATCCTGCGCCCTCTCGGGGGTACTAGAAACTATCGCAGCTACTTCAGGTGTATTAACTGTATATATCCATGTAAACATCCAAGTTAAGTGTAAATGAATGTCTTTTGCTATGCAATTGATCAACATATGATCGACAACTGCTGCGCGAACAGACAAGCAGTTCTGCACGTGCACGGGGTGCGCGCGCGGGCGCGAAACAATCATATGGCGAAGAGAGAAGCCGAAATCGTTCGCTCATTCACTATTGCCTATATAGTGAATGGTGGTTAGTGCACTATATTACACATTTTGTCAAATAAAGAGAACATTTTAAAATGTATTGTAGTTTGTTTTGCCTCTCTAATATGTTATTTTAATGAAGAAATGATTTGTCAAAAAGTAAATTACTACTTTCAGCATGAAATTAAACAATGCAGGATTGAAGGAAGCAGCTCCCAGCTCGTACGTCTTCCCTGTGGTGGATTGTGGGCAACTAACCATTGTCAAGTGTACATCAAATGTGAGTGCATTGTGGGTAATAATGAGAGAACAAAAGTAGTGAACGAATGGCTCACTCAGAATTCAGACACTTTCAGATAGTTCACCCAAAAATTATGATTCTCATTACCGTATTTACTCACCCTCATGCCACCCCAGATGTATTTTACTATTTCATCTACTGAACTCAAATGAACATTTTTCTCAGAAGAATTTCTCAGCTCTTTAGGTCCATACAATGCAAGTGAATGGAAAGCAACATTTTAAAGCTAAACAAAATCACATAAATCAGAATAAAATGAATCCATATGACTCTGCATATGCCCACTGCTGTGTAGCAAAAAATTACAAATATTGTTTTACACCCACAGTTATCATATCACTTCTGAAGATATGGATTTAACCACTGGAGTATTATAGATTACTTTTATGCTGCCTTTATGTGTTTTTTGGAGCATCAACTTTTTGGCCTACAGAGCAAAAATATATATTTTTTTAAATCAGAAGGGTGAGGGTGAGTAAATTAAGAAAGAATTATCATTTTTGGATAAACTATCTATTTAAAGTGATCGCTCAGCCATAACTTAATATTCTATCATATTTTCCCTACCCTCATGTTGTTCCAAACCAGTGTGATGCTAAACATTCTGTCTAGTATCTCCTTATTGTGCTGCATGGAAGAAAGAAAGTCATACAGGTTTGGAACAACTTGATGGTGATGACATAATTTCATTTAATAATAATATCAGATTACAGTATTTACCACAATCATATATTTATCATTAACAATGAGTATCACAATTAAGGTACATAATTAAAGTACATGTAAATACAGCTAACTATTATATTATAATGTAGCTGGATTGAAAACATAGAAATAAACCGCTACATTTAACCTCACTAAATATTTAAAGGATTGTCAAAAATGAAAATTCTCACATCATTTACTAATCCCCATGCCATCCCAGATGTGTATGACTTCCTTTCTTCTGCAGAACACAAATTAAGATTTTTAGGAGAATATCTCCACCCTGTTGGTCCATACAATACAAATGAATGGTGACCAAATCATTGAACCTCTAAAAAGGACATAAAGGCAGCATAAAAGTAATCTCCAGTGAAGACTCCAGTGGTTAAATCTATATCTTCTGAAGTGATCTGATAAGTGTGGGTGAGAAAATATCAATATATAAGTCCTTTGTTACTATAAATTCTTCTCCCTGCCAGTAGGTGGTGATATACATGAAAAAATGCGAGTTACCAAAAACAAATGAAGAATGTGAAAGTGAAAGTGGAGATTTAGAGTAAAAAAACGACATCAATATTGATCTGTTTCTTACCCATACTTATCACTATAATGGATATGGATTTAAAGACGAGTTGAATGGATTACTTTCATGTTGCTTTTGTGTGATTTTTGGAACTTCTTAATTTTGGGATGGCATGAGAGTGAGTACATGATTGTTGCTTTATTATCTTTTTCGTTTATGGATCTTATTTATTGAAATGCTCCTTTACCCTATGAATGGAGCTGAAGTCATTTCAGCACAATACAAAATCCTTCTTTTAGACTATCGCTATTCTGTGTTGTTCGGTTAGTTAAGTGAGCTTGTTGTGTATAAGAGGAACCTTGCCAGTCAAAGCTTAGTGTGTAAGTGACTGAATCTTCTGATGCAATCTGTGAATGCAGCCACACGAGGAGGGTCTGACTCTTTCAATTAAAATGTCCATCATGGATTACACACACACTTACATACGTACACATACACAAACACACTCACACATTCTCGGGCTCTGTTCTCTAAGTGAGGCCTTGGCACTTACAAAGAGCTTACAAATCCTGCTTTTGCCTGCAGGCTCAATGCTACACAAGTGCTCTATTTTCTCTCTCTCACTCTCTCTTGGTCCCCTATGTACAGTTTCAGAAACAAGTTTTGTTCAGATGAATGTAAATATGTACTAAACTATGTAATTAATGTCCAAACTATTGTTTTAGTTGTGATTTGAGAATAGAACTAGTGATGGGCTTTGTAAAGATAAATTAAAATTAAAGGAATATTCCGGGTTCAATACATGTAAAGCTCTATCGACAAATTTCGACTTAAAAAAAATTGGGTTTCAGTGAGGCAATAACAATGGAAGTGAATGTGGCCAATGCATAAACTTTAAAACACTGACTTTAAAAATTATAGCCACAAGACGAAAGCACTATTTGGGTTTAAATTATTTTAGTGTGATCAAATCACTTACTAAACTTTTCTGAAATGACTGTAAAAATGCAGATTTTAAAACTATACAGTTCAAATAATACACAAGTCACAGAATAATTAATGTAAGTTCTTTTATAAAAATATATGCTTCACATTTCTACCTCAAAAGCCTCAAAAAATTGGCCCCATTGACTTCCATTGCAAGTGCCTACTGTAACCTCAAATTTTGCTTTTTGTAATGGAGGGATGAATTTAATAGGGGTGTGCAGCAAAGCTATTATCTGGGTCTGTTCCTATTGCAAAATGATCTGTCCCTGTATTCGGGTAGAACCGGATGTGGGTGGGGCTTAAACCAAAAGTGCATCAACTAAACGAATGGCCATTTTTGAATGTTACACTCTTACATTGATAGTTTCTATAAATAAAATATGCCTTGTATATTCCTATTCTTAATAATAGCCTAATAATAATAATAATAATAATAATAATAATAATAATAATGTTACATTTAAACAGAGCCTTTCCAGAGCTGAAGGACACTTAACATTATCACATTTAGTACAGTTTAAAGGATGAAAAAAATAAATAAATATAGAGAGAATAGATGTAGGCTACACTCTATGGAGCATTCAAACCTTGGCTGCTTTTGTAGAATAAAATCTTAACCAGAAAATTACTTTATTTACTGATGTGGATTTAAACTTTAAGAGGCTCGCTCCACTGTGCAATCATCACTTCAGGTCTGGAATTATACATCGCACTCAGTTTGGTGCATTAATGTATTTATAATACTTGTGTGTCTGTGCATTACAATAGTTGTTTAAATGTGTGTTTGATTAAGGATCAAAGTGGATTTGTCATCTCAGAACAGACAACATGTCAGACACTGCAGTAAAAAATTGTTTTATGAATGTAGCGCAGACAGTGAATTAAATGAACACCAGCTCACAAAGGCAAAACAGAGACATTCCATTCTTCTCCATGTGTCCTACCAGACGACTGTGGCATAAGAGACGAGTGCGAGCACCAGACATACCTGTCAAGGCAAGGCCATATCAGGTGTTGTTCACAGTAGTTCAGGTAGCTGCTGAATGGAGGGGGTGGAGGGGTGAAAGGTCAGGGCAGACCCTCTCAACAGGGGGCCCGAGAGGTGAGCGGCTCCTTGTCTCTCATGAGGACATGGAAACTTCAGATTTTTGCCTTCTGTTCATAGTTAACGTGCAATGTCACATGCTCAACCTTTTGCATTTGAACTCCAAATCATATTTACCGCAAGCTGCTTTATCTCTTCGCAAAGCCCAAAAACACTAACTCCGCAAGAGAGACCCAGAATGTGTGTGACAGTGACTTAGAATGGCAGCCAGAGAAAATAATAGTTTTGAGATTTTAAACAAATTTAACTTGAATATGTTCTATATCTGTTTGAATTGTGTCTAATTATGCATTGGTAATTTAACTTAAGTTTCTCTTGCCAATATAGCTTGTAATAAATTGAATCTGCCCAATTGATCCTATTATAGAAAAAGCCAAAAAAGATTTTGCCCAACATTTACAGTATGTCCACTGATTTTATGGCATACACTGTATAGATAAACTTGTATCAGAGATTTGTCTAATTATGTCAATCCACAAAAAACTGAACATTAACATGAACACATATAAATAACTAACCAAATCAAAATTGTTCTTTGAGACAAAGTATAATGTTAATATTTTTATGATTATATTTTAATGTTTGTTTTAGAGAAGCGTGTACCATGATTAATTGTGATTTAATAACGGAAACCTGTGTGATTATTATAAAAAAAAAAATTATCAATTCACAGCCTTTATATATTACCAACATTAATGCAATAGTTGACATGATCTAAACATTTTTAAAGCATTTAATAAATTGATTGCGACATCATCACAGGGGTGTGACCGTAACAGGAAGACACCAGCCCTTAGGATGTGTGTTCTAGGTCTCTCTACGTTTGTTTGAAGAGCAAAATATTTGTCTTACTCATAAATGCTCTCACGATTTCCTCCATTTAGAAAGTATATTTTGAAAGTGTGAATTTAAATATGTTTTTTTATTTGTTTTATTATTAGTTAGTTAAATTGAGATTGCAATACTTCCCCTTAATTGCACGTTTGCATGTAGGTTGACATGTGTATATGCTGACCTTTTGCAGTGTAAGGTTAGGACTCAGGAGATCATATCAGCAGGGGCTGATAGCACTGAATCATGGGTAATGCGTGTGCCGCGCATGGAGAAGGTTATATCATCGGTACATCATCGTGTTGATTTTCACAGAATATGCTAAAGCTAATACATGGGTGGAAAATGTCTCAGTTACTGACGTAACCTCCGTTTCCTGATGGAGGGAACGAGACGTTTTGTCGATGAGTTGACACTAGGGGTCGCTCCTGCGGGAGCCCAGACATCTCTGATCTTGAGAAAAGGCCAATGAGAATTGGCGTGTGGAATTTGCATGCCACTCTCCTGGACATATGGGTATAAAAGGAGTGACGCTGCAAATACACATCAGGTATCGCACGAGGAGCCGAGCCAAAGACCCAGCGCTTTCAGCGGTTGGTTCAGTGTTGTGGCCGGAGTGTTGTGACGTAACCTCCGTTCCCCGATGGAGGGAACGAGACGTTCCCCATCTGTCACTCACTCAACATTGTGTTGATGAGTTGACACTAGGGGTCCCCATGGAAATGCCTCGAGCTGAACCGAGTTACGCAGACTGGCGGTGCGAGACGGGCAGACCTCCGTGTGCCTCGTAGCCAGCACAGCAAGCCGTCGCATAACTACCCCAACACACTGGCAGGCATGAAGCGGTCCCCTGCACCTAGGGGAACGGCTAACTGCTCAGAAGTATAAGGACTGGCTGGCCCAGCCGGGGCCTTCTCTCTATTATTCTCCTCTGTAAAAGGAAGTAAATCGTTCGGCTGGGGGCCAAATATATGGTCCAAGCTGGGGGGTGTCACCGCGGAGACCACACTCTGCCCCGAGGGGGGGGGTTTAGGTGGTTAACACAGACGGTCGTACCGGTTAGGAGCGGAAGCACATCGTGTGGAGTGGCATCGTGGTAGATCCTACCCAAGGGGGGAGGAGTTACTACAAACACGGCGACCAGGAGCAGAGGGCCCTCTGTCCAAGGAAGACGTGGTTTACCGGTTTGCGGGATATACATCACATGGGGTTGCCCAAGGGGACAACCAGCACATGTGGAGCACTTACCTCAGTACGGGGGCCTAGTGACGCCCGTACCGGGGCGGCAGCGAGCCTCTCCGAAGACTCGACGGCCACTAGGCTAGGGAGGAAGAACATCCAGGGTTTACACTTCCTGCGAACGCAACTGGGGAAAGAGCGCACGTCTTCGTCTCAAGGGAGGGGAAAGGCACTATGCACAAGTGATACACCCGGCCAGCTGACCCAAACTTACCTGTTTGTGTCACCTGATAACACACTGGACGAAACTATCTCAACCCTGAGGTTATAGAACCTCGCAAAGGTGTTACGTGTTGCCCAACCCACGGCTCTACATATGTCTGCTAGAGAGGTTATATGGGACAACGCCCAAGAAGCCGCAATGCCCCTTGTAGAAAGGGCTCGTAGGCCAGCAGGGGGCGGCACATGCTGGGTGTGGTATGCCATAGTGATGGCATCGATGATCCAGTGGGCGATCCTCGGTTTGGAGACAGGGCTTCCCTTCCGCTGTCCGCTGAAGCAGACAAAGAGCTGCTCAGAGCTTCTAAAGCTCTGCGTGCGGTCCAAATAGATGCGAAGAGCGTGCACCGGACACAGCAACGCCAAGGCTGGGTCTGCCTCCTCCTGGGGCAGCGCTTGCAGGTTCACCACCTGATCCCTAAAAGGGGTCGTGGGAACCTTGGGCATGTAGCCTGGTCGGGGTCTCAGGATGACATGAGAGTAAGCCGGACTGAACTCTAGGCACAGTTCGCTAGCAGAGAACGCCTGCAGGTCCCTTACCCTCTTGATGTAGGTGAGCGCCGTCAGGAGGCCCATTTTCAGAGAGAGCGCCTTTAACTCTGCTGACTCAAGGGGCTCGAAGGGAGCTCCCCGATGGCCCTGAAGGACCCTCGCGCCTCTCAGGAACCTGATGATCAAATCGTGCTTCCCTAAATACTTACCTTCCACTGCATCGTGATGTGCCGATATAGCGGCTACATACACCTTCAAGGTGGAGGGGGACATCCACCCCTCCAACTTTTCCTGCAGAAAGGAAAGCACTGACCCTACTGCGCATCTCTGGGGGTCTTCACCTCAGGAAGAACACCACTGAGCGAACAGACACCACTTCAGGCCGTAAAGGCACCAAGGTTGAGGGGGCCCTGGCCTGAGTGATCGTGTCTACCACCGCGGGTGGTAGGCCACCTAAGTCTTCCGCGTCCCATCCAAGGGCCAGACATGGAGATTCCAGAGGTCCGGTCGCGGGTGCCAGATGGTCCCCGTCCCTGAGGAAGAAGGTCCTTCCTCTTGGGAATTCGCCACGGGGGGCTGTCGCGAGGAGCATACCAAATCCGGGATGGCCAATATGGGGCCACTGAGAGGAACTGCTCCTCGTCCTCCCTGAACTTGCACAATGACTGTGCATGTAGGCTCACGGGGGGGCACATACTTGCGCAGCCCCAGGGGCCAGCTGTGTGCCAGGGCATCTGTGCCAAGGGGAGCCTCGGTCAGAGAGTACCAAAGTGGGCAGTGGGAGGATTCTGGGGAAGCAAACAGGTCTACATGTGCTCACCGAATCGACTCCAGATCAGCTGGACCACCTGAGGGTTGAGTCTCCACAATCTCCTGAGCATAACCTGTCAAGACAGTGCGTCCGCTGTGCTGTTGAGGTGGCCCGGGATGTGGGTGGCTCGCAGCGACTTGAGCTGCTGCGGACTCCAAAGGAGGAGACGACGGGCGAGTTGTGACATTCGACGAGAGTGTAGGTCGCCTTGGCGGCTGATGTACGCAATCGTCGCTGTGTTGTCCGTCCGGATCAACACATGCTTGTCCCGGATCAATGGCAATAGCCTCCTCAGGGCAAGTA
Organism: Xyrauchen texanus; assembly: GCF_025860055.1. Classification (NCBI taxonomy): domain Eukaryota; kingdom Metazoa; phylum Chordata; class Actinopteri; order Cypriniformes; family Catostomidae; genus Xyrauchen; species Xyrauchen texanus. Next base: position 21,171,775 of record NC_068322.1, on the reverse strand, counting down.
GTGCTGCCAGCAACTCGAGCAGTGCCGATGACTGAGTGCCCATTGCATACGGCGCCCCAGCCCTGTTGGGAGCCATCTGTCATAACCACGACGTGCCTGGGGACCGGGCCTAGGGGAACTCCTGCCTGTAGGAACGCTAGGTCTGACCAAGGGCTGAGATGCGGCAGCAAGCCTGCGTGACAAGGACACGATGTGTGCCTTGGCGCCATGCTTGTCTCTCGACTCGGGTCTGTAGCCAGTGCTGAAGTGGTCTCATAAGCATCAACCCAAGTGGCGTGACCATCACTGAGGATGCCATATGCCCCAGGAGCCTCTGAAGGATTTCAGTGGGACCCACATGTTCTGTCTGATACACATGCAGACAGTTCAGCACTGACTGCGCGCGCTCATTCGTGAGATGCTCCGTCAATGAGACCGAGTCTACTCCAAACCGAGAAAAGAGATGCTCTGAACCGGGGAGAGCTCGCTCTTTTCTCAGTTGACCTGAAGCCCCAAGCGGCTGAGGTGCCTGAGCACCAGGTCCCTGTGAGCATACAACATGTCCCGCGAGTGAGCTAAGATTAGCCAGTCGTCGAGATAGTTGAGGATACGGACGCCCACTTCCCTTAGCGGGGCAAGGGCTGCCTCTGCGACCTTCGTAAAGGTGCGAAGGGACAAGGACAGGCCGAAGGGGGGAACTTTGTACTGATATGCCTGACCCTTGAAGGCAAACTGGAGAAAGGGTCTGTGTCGAGGAAGGATCGAGACATGGAAGTATGCGCCCGTCAGGTTTACCGCTGCGAACCAATCCTGATGCCAGACACTTGCTAAAATGCTTTCCGCGTGAGCATCTCGGTGGGAGTCTGTGCAGAGCCTGGTTCAGAACTCACAAGTTTTGGATTGGCCGCAACCCGCCGCCTCTTTTAGGTACGAAGAAGCAGAGGCTGTAAGACCCCTTCTTCACCTCGGCTGGAGAGACAGGCTCTATCGCGTCTTTTCGTTGAAGGGAAGCAATCTCTGCGCGCAAGGCAGCTGCGTTCTCTCCTCACCGCTGTGGAGAGGACGCAGTTGAACCTGGGCGGGGGCCTGGAGAACTTAATTGCATAGGCGAGTCGGACAGTCCTGATCCTCCACCGGGGGAAGGAATGGTGCTCTTACCAGCTCCTGTGCAGTGGGTCTCCTACTTCCTAGGCTGTCCGTCTCAGGGAACGCTTTGAAGCCGTTCTTGGTGACCGGACATGAGACTGGTGGCATCTTCTTTCTGCGGGAGGCTCGACGCTGGGGCCAACCTACTGGGGCGGGCTGTGGCGGAGCCAATAGTGTTGCCGCAGGGGGACGCCCTTGGCGACAAACATATGGGGGTGCGATACATTGCGTCGCGCCGGGGCAGGATGTTTTGAATGGTCCCCGTCTGCCTTTCAACCACTGAGGATTGCTGGGCGAAATTCTCAACGGTACCGCCGATTGGGCCAAAGGTGGTGCTCCTGGACCACTAAGGTGGACATCACCTGCCCGAGAAACCACGCCGTGACCATCATCGCTTGGAGGGTGAGACCAGTCACTGAGCGCAGTTCCTGCATAAATCTCGGGTCAGAACTTCCCTCGTGCAATTCTTTGAGCACCACGGCTGAGTGCACTTGCAGTACGGGAGACTCGGACGGCTCCGCCAGGTGGTGGCATTCTGTGGTGCACCGCGATCGCCTTACCAACCTGGGGAGTCGCCGAGTGCCCCCTGGCAGCCCCACCGTCGAGGGTAGTGAGAGAGGACGAGCCCGCGAACCAGGTCCGGGCAGTGAAAGGTGCCCACCACGACCGCGTGAGCTCATCATGCACTTCCGGAAAGAAAGGCATGGGGGCGGAGCGCGGCCGCCAGCAGTGCTCCGAGCCCCAGGGCCAATCAACGAGCCGCTACGGTTCTGGGGGGAGCGGAGGATTCCACTCCACCCTCACACTCGCGCCCGCCCTGTCAAGCATGGCCGTCAGCTGCGCATGGCGACAGACTGAACCAACCCACTCTCCGATGCTTTAATTGAAAGCTCATCCACTCGCCCTGAGACGAGCCGGCAGTCACATCGCGAACTCGCTGGGGCAAACGAGCGTGCTGGCTAATGGGAGGTCTGTGGGGGGGTTTCCCGGCGGAGAAGCTCCCATTGAAATCCCCAAATCGTCCCCCCCTGCTAACCGACCCTGCCTCATACCCGTGGGTAGAAGGACTGGGTCGGGGAGCCGCTGGGTGGCTTTCCCTCTTACGAGAGAAAGCCGCGACCGCAACGTTGCCAGAATCATGCCCTCGCAGTGAGAGCATGATCCATCCACAAACGCTGCCCCTGCGTGGGCAGTGCCCAACACCAGAAGCAGCAATAGTGGCCATGGGAAGCGGGAAACATACCAGGAACCAGGAAACATACACAATCGAAAAAGGCGTCTTGAAAAAGACGCTCTCCGTTTGCGCCACACATTTAGAGAAATATACTCTTTTATTTACGTTTTATATATATATATATATATATATATATATATATATATATATGTATATGTATGTGTATATATGTATGTGTATATGGGAATATACACTCACCTAAAGGATTATTAGGAACACCTGTTCAATTTCTCATTAATGCAATTATCTAATCAACCAATCACATGGCAGTTGCTTCAATGCATTTAGGGGTGTGGTCCTGATCAAGACAATCTCCTGAACTCCAAACTGAATGTCAGAATGGAAAAGAAAGGTGATTTAAGCAATTTTGAGCGTGGCATGGTTGTTGGTGCCAGACGGGCGGTCTGAGTATTTCACAATCTGCTCAGTTACTGGGATTTTCACGCACAACCATTTCTAGGGTTTACAAAGAATGGTGTGAAAAGGGAAAAACATCCAGTATCGCGGCAGTCCTGTGGGCGAAAATGCCTTGTTGATGCTAGAGGTCAGAGGAGAATGGGCCGACTGATTCAAGCTGATAGAAGAGCAACTTTGCCTGAAATAACCACTCGTTACAACCGAGATATGCAGCAAAGCATTTGTGAAGCCACAACATGCACAACCTTGAGGCGGATGGGCTACAACAGCAGAAGACCCCACCGGGTACCACTCATCTCCACTACAAATAGGAAAAAGAGGCTACAATTTGCAAGAGCTCACCAAAATTGGACAGTTGAAGACTGGAAAAATGTTGCCTGGTCTGATGCGTCTCGATTTCTGTTGAGACATTCAGATGGTAGAGTCAGAATTTGGCGTAAACAGAATGAGAGCATGGATCCATCATGCCTTGTTACCACTGTGCAGGCTGGTGGTGGTGGTGTAATGGTGTGGGGGATGTTTTCTTGGCACACTTTAGGCCCCTTAGTGCCAATTGGGCATCGTTTAAATGCCACGGCCTACCTGAGCATTGTTTCTGACCATGTCCATCCCTTTATGGCCACCATGTACCCATCCTCTGATGGCTACTTCCAGCAGGATAATGCATCATGTCACAAAGCTCGAATCATTTCAAATTGGTTTCTTGAACATGACAATGAGTTCACTGTACTAAAATGGCCCCCACAGTCACCAGATCTCAACCCAATAGAGCATCTTTGGGATGTGGTGGAGCAGGAGCTTCGTGCCCTGGATGTGCATCCCACAAATCTCCATCAACTGCAAGATGCTATCCTATCAATATGGGCCAACATTTCTAAAGAATGCTTTCAGCACCTTGTTGAATCAATGCCACGTAGAATTAAGGCAGTTCTGAAGGCGAAAGGGGGTCAAACACAGTATTAGTATGGTGTTAATAATAATCCTTTAGGTGAGTGTATATAAGTTATTCACTCCGTGAGCTCTTTTTCTGCTGCTGAAGCACCCAGGGGTGTGTGCTCAGTACAACGTAGTGTGCGAGGGGGAGAACCGCTGGAAAGCGCCGTAGAACCAACAGCTTGGAGAGATGAAGACGGCAGAGGAATTCAGCTCAGTGACTGCTCTCTCGGCTCCGATGAAGATATCTGATGTGTATTTGCAGTGTCACTCCTTTTATACCCGTATGTCTGGGGGGAGTGGCATGCAAATTCCACACACCAATTCTCATTGGCCTTTTCTCAAGATCAGAGATGTCTGGGCTCCGCAGGAGCGACCTCTAGTGTCAACTCATCGACACAACGTGAGTGACAGACGGGGAAAAAATATTACAAATGGCCATATATACACTGATAAACATGGGCACCCCCTTTCACACAATAAATGTTTTATTTTACTATTTGCTCAAATTATAGTTTTAGGGTTATTAATTCTATCATGTAATAAGTTTTATTTTTATAATGGACTTTAATAGATCAAAGTCAATTTGAGACAACGACAAATGTAAAATCTTTAAATAAAAGGCATTTGAAAGTACCAAAATTAAATGATGAAAGCCTGGTAAAAAGTTTCTATGTCAGTATTACCGTGATCTTGATAGAACAAAAAGAATAAGTGGAAATCTGATTGTTTTAATAAGTCACCACCTTGGACATTAAAACGTATATAACTGTATAAAACGTATTAAAAACATTTTTATTTTTTACTATTTTAAGTCCTCTTTCTACCTTCACTTCATTCATTTAAATGGTTCTGTGTTGTGAAAAAGTACAAATATTCCATATATTGTCTTAATGTATAAGATCATAAAAACGGCATGCATAAAAGTAATACAAAAATAACAACATATTGTTTTAAATAGTTTTAGATAAAATATTGTTGTATATTATAGTATAACATTTCACACCTCAAGAAATGCTATTTTTAGTACTTCATGTCAACTACCAACAAGCATATTCCACATATATACTGTATAATACTGCATTAAATAATCAATTGAACTGAGATTGATTTCTGTAAATCTGTCTCTCTCAGTATAGACAAATATTTGCATGTGTAACTCTAACCTGTGCTCATGAGGGTCCGGTAGGGTGTAATTTGCCCTCACCTGGCCTCTACTCTGCTCTCTGTCCCCAGCCATAATTACTCTAATGGGGCAGTATGGAGCCAGGGGTCAGAGCTCCGGCCCCAGGCCCCCACCAAACAACGGGCCCTTTAGCCAGTCCCAGACAGCAGTGGACACACCTAATGGTCATACTGACAGTCCTGTCTGTGAATGCCGTTACCTGTATGTGCTCCTGTCTCCGTACGGAGGGGGACGTTTGGGGCCAGTATTGTTTTCGGCAAGTAAGGTATTTTTCATGTGACCTTGCATATGTGTGTGTTGTCTACAAAGACAAAAGAAGGGTTTATTATGGACTTTGGTGATGAGGGATGCGATACGGAGACATTTGTCTTGTTTTTATGTTTAAATTCCATGTCTGCATTGCAGCTGTACACTTTGGAAATGTTTTAAATGATTGGTTTTGGAAGTGTTGCACAATGGTTTTGTTGATTTAATTCAAATTACAATTGACTCTAAAGAATATGGATGGTAATTATATAGTCTTCACATTCTCCTTCCTCTGTCAGTGAAGTCCTTTTTGTTTTCTTCATTGCATTTCTTTCTCTTATGAAAATGGTTCAAATAATGGAGAAGAAACAAGTGGTTGAGCTTGAAGAAAAGGAAAAGAAGGGAAAAGGGGGAACAATAAAAGAGAGGGAGAGAAAGGGGGAGAAGGGCAACAGATTTGGTCATGTCTGTGTGTGGATTTGCCTTTTGTTTGAAATGAAAATTCAGAGTGTTTGTAGGATTACTCTGGATTGGCAGGCCCTCAGGAGCTAACCACTTATCTCTAAAGGTGTGTGCGCGTGTTCCCTGAGGAAGACAGCACTGATATGTAGGGTATGGTAATCATTTGTGTTTGTTTGTGTGTGTGTGTGTGTGTGTGTGTGTGTGTGTGTGTGTGTACATGACACCACTGACTTTGGGCATTTCGAAGTTTGAGGTACTGATGAATGAAACGGAAGTAAAAAAAACACCATTGCAACACCCAGGTTGGTATAAAAAAAAAAGTTCTCTCAGGTGACAAGCTTTGTGTTTTAAGTTCGTTTTGTTCCGTCTCTCTATAATTTAATTTGGAAAACGGTACATTTAATATTAGAGCATCCGTGAGCCCTAGAGGTTATCAGGCACTTTCATGGTAATATTAAGTGTGTGTGTGTGTGTGTGTGTGTGTGTGTGTGTGTGTGTGTGTGTGTGTGTGTGTGTGTGTGTGTGTGTGTGTTTGTTTATAGAGGTGTTCAGAAGTGACGCCAATTTGTAGGCCAACCTGGAAGGCTAAACCCTGACTAATAAAAGCATAATGCTGACAAACACTATTTTGTATGACAGTTTGCAATTTGGGTGTTACAAGCAGTTCTATACAGGCTTGGTATTGTTTTCAAATAGAAACATTGTATGTGCCATCTCTTATTATGTTGTTGCATGTAATCCCAAAATTACAGGATACTTGTATCCACTCAGCAAACACTCACTCGTGCATACACACGCGGGGCTCAAAGGACTGGTGCCGAGCTGTATGGTATGCAGGTGTGTGTGTGTGTGAGTGAGTGAGAGAAAGAAAGAGAAAGACACAAAGCAGGTGTTTACATTATAAGCAGGTCATCCCAACAGGTATGTTTAATGATGACAACACCTCCCAGTGACCCAACTAATGACAGGGGTGAAAGCACAGTCAGCGGAAGAGTTCGCCCTTAAAAACATTCACACATGCTTGTTTTATCATGGTGGAGACTTTCCATTAACCACTATTGTTTTATACTGAGCTAATGTGGTTTTCTATTTCCTAATCCTACCTTTTTTATTTTTTGTTTTTTTTGTTTTGTATTTTAAAATGTATTCGTTTGTTTTTATTTTAACTTAATTATTTTAATTGTTTTTTTAAAATATTTGTTTTATTTGATTTTAATTGTATTATATATTTAATTAATTTTATTTACGTTTTATAATATTTTTAATTTTTTCATTTTAGTTTTATTTAATAAAATTGTTTTTATTAAGTTTCATTAAATTATTTTAGTGCTGTCATTTATAATAATTTTTATAAATTTTTATTCATTGATTTATCATATATTTCTATTTTAAAAATACGTTTTTAATTTCATTTTGTTTTAAATTGTAAGCATTTTATTTTAATAATTTTTAGAATTTAATTTGATATATTTTTTTCATTTTTATATATATTTTCTTTATTTTAATTTAGTAGTTTTATTCTATTTTATTTAATAATTTATTGCATTTGTTTTTTATTATAATTGTTTATTATATTGTATTTCTATTTTATATAATTTATTTATTTTGTACCCTTTATCAACCCAGGCAAGTCACTTATAAACAATTTACTTATGCACAATAAATAAATAAATAAATAATGTAACCCTAGCATGACATTTCTGCATGTTTAGATTTTCATTTAGAACATATTTGGTATGTTTTTTTTAAGTTGTTTTCTTCTTGGGAACTGTTGGCTCATCTCCACATGTTGATTTCTAAAGATGTTGTTATCTTTGTGGGGACATTTGGTGCCCCACACACACAGAACTACATGTTTACCAAGCTCTCTAAATTGATCCATAACAAATACCATATCATAGTTACTGTGTGACCAAATCGGGTCTCTTAGGGGGCTTTCACACTAGCACTTTTGGTGCGCACCCCAGTTCGAATGACGTCAGAGTTCGGTTCGTTTGGATGATGTGAACGCTGTCTTCCGAACTCGGATGCGCACCCGCGAACCGTACTCGAGTCCGCTTAAAAAGGTGGTCTGGAGTACGGTTCATGTGAACTCCAGTACGGTTCGCTGCTGATATGAACGCAATCGAACCAAACCGCGGAAGTGAACCACTATTGATGACGTATAATGTGGTCGTCAGTCTCACATGCGTCACTTTCAAAATGAGCGGAAAGGGTTTACTTTCGTGCGTGCGTGCGTGTGTGCGTGTGTGTGTATACACTTGCCTTGACGAAAAGCGGGATTGACGCTCACGCTCACGCACTGCAAGCAGAGAGATGATTTCTGCTTGCCTTCGCAAAAATTGTCTTCGGCGGACAGCCCGCTGTCTTTTGAACGATTTCAGCATTTTTGAGGGAGACAGACGCAAGTGTGTTTCTGTATCTTGATGTTGAAAACAAAACCAAAGGTTAAAAAAAAGAAGAACAAATGTGAACTGAGCAAGTCTATTCATTGAATTTTGACGCCTTTTCATTTCGCGGTTATCAAGCAACACGATTACGCACCAGCTGCAGCTTGATGACTCAAGCGTACCGTGGTTCGGATACAAATATATAATGTGAACACTGTCCATCGGGGGCAGGGGGGAGGGGGGAGCAATCGAACTCGGGTTCGGAACAGGCAATCGAACCATGTGTGAAAGCCCCCTTAGACTATGATCTTCCCTTTGACATGTGAAGAGTAAAAATTGTAGCAAATAAACCTTTTAGCCTTTTTTGGCCTTATTTTCCAAGGTAATTATTTCTGACTAACCTTAACATTTTGAGCAATGATAATAGTTAGACTTACCTTGGTACTGTACATTTCTCAAACAATATAATGTGTAACTGACACACACACACACACACACACACACACACACACACACACACACACACACACCTTAATCAGAACATTTTAAAGCTGCGGGTTTATCTGTCTCTGTCTTTTAACAGGCCTGTACGTTTTAATGGGATTTAATTTGTGATTGGAGTAACAAAATGTGATGCAAGTCCACTGGGACACATACTGACATTTGTGTGTGTGTGTGTGTGTGTGTGTGTGTGTGTGTGTGTGTGTTTATTTCCCTGGACTGAAGACTTCCCGCCTTGTCTGGATTAACCCCCCTGCCCGGTTTTTAGGGGTAATATGCTAATAAAGCCCCTCTGAGGCTGAACGCTGTGTGTGTGTGTGTGTGTGTTTATGTGGTTTACGAAGACTTCTATTTTTAGGTTACAAACTGATAATTACAAGGGAATTATGCTATAAATGTGGTTTATGAGGACATTTCTAGTGTTCCCATAATTCAAATCAATTAAACATAGTAAACAATTATAGTTATATAGTCCGTACAGTATAAAAATCATTATGCATATGGAGAGTCCTCATAATGATAGACACACCAACATATATATATATATAAACATTACAATACTAAAATGATATAAGTAAAAAAACCTTTTTTTTAATTTGAATAATTTTTATAAATAAATGTATTCTTTTTGAAAAAAATTAAGAAATGTAAATATTTTTTCATTCATTAAATAACATTTGTATATAAATTATTGTTTTTTGTTTTATTAAATTAATAAATTGAAAAAGTTAAAAATGAATTATTTATTTATTTTTAAATTATATTGTTCTATTTGACAAAAATACTAAATACAAATTAAAAATTATTATTTTTACTACGAATGAAGTAATTTTTTATAAAAAATAAAATAAAAAAATATTTTGAGGCATTTATAAATATGTGTTTAAAAGAGAGATAATCTGGCACATGAGATTTAGAATAAAGGAGGAGTGCTGGGAGAGAGAAACGGAGAGAGAGGAAAAGAGAGGAGGGGTCCCACACTCTTATCAGGTCAAGCACAGGAGAGGGAAAATGATTACCATCAAATCTAACCCGACTCTTCACACACACATACTTCCTTTTGATGGACAAATGCATTTCCATTTGAAAAGGACTTTTTTTAAAAGCTGATTTTGTGGTTGAATCGGGGGTTGTAATACTTGAACCAGAGCCAGAAAAACTCTGAGTGTGTATGCGCAAGTGTGTGCATTTATATTTGTAAATATCTGCGATTCAGAAGAATGTTCATTCAAATAAACACGCACACACTTGGACTTGAATGCTAAGATTTAACAAATCTCACTGGCTGCATTCATGCATTGATAAACTATGTTGACACCAGCACAAACGCAGAAAAAAAGAGCTTCCATGATCTCCCCTTTTTCTTTGAATTGGCTGAATTTTAAAATGCAGGACAATCTAAACTTCTAAAAAAAAGCGTTTTCTTGGTCCATGATTAGCGTGATTTGGTTAAAAGTATACTTGTGTGCATGAATGTTAGGTGTGTCTGAAAATCCTGAGACAGTGATGAGCTGTGTACATTTTATAGTAACTGTATTGTGAATTCCAAAGCACCTGCAGATCTCTCTCACACACACACACACACACACACACACACATCAGTGGCTGGGTGGGGTGCTTTTGACAAGGTGAACTTCACGCATCGTGTAAATGATGAATAACTTCACAGAGAACCAAAAGTGAGAAGGTCAAACTGAAAGCATACTCTCTCTCTCTCTCTCTTACCACCATTGCCTTTTCTCCTTCTATTTCATGTTCACAAAACCAGAGGTCAGTCTTTCAACCGGTTATAGCATAACGGCAACATTTTTCAAACTACTGAATGGAAAGCAAACAAGAACATTTAAAAACAAAGTTTTTGACCCACAAACAATCATTTGTGATATGCACACTGATATTGAACAGAAAAGAGTTAATGTATTGTTGGTCAAAAAAAGGAGAGTGGACAACTTGAGGCCAGTTGAAAGGCTAAGTTGAAAATAGTGTGAATAATATTTTTTGTTATGTCCAAACAATGCTACAATGCTAATAAAGTACAAATAGGTTTGTGCAAAACTACATATCTTTAAAATGAAAACTGATTTTCTTTAACTGCAGAATGGAACAGAATGAAGGTTTCTTGATGAGCATTTTTTTTTTTAAACTAGCTATTTTGAATTTCATACGCCGTCTTAAAAATACAAAGCTTGTGGCGGGACATTAAAACAGCGCAGGTATCATAATGTGTAATTGGCTGTGTCTTTGTTTTTATTAGCTGTGTGCTTCCCTGTCCCTAACCATAACCATAATCAAAAGAAATCAGCCAAGACCTCAGAATAAAATGTGGACAACCAATGCCTGAAGGTACCACGTTCATCTGTACAAACAAAAGTACGCAAGTATAAACACCATGGGACAACGCAGCCATCATACCGCTCAGCAAGGAGATGCATTCTGTCTTCTAGAGATGAGTGTAGTTTGCTGCGAAAAGTGCAAATCAATCCCAGAACAACAGCAAAGGACCTTGTGAAGATGCTGGAGGAAACAGGTGGACAAGAATCTATATCCACAATAAAACGAGTCCTATATCGACAAAACCTTAAACGCTGCTCGGCAAGGAAGAAGCCACTGCTTCCAAAATCACCATAAAAAATCCAGACTTCAGTTTACAAGTGCACATGGGGACAAAGATCTTACTTTTTGGAGGAATTTCCTCTGGTCTGATGAAACAAAAAATTAACTGTTTGGCCTTAATGACCATTGTTATGTTTGGAGGAAAAAGGGTGAGGCTCGCAAGCTGAAGGGGTTGCTTTGCTGCAGGAGGGACTGGTGCACTTCATAAAATAGATGGCATCATGAGGAAGGAAAATGATGTGGATATATTGAAGCAACATCTCAAGTTATCAATCAGGAAGTTAAATCTCTGTTGCAAATGGTTCTTCCAAATGGACAATGACCCCAAGTGTACCTCCAAAGTTGTGGAAAAATGGCGTAAGTACAACAAAGTCAAGGTAGTGAAGTGGCCAACACAAAGCTGTGACCTCAATTCAACAGAAAATTTGTAGAAAGAACTGAAAAATTGTGTGCGAGCAAGGAGGCCAACAAACCTGACTCAGTTACACCAGTTCTGTCTGGAGGAATGGGCCAAAATTCTAACAACTTATTGTGAGAAGCTTGTGGAAGGCTACTCAAAACATTTGACCCAAGTTAAACCATTTAAAGGCAATTCTACCATATACTAACTAATTATATGTAATATTCTGACTCACTGGGAATGTGATGAAAGAAATAAAAGATGAAATAAATAACTCTCTACTATTATTCTGATTTCACATTCTTAAAATAAAGTTGAGATCCTAACTGACCTAATATAGGGAATGGTTTCTACTCTTTTAAATGTCAGGTATTGTGAAAAACTGAGTTTAAATGCATTTGGCTAAGATGAATGTAAACTTCTGACTTCAACTGTATACCTACCGGATAAGTCATCGCCTGGGTCATCAAGGACCGCGCTTACCGTTGGCCACCAGAACGGAGGTGATTAGTCTGCCACTGGTGGAAAACTCTGCAAGATCCGCACACAAGTAAATATTGTTTCTGGAACATTAGAACGTTAAGAGCAAAAGGAAAACTCAAAGAGCTAACCCATGAAATTGACCATTAACAATGGAACATCTTTGGTATCTGTGAATTGCGATGGAAAGCCTTTGGTGAAACATTAACCAACAATGGCCATAAGTAGACCTTCAGCAGAAAAGAAAACACATATGAACACGGTGTGGGGTTCTTGGAACATAAGGACATTTTAGGCACTGTCATGGGTTGCTGACCCATCTCCAGCAGACTCATCACCATCCGTCTGAGAGCAACCCCTTGCAAAATCCTCATAATTGAGGCCTATACACCAACATCTGACTATGACGACAGCAAGACTTTTACAAGCAAGTGCAAGCTGTCCTTGACCAAATACCAAAGAAGGACATAGTCGTTGTACAAGGAGACAAGAATGCAAAGGTTTGGATGCTTACAAAAACTGGAAAGACATATGTGGGCCCTACATAACACATAGTAAAATGACTGAGGGCTGAGGCTCCTGGAGTTCACCAGATATAACAACCTGGTGCTGGCAAACACACATGACATTCACAAGACAATGAACATGGCACTTTCGATCAAGCGTCAACATAGGCAAGACACACAGTTTTGCAGGAGCAGATGTTGGAAGCGACCATGACCTTCTAATGTTGTCCTTTCACCTACGCCTGAAAAAGATCACCTGGCAAAAGATCACCAGACTAAAGTTGGACAAACTGCTAGATCCCAAGGTGGCAGAAATATTCAAAGCAACAATTGTAGGGAAAGTTGCACCACTACTCCTCTTTGGTGCAGAAGAGGCAAATGGTAGACACCTTGACCACCACCTTCACATCAGCAGTGAAGGAAGCAGCCACTGAGGTTCTTGGCAAACACTGCCCAAAGAAGAATCCATGGGTAACTACTGAGCTTTTAGACATGTGTGACAAATGTAGAGAACTGAAGAAAAAGAGGAACAGTTTGGTGTCCCCTTGATCGTTCCACCAATCGGCCCACAGCTCGATCAACCGGCCCACAATGTGATCGGTCCACCGGGAAGTCCAGGTGCTCCCAATGGCCAGTCTAGCCCTTGGAAGTTTGCAGAGGCCCCCTAGTGGAATCTGACCCCCTGGTTGAGAACCACTGCCATAGGGGTATCTTAATTTCATCCAAATACAGGACCTCTCGAATTATCCGACCAGGAGGGTTCCCCCTTGAGTGTTTGGGCACTTCAATATGTGATGATTCACAAGTTTGCAGGTAGGCCTACATATATTCCTGCAGCATATTAAGGTAAACATTTTCGGCATGCTGTCCAAAGTGGAGGGGCTCGAGCGCAGGACTGGGCTTAAGCTCTGAGAGATCCCCTCCTCCCACCACACCTGGACTATCAGCCAAAAACAAGAATTCCCTGCTATTACAGAACAGTTGGCATCCCCAGTGTTCCACTGCCCCAAACTTACCCTCCATTTTATGATGCTCATACACAACGCAATGGCAAACAGCGTCCATCCGAATGTAAACAGCTGTAGAGGTGATGCTTTAAAGGGGATGAATTTAAAGAGGCAACTTAAGGTGTCTAATGTAAGAACGAATCAAACAGTTAAAGCACATCTGGACCCATCTCCAGTCCAAACAGCGGAAATAATTCTAATAACATTTTATTTATTTGCATAAGATATGTGAGTTGTGGAATATGAATGAGCTAGATATGGATGGAATGAGAGAGAGAGAGAGAGAGAGAGAGAGAGAGAGAGAGAGAGAGAGAGACAATAACAATAACACTTAAAATTGTTGTTGCTATTGTTAATCAACCAGATGCCAGTGTAATAATGGTAACAACAATCAGCTGTAAGAGTTCTCTCTCTCTCTCAAATAATAATGGTAATTTAGGCTTGTTTGTGCTCTTGCACTGCAGCTTTTGGCAAGGGTAATGGCTTTTCATTACATGTTTCCTCTTTAGCCAATTTAAGCTGCCCTTTTCCTGCCGACTGCCCTTCGGCCAACCAACTCCGCCCTTTCATCTGTGCTTTGGTCACAAACACACATCTAATGACCACACACACAAATACACACACATTCCACCTGACTGACACACCCAGCCCCACAAACAATCTTTTGCCTGATTTCTGAATCGATAAAGTCTCAAATGTATTATTTATTTTTTTTACAGCAAAATCAATCGCTTCCTCATGCAACCTTACACTCAGAATGACTGCATAGCATAAAACGTGTTTTAAATGTGTGTATCTGTGGTGGAAGGGAATTTTCCAAGTGATGGCATTATAGTTACTGTTACATTGCATGTATTTGACCCACGATTCCAGCTCACACTGATTGTGTAATTAAAATGTTATTTCTAACACGGCCCACTTGATTTAGTACATTGTTAGATTAGACATTTCCAATGTTTAGTAATGGCAAATGATTTCACCATGAGTATCAATGCTTGCTATCAAAGCATTTACCATAGAAAGTAATAGAAAGATTGCTATCCCTAGTTGACAATGTATTTCAAATAGGCAGATTTGTCTACAAACCCATTAGAGTTTAAAGGATGCCATATATACGGAAAACAGCTTAATAAACAATATTTTAAAAAGAAACTTAGGAAACAAAAGTTAAAAAATCTAAATTATGTCAAACCATAAACTGCTTTTTGTTTTTAAATAAAGCTAATTATAATTACTGTAGACTTCCCCTGCCTATCAATTACAGCTTCTTATATTTTCTGAATAGAAATAAGAATACTCTTAACTTTATTTTACATTTACCATATGAAATGTTCTCAAAGGTTTTGCTAACTTTTACTGAAGTATCCTTCCTCTCAAGAGTGTAGGTTTGGTTTGAAAGATGGTAGGGACAAATTACCAGGTTCTAAATGTTGGTATTAAAGAAAATGCGACAAAGTCAGTCTGTAACATAGGGAAAATAACAATATTTCTTTATATAACAAGTCTCATTTCCTATTTCTTTGCCTTACCACATTAAAGGAATTTTCTGGGTTCAATATAACTTAAGCTGAATCGACAGCATTTGTGGAATAATATTGATAATGAGAACCACAAAAATTAGTTCCCCTTCTGTCACTCACACGACGTTGTGTCGATGTAGTGACACTAGGGGTCTCTCTTGAGAGCCTCGGTTACCTCTTATCTTTGAGAAAAGGCCAATGCGTTAAAAGATCTTCACCTGGCTAGTCCTGATCCTGATATCCTGCAGGAACTGCGCTCCGAGACCGACCTCACGCTCCAGGCCACGAAGGCCACAGCGCATGCACTCAGTCAGGTGATGACCACCCTCGTGGTCCAGGAACGCCACCTGTAGCTGAATTTGGTCGTGATGTGGGACTTCGACAAGGCTCGCTTTCTAAACGCCCCCATCTCCCAGATCGGCCTATTCGGCGACACCATTGATGACTTTGTCCAGCAGTTCTCGGCAGTGAAGAAACAGACGGAGGCCATTCAACACATCTTGCCCCACCACAGCTCAAGATCCTGCATTCTGTCTGCTCACCGAGGGCATCCCCATGCGTACCTCTGGCTGGCAGGTGATGACGAGTCTAGAGGTCGTCTCTACAGAACCTCCTCCTCTGTTGCCTACCCGCCCCAGGCCGGGTACACGGAGCAAGGTAAGTGCTTCAAGCTTTTCCTCAGCACAACCACCTCGGGACGAAGCAACGCTCCCTGACGTGATGTTAAGGGAAGTGGACATTCGCATACTCAACTACCTCAACGACTGGCTAATCTTCGCACACTCTCAACAGTTGCTTTGTGCAAACAGGGACCTGGTGCTCACGCACCTCAGCCGTTTAGGGCTTCAGGTCAACTGGGAAAAGAGCAAGCTCTCCCCGGTTCAGAGCATCTCTTTTCTCGACATGGAGTTAGACAGTCTCAATGACAGCGCGCCTCACAAGCTAAACAATTTCAGAGGCTCCTGGGGCATGTGGCGTCCTCAGCGACTGTCGCGCCACTCGGATTGATGCATGTGAGACCGCTTCAGCACTGGCTTCAGACTTGAGTCCCGAGATGGGCATGGTGCCACAGCACATACCGTGTGACCCTCACCCCTTCCTGCCATCACTTATTTAGCCCTTGGACAGATCTCTGTTTTCTACGAGCAGGAGTCCCCCTACAGCAGGTGTTCAGATGCGTCGTAGTTACTACGGATGCCTCCCAGTTGGGCTGGGGCGCCATGTGCAATGAGCACGCAGCCGCTTGCTCCTGGATGGAGCCACGGCTGGGTTGGCACATCAACTGCCTACAGTTGCTGGCTGTATTTCTTTCTCTGCGCAGATTTCTGCCAGGTAGTGAACCTGCAAGCGCTGCCCTGGGAGGAGGCAGACCCAGTCTTAGCGTTGCTAAGTCAGACGCTCTGAGCAGCTCTTTGTCTGCTTTGGTGGACAGCGGAAAGGGAATGCTGTCTCCAAACAGAGGCTTGCCCACTGGATTGTAGACGCCATTGCATTGGCCTACCAGACCTAGGGATGTGGGGAACTATATGACATCTTTTGGGGCGTTGGGGAAGGTTACGTTCAGTCTGATGCACCTGCTATTTTTGCACGCAGCAGCTTCCTATGGTTCAGTATTGTGGCGTTTTTAAATGGGAATCTCTAGTGTCACTACATCTACACAACGTCAAGTGAGTGACAGAAGGGAAACGTCTTGGTTACTGTCGTAACCTCCGTTCCCTGATGGAGGGAACGAGACATTGTCCCTCTTGCCACTACACCGTACTAGCCGCTGAAATAGCCGGGACCTTACTCTCGGCTACTCAGCTCAAAACCTGAACAGATGCACACTTCCCTCCTTTTATACCCGTATGTCCGGGGGAGGGGCATGCAAATTCTGTTTGCCAATTCTCATTGGCCTTTTCTCAAAGATAAGAGGTAACCGAGGCTCTCAAGAGAGACACCTAGTGTCACTACATTGACACAATGCCTCGTTCCATCCTTCAGGCAACAGAGGTTACGACAGTAACTGAAACATTTTGACTTGCCCCTCCTTTTCGTTAAAAAAGCAAAACAATCGAGGTGACAGTGAGCCACTTTCAATGGGGCAAATTTTTGGATGTTAAAATACTGTTTCAAAAGTTAAGCCACAAGACATTAACAATATACTTGTTGATAAAATCACTTACTAACCTTTTCTGTGTAAAGTCATAGCCAATTTTTAAACTTTGTTGGCATGACGATGTAATGTCGACAAACTCTAAAACCATAAAATGACTGTAAAATTTACAATTTAAACAACTTTACAGCTCAAATAATACACAAATTTTAACGGAACAATTAATATAAGTGCTTTTATAAAATTATTATTAATTATTAATTAGCTTCACATTTTTGCCTTTAAAACCTCAAAATTGGCTCCCATTCACTTCAGTTGTAAGTGTCTCTATTTTCCCATTTTCAAAGAAAAGTACGGACGTGTCAAAACAATTTTTTGTGTTAATCAACATTATGCAAAAAATACTGTTGATTGAGCTTAACTGAACCTAAAATATTCCTTTAAATATGAATCAGATTTTTTTGGTTTAGAACTGCCCAGTGGCTGCATGGCATGGAGGGCAATGCCATATATCATAAACTTTTTTTTGTAGCAGCAATGTGCAATGCAAAAAACACAAGATTGTTTAAGTTTGTGTTTTCAACAAGATCTACATCAAGAAAATTATATCATGAAGTGACATTCTATAAAATGTATTATTCAGCATTAAACTAAATAAAATCGAAACAAATGGTGGGTGTGGCAGGGCGGAGGGCGGGGCCGGGTCGTGATCCTACACACCCGGTCCCGTATTAGGCTAATCACGCCTCCGAGAGGGATAAAGGTCGACTGCAGAGGATCGTGCGGGAGAGAGAGATCGTTTATGGACATGTCCGACGTGTGTGTGTGTTCGTCTTTTGTTTAAGTTGTTAATTAAAATATTATTTATATTGACAAGCCAGTTCTCGCCTCCTCCTTGCCCATCTTAACCCCCTTTATACTGGTGCCGAAATCTGGGAAGGAGGAGGGATACGCTGTAGTAGAGTTCTCGCCACTACCGTCCACCCCAACGGAGCAGCCGCGGCCATCTGCCGGGGGACGAGGAGCCCAGCCGCCTGGAAGAGGACGATGGCCGCTGACCGCGTGGGGAGAAGGGGCTCCTAGCCGACCGCCTGGAGCGGTCAGTGCCGCTGCCAGGGTCGGAGGAGTTGCCTACCGGCCGCTGAAACGCGGCGGGGTTTGAGACCGCCGACCGCGAGCGGGGAGGGGCTCGCTGCCGACCGTCTGGAGTGGGAGAACCGCTGCCAGGGGCGGGGGAGACCCCTTCTGTTCCCTGAGAATGCGGCAGGGCGTTCCGTCCTCTGATCCGCCCGGAGAGGCACAGCTGTCGTCCGATAACGGGTGGTGGAGTGGCCGAGGAACAAGCTGCGGCGTATCAGAGAACTGGCGAGTAAGAGTTTTTTTTTTTGCATCTCTCCTCTCTCTCTCTCACTGCCGCTCTGCATTGGCCTTCTCCCTCTCTTTTAAATTTTACAGTGTTTTTTTGGGGGGGGTACTACACTGTTACAGGAAGTACCCCCCCCAGTTGAATTATTTCTGTTTCCCTCCCTTGTCTCCTCCCTCGTCCAGGTAGACGGGGATGACCTACCAGCAGACTAGGCTTAAAGCATGCCCTCCCCCAGGGAAAGAGGGGGGGGGGGGGGTCATGCTGGGGGCTCCCCAGCCTGAGAGAACGAGGGAAGAATGTGGCAGGGCGGAGGGCGGGGCCGGGTCGTGATCCTACACACCCAGTCCCGTATTAGGCTAATCACGCCTCCGAGAGGGATAAAGGTCGACTGCAGAGGATTGTGCGGGAGAGAGAGATCATTTACGGACATGTCCGTTGTGTGTGTGTGTGTGTTTGTCTTTTGTTTAAGTTGTTAATTAAAATATTATTTATATCGTCAAGCCGGTTCTCGCCTCCTCCTTTCCATTGATCCCTTTACAGTGGGTTAAAATAACAAGTTAAAAGTGACATAGATTAACAAATGATGTGGAGAATGGAGCACTGACACCACTTAACATATTTTTCGACTCTCTCACACATGACAATGTCTTCACAGGAACGTATACCAGAAGCATATTTTCTGCTCCTTACATCTTTATAAACTTTATGGATAAATGCATAAAAATGATAGCCTACCACAAGTTCATTTGCGTTATATCATGAAATTTGATATATCCTGCAGCCCAACTGATTCTAAATTTGGGATGGTAATCATTTCTTTGTCCAGCTATACTTGCGTTTTAATTCCTGCATGTTTATTCCACCTCACCACCTGACACAGTCACTCAAATTCAAAGGTGCCTTTGAGCCGTATGCAAAACTGAGTTTTTTTTATTTTGACAGGAAACAAAAATATGCTTGTTTAAATGTATTAATTTCAAGGATTGGAACTAAGATACAAATGGAAATCCACTCATGCGGAAATCACTAACGACTGTGAAAGATGTATCCTGAACAGCGTTTTGAAAAGTAACAGGCGCCATTTGACCCCATTCATGCGCTGCCAAAGTCTTTCTAGCAAGTCAGTCCACTGTCGGCCATCTTTGGAACACTCTCGGGAGGTTATTTCCAGTTATAACAGTGGAGCTCCTGTCTACTTGAATGGAGAAAGACCAAAATCTCAAAAACAGTTAGTCAAGATTACAATCAAAAACATTTTTCAAATCAGCAATAAAATCTGACATTACTGGTATCAAAAACTGTGATTCTATACTTCATATTACACAAAAAAAACACAATTTCCCCAGTTTGTATAGCTAATGTACATGGGTGTTCTAGAGTTGATTGACAGGCGATGTCTGTATCTAAAAGGCTATTGGCTCTTTTACCTGTAAGGCAGGACTTCCTTTCTACATCCATTGATCGTTGGGCACTCAGAGCTCCGTGGTTGAGTGTTTCAATTTCTCCCAATCATTTTAATAGAAGTGCCCCATCTCTGCATGTCACCCATGCCTAAATCCACCACTTGTTACAAAAGTAAAAAAAAACAATCGACATTATAAACATTCATCTCAAATATGCCTGTTAATTGTGAGATCCAGACTCTCCAAAGCATGTACTTCTGCGAGACATTTGACTAACGGAACACCAAACACACCATTGGTTCTCACGTCTCTCTTTTTTAACGGCCCATGTTTTGAGAGTCTAGTAAAACTACCCGCATACATGCAGACAGAAAGATTAATACATTACATATCTGTCAAACAATATGTCAAGTGGTGCCAGTGAAATGTAGTACAACAGCACGTGCACCTAATTTTATACAATAAAGTAGTTACTGCATATTCACTGTTTGTTTTCTTTTAACTGAAGGTATAGTTAAGAAATATTTTTGTTCTGTGTTTATTCCATTATCAGGTTTTTTGCTTTAAAAAAGGGAAAATAAAAGTGATTAGTACTGTACTGATCACAACAGTTAAGAACGAAAATCTGGGTAACAGTGGAAGTGAATGGGGCCAATCCATAAACGTTTAAATACTCACCATTTCAAAAGGATAGCTACAAGATGTCAAGGAAATGCATGTTAACAGGATTTTATTGCGATAAAATTGCTTGCTAACCTTTTCTGCATAGTTATATCACATTTTATAATTTTGCTATTATGGATTAACATCGTAAACCATGCAAACAACGATTTTAACAGAATGAGTTTTAACAGAATATTTATTATGAGTGCTTTTCTAAAATTATAAGCTTCACATTTCTGCCTGGAAAGCCTCCAAAAATTGGCCCCATTCACTTCCATTGTAAGTGCCTCACTGTAACCTCCATTTGTGCAATTTTGCTGATAATAACCTTGTAATAAAAACATTTATTTTTAAATGGAAAATAATGCAAAGCATTTTCTCTAGTGGTCTCTGACTTTGGACACCATTAGCTAGTTTACATAAGTTTAATTTGAAGCTCTTTGATAACCAAGAAAGCGAAAGATAATTCACTTTTATAGAGCTCATTCTCTCTGCGTGTTATCTTCTCTCTCGTGTGTGTGTTTATGTGTGTGTGGGGGAGGGGGGGGGGCATCTGTCCTCACATGTCTGTATCTCTCCATTTGCCATTATTAATGAAATTACACCTGCTAAACTTTGCATTCCTTTAAATTGTCTTCTCGTTCATTTCATTGCCTCTGTCCATTGTGTCCTCTCTTTCTTGCCCTCCACTCGCACATCCACGTTCTCAGCAGTTCAAATAAAATGAAATAGAATAAAACTTCAGTGGAAACATTGAGGCATCAGGTTAATGAATTATAATTATTATTATTTTTTTTCAATTATGATAAAAAAAAGCACTTGTTCTGTTGACCTGTGGGCCATTGAGACACATCAAAGCTGTTTTTTACTTCAGAAAATGCATTCATAATGGTCATGTGTTTGATTCCCCACACTCCCCGTTTCTCTTTCCCTCTCATTCGCTCAATGCTTGAATCGTCCTACCATTAGCTCTTCAGATACGCCATTAGGAAAACCTCTCCAGGCCCATTTCTTCTTTAATGAATAATTGCGCCATCCCAGTTCAAAGTTTACATACAGTTAAAAGTGGCATATGTAATTGATAATTTCTCCTATTCTAGCTTAGTATGCAGAAACAACTATGCATAAGCTATTTGTAGGTTAATTAGGGTAAACGTGTAATCACTGTGGCTCAAACATATTTAATGCTATATACATTTAATGTAAAAGTTAGGAACAAATGTTAGAAAATGTTAATAAAACGTTTTAAGTATTCAATAAATTTCTTCTCAATGTTTGGAGTAAATTCTCTAAGTGCAGCATTCTTTGTACATCTTCTAAACTCGAAATCTCCACCCTCTCCTCGCTGGGTATTACAGGAACTGTGCTTGACTGGTTTAACTCCTATCTCTCAGGTAGGTCCTTCAAGGTAGCCTGGAGAGGTGAGGTATCCAAGCCACATCAACTACTTACTGGGATACCTCAGGGATCAGTGCTTGGGCCACTTCTCTTCTCTATATACACAACATCACTGGGACCCATCATTCAGGCACATGGTTTCTCATACCACTGTTACGCTGATGACACACAACTCTACTTGTCTTTCCAGCCCAATGACACCACCGTGACCACTTGAATCTCTGCCTGCCTGGCAGACATCTTGGCCTGGATGAAGGAACACCACCTGCAACTCAATCCAGCCAAAACCTTCTGTTGAACACAACATCACCATGCAGCTGGGTTCAACTACAGTAATGCCTTCAAAAACGATCAGAAATCTAGGGGTAACC
Organism: Xyrauchen texanus; assembly: GCF_025860055.1. Taxonomy (NCBI): domain Eukaryota; kingdom Metazoa; phylum Chordata; class Actinopteri; order Cypriniformes; family Catostomidae; genus Xyrauchen; species Xyrauchen texanus. The sequence goes on along the minus strand of NC_068322.1, from coordinate 21,149,459 downwards.
ATTGATAACAAACTAAATTTCACAGACCACATCTCAAAGACCGCAAGATCATGTAGATTTACACTCTACAACATCCGGAAGATAAGACCTTTCCTCTCTGAACATGCCACACAACTGCTTGTTCAGTCACTTGTCATAACTAGACTGGACTACTGTAACTCTCTCATTGCAGGCCTTCCTGCATGTGCAATTAGACCTCTGCAAATGATCCAGAATGCAGCATTACGTCTGGTCTTTAATGAACCAAAAAGAGCGCATGTTACACCACTCCTTGTCTCTCTCCACTGGCTACCGGTAGATGCACGTATCAAATTCAAGGCTCTGATGCTGGCATACAGAACAGTCACTGGGTCTGCTCCAACATACCTAAAATCATTTCTGCAGAGCTACACACCCACTAGAAGCCTGCGGTCGGCTAAGGAACGTTGCCTTGTTGTACCAACATAAAGAGGCACCAAAACACTTTAACAGACTTTCAACTTCATCATACCACGCTGGTGGAATGACCTCTCCAACTCAATCCGTGAAGCAGACTCACTCTCTGTCTTCAACGCATCTTTTCCAAGAGCACTTAACTAAATGCACTTGTATATGTTTTGAATACTATGATGATGGTGAAACTTTTTAAAATGGCCCTTTTGTACCAATGTCTCCTTAAGATGATTCGCTTATGTTTTCTTCTTTTGTAAGTTGCTTTGGATAAAAGCATCTGCCAAATAAATAAATGTAAACTAGGTTTCTTTTTTTTTTCTTAGAGGGAAAGTTAGAAAGTTAGTTTGCAAGTTTTTAGGAAGTTTCCCCACTTTTAGGAATATTATACTTGCATAAATAAATAAATGGTACTTTTTCAACCACTTCCAAATTTAATTACTAAAAATTAAAGTTGAAATTCTGAATACTCAAGATTATGTAGAACTGAGAGAAAGTGTGAGCGGCAAGGTTAATTAAAGGGCGACCGCACCGGGGGGGTCTACATCTCTGCTTCACGCACCTGCATCTCGGTGAAATCTAAATAAAAAAATTTCACACGTATTCTGACTTCAAGTGGCGTTTCGTTGAACTTTTCCTTGTAAGAAGTTGGAAAATCGGACTTTCCTAGTTGAAAATGCAGCAGAACTGGCTTCAGCTTGTCCTGTGTGTTAGTGTTATCACGACTGGCTTTAGTAAATTTAATATTTCCCTCTAATTTTGTTTAATGGCAGGTTGCACTCTAAGTGTATATCGCCATCTACTGGTTATCGCCTACTTGTGGTCTGTAAATGCTATTACGCTATACTGTTAAACAGAAGGCTTCTCATTTAAATGTCGGCTAATTTTAATATATTGATGCCTCAAAAATATACCGATAAAATAATGTGCGAATCAATAATCGATATTTTACGACATCACTAATTTGCATGCATTTAATGTAGTTGACAGTTGAAAGGGAAAGAATAACCAGGAACTGAGGAAAGTCATTAGAGTTATGGTGCATTTGAATATGCAAATTACATGGTAAGACTTGGAGACTGCTGATTTATTCTGAATGCAGAACGCCAACTCTGCGTTTTTCTTCCTCTATTGTTCCTCTATCAACCTGGATGGCACATTTAATCAGACTGTTGATCTAAATGAAACTCTTAATTTATTCTACAATGGATTTTTATATTTGCAATTTCCTAAATTCAGCAACTTTATTAAACAGTTGCATAATACAATTTGTTCACAGCACCTATAGTTTCATAGCTGCAAAGAAACAAAGATGCGTCCAATACCTGTTAAAAAGTAGTTTAATGCAAATCAAAGTTCCAGTTTAATACTAAACTAGTTTTTATACTACGTTAAATTGTCTTGAATGTGTCCTCTAAACATTAATTTTACGATAGTAAAATTGTCAGATTATAATTTTCATATGGATTATCATGGTTTGTTGTAGATGATTGTTATAGTGTAAAAGTTATTTTGGGTGAATTCCAACAGAAAGCAATGATCTCTATGACTTAAGTCCAAAAGATGCGTCTCAAACCGCACACTTCTGCACTATTCTACATCATTTTGTAGTGTAAGTAGTGAGAGTAGTATGTTAACACTGAAAATGCAACAAAAAGAAGAGCAATACAAGTACCCAGATGATGCACTTCTTCAACTGTCAAAACGTAGTTTGGAATGTTGAACTGTTCATGCACTCAGCTCTCGTGGCTTGCCATATGAAACGGAAGGGGTGGAGTTACTTGGCTGCAATGCTGTCCTGACAAAACTGTTGTTTTAATGGAGAATGTAGCAACTAGCAAAACTTCAGTGAAGATAGCACCTTACAAATATAAGTTGAATACTTTACCATCACCACACACTGTGTGAATATGTACGTTGTTTGAGATACAAGTGTTGAACTGATGTTGGCTAACACAGCTAAAGCTAGCAGTAGCACATCGCATTAGTTTGAAATTCACTTCCATCAGCTGTTAAACAGTGAATGCTTCCATGGTGTAAAAAACGTTAAAAATTTAATCGTCAGGGCATGCACCTGCCATTGACTGTACTGAAAGAGTATCACAAAGCAGTCGTAGTGCACATGCGTCAGACACGTACAGTACGTATTCCCTCGTTGTCAAAAGAGTACACTTCGAACCGGGCATGATCCGATCTGGAATGTGGAAAAGCAAAGTATACCCAGGTCTTTAATCAGTGTAGAGAGCAATTTTGACGAATAATGATTGCCTGTTGTATCTTTAATTCCATTTTATTTCAACTTGCAAACTTGCAAAAAGAAACAAATGAAACACGGAATGTAGGCTGTCATCCGTGCAGCCTGACCGAAGCAAAACAGGCGCATTTACTCATGCAATTAACCGAAAGTGAAGCGCTTTCAGCCTCGTGATGCGCGAATGGCAAGCCACGGGTCTCATAATAACACTATAGTTTTGCGTTTATGCCAGTGTATGGTTCAACTGGTTTTCATGTTAACTGGAGACCTTCTTCCATTTACACCAGATGTGAACGAACCGCAGTAGACTAGTTGAGTACGAAAATGATGCTCCTGACTCAATATTTTGCTCTCCATTAAAAGTAAACTTACTAAATGATGCTGGCATCATTGTACAAACATTGTACAAGTGGTATTATTAGATCGAATGGTGGAAGTATACATGATAAACAAATTAAAAAAACTAACCAAGGCAGGACATATAATTTTGTCCATAAATACTTCAGCGCATTATTAATTTGAGCAACTAGACTCTGAACTTATTAAAGAGTAAAAAGACAAAAGACTTCCATAAGTCAGACATGGAGAAACATTTTTTTATAAAGTTTATCAAGAAAAAAAATAAAAATGCATTTTGTACATAATATCTCAAAACACTAATGTTACACTTCATGGAAACATTTTCATTATTATAATATTTTAATCAACTGTGGTGTAAACTAGCTTCAATAGATATTCAACCGTATTCAATATTAAAAAGTGTGAGTAAACATGTTCATATTTTTTTGATATTATAATAATATGCTTTCACATGTGATCAGTTATCACAATGGTAATATGTCAATGTTATAATGCTTAGTTAAAAAAAAAAAAACTCTTTTACACAGTAAAAATAACAATGGCAATTTAGGCTACTACAAATAGACCATTGCAGTGTCCGAAATTGGCCCATATCCCCTCATTCACCAAAATGGTGTATACAAGTGCACAATATTAGAAACAAGAGATCAAAAAAGGGTGAGCAACACTTAGGCTAAGTAATATACTCTGTACATCGGAGATGGCTGCGGAGGGATCGCAGAAACAAGTTCACATATATACTTTCCATGTGTATTTCCATCTTACACACACTGTAGCATACTTTGGAAAATAACGATTAGGATGATAATAATAATATAATATAATTATTAATTTTATATCATGAAACTCTCCCATCCATGCTGTGCTGCATTTAGAGAAAAGATCATGGGCACGTTTTGTCCTCATTCAACAACAAATAGTACTGATGTTATCAATAACAATCATTCCCCTTCTGTCACTCACTCGATGTTGTGTCGAATGTTCTGACACAAGGGGTCTTCCTAGGGAGCATCGCGTACCTCTGAAATTGAGAAAAGGCCAATGAGAAATTGGCAGACAGAATTTGCATATCCCGCCCCCGGCCATACGGGCATAAAGGGAAGCAGGCGCGCATCTGTCATTCAAATTTCTTTCTTCGAAGCCGAGCGTTGTGCCGCAGCAAGCTGAATTTTCACCACTGTTCCACTCACCTTTGTTGGCAAGAGCACTGCTGTTGGATCCTACGTCGCATTTCCAGTGGCGTTCTCTCTCTGCATACTGTGCAGTCCACGGTCCTGGGCGCTTCGCCGGCGCATCTGTCTAAAAGGATGTTTTCCCTCCTAAAAGAGTTTGATTTCTCAAAATCAGTTTGAGTTTACTTTCACTCACAAAAGAGCAATACACAGCAGGCGTTAAAGGCACTGACATGTCTTTTTTAAGATGCCTTTCAGCCTCTGTGTAGTTCCTGGATGCGGTCGAAATCTCCAAGACTGATGGTCACAAACACTGCCTCGTGTGCCTGGGCAGTGATCACACTGAGGCAGTGTTTGTGGATGGTTCATGTACTCACTGCGAGAACATGACCATGGCAGCGTTGCGGTCGCGGCTTTCATTTCTTAAAGTGAATGCCACTTCAGCCGCCCCCCGCATCGCTCCTTCTTCCCACGGGATTGAGGACGACCCAGCTGGCGATGGAGGCGACTTGGGGATGACAGCGGGCTCTGTTTCGCCGGTGATGACGTCGCCACTGTATCGAAGAGCATTCAGGCATCTGATGCAGAGGACTCGACTAAGCGCTCCTGAGATGGAAGACCCGGGCAGTCAATTGTTCGCTCCGGAGCTGGTATCAGGACCACTCCATCCTGAGGTGGAGAGCCGGGAGGAAAATATTTATTTTCCCTATTTCCCGGTACATCAAAAACTATCGTCCCTCTATTGCTCCTCGCGTTGGTTGGCCAGGACCATCGGACTTGGCTACGTGATTCAATTTGCCAGGCTTCCACATCATTTCAACGGTATTCGCTCCACCTCGGTGTGCGGCGAGAAAGCCAGCGCTTTACAGGCAGAGATTACAACTCAGCTACTCAAGGATACGATAGAGCCCATCCCTCCAGGCGAGATGAAGGCTTTCTACAGCCCGTCTTGTCTTCACGAAGGTCGCAGAGGCAGCTCTTTCCCCGCTACGGTAAGTGGGTATCCGCATACTCGACGACTGGCTTATTCTAGCTCACTCTCGAGAGTTACTATGCACTCACAGGGACCAGGTGCTCAGGTGCTCAGGCACCTCAGCCGTCTAGGGCTTCAGGTCAACTGGGAAAAGAGCTCGCCCTGGTTCAGAGCATCTCTTTTCTCACCATGGAGCTAGACTCCATCTCAATAACAGCACGCCTCACAAACGAGCATGCACAGTCAGTGCTCAGGTTCCTCTAAAACAATTCCAGAGGCTCCTGGGGCATATGACATCCTTGGCTGCGGTAGCGCCGCTCGGGTTGATGCATATGAGACCGATTCATCACTGGCTTCAGACTCGAGTCCCGAGATGGCGTTATATATACGCACTCTCCATCTTTCTCTTTCAGTAGTTTTCTTTCGCTTGTATCTGTTAGTTTTTAGGGGCAAAGCACAGAAGGTGCATAGGCACCTTTTTGTATCTGTTAGTTTTCTTCTGTTGAAACCCTATTGTATTTGCTAAGATTTTTATTATTAGGGGTTCAAGCCCAAAGGGCTGAAACCCTATTGTATTTGTTAAGATTATAATTATTAGGGGTTCAAGTGCAAAGCGTTGAAACCCTATTGTTTTTGTAGGGTTTAACTTTTATTAGGGATTCAAGCCCGTAGGACTGAAAGCCCATTGTAATTGTTAAGATTATTAGGGGGACAAGCACCAGAGGTCAAACCTCAAGACCTTGAGATATGAAAATTTGGGGAATGGTAGTACTCACGCATGGTCTTGCCCCAATCGGCCCATAAAGGTACTACAACAAAGGCAAACATGGTTTGACCCATAACTCCTGAACGGTATGTCATACACTCAAGTGTCTTATATCATTGGAATCATTGGAACAAGTCGAACAAATAACAATTTTACAAATCAAACAATTTTTTTCTGCAATTTGCGATTTTCCATAAAACATTATTTTGTGAACTAGGCCTAGGCCGTTCACCCAATCGGAACCAAACCAATGCAGAAATATTGTCTGGAGTCCCCTTATCAATAATTATTAATGTTTTAACTTTTGATCTTCACAACAATATGCCAAAACATATGAAGTGCACCAATTTTATGCACATACCTATAACTTTTGAATGGTATATTATTTATAAAACTTGGGAAACTTATGTATGGGGTCATTCTGAGGACCTCGTCCATTTGGTGACACTATAAAAATGAAAAACATAAAAGTGGCTGTAACTAAGGAGCCATTGGTTCGATCGACCTGTGATTTAGCATAAGTGTCTTTGTCCAAGATTTCACCAAGGACAGTTGTGTATCCCTAAAAACATGGCTGCCATAGATCAATCAAATTTTAGCTGTGTTTAGACAAGGTTAAGAAAGACAGATCGGAATGAAACTTGGTGGGCATATTTAACTCTTGGTCCTAGAGGTCTGTGCAATATAAAATAAAATAAAAAAAGGCCACTGAGAGGCAATATCACGTTTTACATGTGTGTAATTCACTTAATATTATGTGGTGTGTCATACAATAATAATAACAACTAGAAAAAAAAGTTCGTCGAGACAAACTTTAAGTTGGCTTGTGAAAGTTTGGACCAGAAAGTTTGAAGAAGTTTAAAGTAGTTTATAGTTTAAAGTAGTTTATAGTTTAAAGTAGTTTAAAGTTTAAATTAGTTGCTAGATAGATAGATAGATAGATAGATAGACAGACACTCAGATAGATAGAGAGATAGATAGATAGATATTTACCCTCAGATAGATAGATAGATGGATTGATTGATTGATTGATTGATTGATTGATCCTTGCTACCCTGAGTCCCAAGAACAAAGCCAGAAGTCTTTATGTTGTTCTGTTGCAGAGATTTGTGATTTGTTACTCGGTTGCTAGGGTAACCCCATATGGTTGCTAGGCAGTTACCATAGTGATACTTATCAAGTCTTCTTGCCATCCTGATTGAAATAAATCAACCCAGACGTCTCTACGATTTTCTGTTGCAGAGATATGTGATTTGTTACTCGGTTGCTAGGGTAACCCCATCTGGTTGTTAGGCAGTCACCATAGTGATACTTATCAAGTCTCCTTGACATCCTGATTGAAATAAATCAACCCAGAAGTCTCTATGATTTTCTGGTGCATAGATATGTGATTTGTTACTCGGTTGCTAGGGTAACCCCATCTGGTTGCTAGGCAGTTACCATAGTGATACTAATGAAGTGTCCTTGCCATCCTGATTGAAATAAGTCAATCCGGAAGTCTCTACGTTTTTCTGATGCAGAGATATGTGATTTGTTACTCGGTTGCTAAGGTAACCCCATGTGGTTGCTAGGCAGTTACCATAGTGATACTTATCAAGTCTCCTTGCCATCCTGATTGAAATAAATGAACCCAGAAGTCTCTCTGATTTTCTGGTGCAGAGATATAGTTATTGCTAAACGGTTGCTAGGGTACTCTGTTTAGTTGCTAGGGAGTGGCTTGATAGCTGCCAATCATGAAACTCCAAAGGCTGCTTGTCAGTATGAATGATATAAACCAACTCCCATGCCTCTGTGACATTCAGAATGGAAGATATCCCTCTATGGATTTTGGTTGTTAAGGTGCTCGACAATGGTTGCTAGGGAGGGGCTAGGAAGTGTTGAGGTGATTCATGATTGGCTGTTTGCTGCCCCGAGTCAAACGAGACCACCCTTGTGTTTCTATGACACTTCTATCCGGAGATATCCCTTTGATATCTTTCATTAGAAGTCTATGGGAGTTGTTGCTAAGGTGCTTTAAATTGTTGCTAGGGCGTGGTTTGATAGCTTCACAATGATCCCGAGAGACTGATTGGTCGTCTGAGTAAAATGAGCCCGCCCCCTTGTCTCTATGACACTGTGATCCAGAGCTATGTTCAATACAAAATCCAGGGCTGACAGGCCCTTTTTGTCTGTGTGTGTTCCCAAATTAATGACTCTAATGAGCCGGTTCTTTTGACTCTACAATGTGAAACATACAGTGTGACCAGTGTAGTCTGATTCCCAAATTAATGACTCTAATGAGCCAGTTCTTTTGAATCTACAATGTGAAACATACAGTGTGACCAGTGTAGTCTGATTCCCAAATGAATGACTCTAATGAGCCAGTTCTTTTGAATCTACAGTGTGAAACATACAGTGTGACCAGTGTAGTCTGATTCCCAAATGAATGACTCTAATGAGCCAGTTCTTTTGAATCTACAGTGTGAAACATACAGTGTGACCAGTGTAGTCTGATTCCCAAATGAATGACTCTAATGAGCCAGTTCTTTTGAATCTACAGTGTGAAACATACAGTGTGACCAGTGTAGTCTGATTCCCAAATGAATGACTCTAATGAGCCAGTTCTTTTGACTCTACAATGTGAAACATACAGTGTGACCAGTGTAGTCTGATTCCCAAATGAATGACTCTAATGAGCCAGTTCTTTTGACTCTACAGTGTGAAACATACAGTGTGACCAGTGTAGTCTGATTCCCAAATGAATGACTCTAATGAGCCAGTTCTACAGTGTAGTGTTAAAAAAGTTTAACTTAGTTGCTAGATAGATAGATAGATAGATAGATAGATAGATAGATAGATATATAGATATTTACCCTTAGATATATAGAGAGATAGATATAGATAGATAGAGAGAGAGAGATAGATATTTACCCACAGATAGATAGATAGATAGATAGATAGATAGATAGATAGATAGATAGATAGATAGATAGATAGATAGATAGAATGGAAGTTAAAGGGATTTGGTTGCTAGGGTGCTCTAAATGGTTGCTAGGGCATGGCTTAGTATTTTTCATGATGATACTTAAAGACTGACTGCTCACCCAATTCAAACAAGCCAACTCTCATGTCTGTAGGACATACTGATCAGGTGATATCCATCTAAGCAATTTTGAATGGCAGTCAATGGGTTCTGGTTGCTAGGTTGCACTAAATGATAGACAGACAGACAGACAGACAGACAGACAGACAGACAGATAGACAGATATGAGGAAAAAGGATGAATAGAAAGAAATAGATAGAGAGAGATATATATAAACATTGTATTGACATAGCAATATTGTAAAAACAGTGATTTAAATAAAGTTTGATTGAATTTGTTAGAAATAAAGATTGAACAGAGTGGCCCTCTTCACTTTAAGAGACAGATAGAAATAGAGATTTGATAGAAACGAAGCCTGAAGCATGTTAAAGCCTTCTGTTGGTGGCTCATATTTGAATTTTGACAGTTGGTGTTGGCTCATCTGAACATTCCGTCAATGTAAGTCAATGGGATTTTTCAAGTGTTTGATCATCCGCTTTGAGAAAACAGTAAGTCCGATCAGTTAGAAAAGATATAGCACACTATTCGGGATTAGTCTGAAGGTCTGTGATGAGTTTGGTGCCTGTAGCTTAAAAGCTCTAGGAGGAGTTAGTCTTGGTAATTTTAGTCTCAGAAGAATAATAATAACTAGAAAAAAAGTTAGTCGAGACAAACTTTAAGTTGGCTTGTGAAAGTTTGGACCAGAAAGTTTGAAGAAGTTTAAAGTAGTTTGAATTTTAAATTTGTTTATAGTTTAAATTAGTTTGAAGTTTAAATTAGTTTGTAGTTTAAATTAGTCTGAAGTTTAAATTAGTTTAAAGTAGTTTATAGTTTAAATTAGTTTAGTTTAAATTAGTTTAAAGTAGTTTAAAGTTTAACTTAGTTGCTAGATAGATAGATAGATAGATAGATAGACAGACAGACAGACACTCAGATAGATAGAGAGATAGATAGATAGATATTTACCCTCAGATAGATAGATAGATAGATAGATAGATAGATAGATAGATAGATAGACATTGACCCTCAGATAGATAGATAGACAACAGACAGACAGAGAGACAGATAGATAGATAGATAGATATTGACCCTCAGATAGATAGATAGATGGATAGATAGATAGATAGATAGATAGATGGATAGATGGATGGATGGATGGATGGATGGATGGATGGATGGATGGATGGATGGATTGATTGATTGATTGATCCTTGCTACCCTGAGTCCCATGAACAAAGCCAGAAGTCTTTATGTTGTTCTGTTGCAGAGATATGTGATTTGTTACTCGGTTGCTAGGGTAACCCCATATGGTTGCTAGGCAGTTACCATAGTGATACTTATCATGTCTTCTTGCCATCCTGATTGAAATAAATCAACCCAGACATCTCTACGATTTTCTGTTGCAGAGATATGTGATTTGTTACTCGGTTGCTAGGGTAACCCCATCTGGTTGTTAGGCAGTCACCATAGTGATACTTATCAAGTGTTCTTGACATCCTGATTGAAATAAACCAACCCAGAAGTCTCTACGATTTTCTGGTCCAGAGATATGTGATTTGATACTCGGTTGCTAGGGTAACCCAATGTGGTTGCTAGGCAGTTACCATAGTGATACTTATCAAGTCTCCTTGACATCCTGATTGAAATAAATCAACCCAGAAGTCTCTATGATTTTCTGGTGCATAGATATGTGATTTGAAACTCGGTTGCTAGGGTAACCCCATCTGGTTGCTAGGCAGTTACCATAGTGATACTAATGAAGTGTCCTTGCCATCCTGATTGAAATAAGTCAATCCGGAAGTCTCTACGTTTTTCTGATGCAGAGATATGTGATTTGTTACTCGGTTGCTAAGGTAACCCCATGTGGTTGCTAGGCAGTTACCATAGTGATACTTATCAAGTCTCCTTGCCATCCTGATTGAAATAAATCAACCCAGAAGTCTCTCTGATTTTCTGGTGCAGAGATATGTGATTTGTTACTCGGTTGCTAGGGTAACCCCATCTGGTTGTTAGGCAGTCACCATAGTGATACTTATCAAGTCTTCTTGACATCCTGATTGAAATAAACCAACCCAGAAGTCTCTACGATTTTCTGGTCCAGAGATATGTGATTTGTTACTCGGTTGCTAGGGTAACCCAATGTGGTTGCTAGGCAGTTACCATAGTGATATTTATCAAGTCTCCTTGACATCCTGATTGAAATAAATCAACCCAGAAGTCTCTACGATTATCTGGTGCAGAGATATGTGATTTGTTACTTGGTTGCTAGGGTAACCACATCTGGTTGCTTGGCAGTTACCATAGTGATACTAATGAAGTCTCTTTGCCATCCTGATTGAAATAAGTCAATCCGAAGTCTCTACGCTTTTCTGATGCAGAGATATGTGATTTGTTACTCGGTTGCTAAGGTAACCCCATGTGGTTGCTAGGCAGTTACCATAGTGATACTTATCAAGTCTCCTTGCCATCCTGATTGAAATAAATCAACCCAGAAGTCTCTCTGATTTTCTGGTGCAGAGATATGTGATTTGTTACTCGGTTGCTAGGGTAACCCCATCTGGTTGCTAGGCAGTTACCATAGTGATACTTATCAAGTCTCCTTGCCATCCTGATTGAAATAAATGAACCCAGAAGTCTCTCTGATTTTCTGGTGCAGAGATATAGTTATTGCTAAACGGTTGCTAGGGTACTCTGTTTAGTTGCTAGGGAGTGGCTTGACAGCTGCCAATCATGAAACTCCAAAGGCTGCTTGTCAGTATGAACGATATAAACCAACTCCCATGCCTCTGTGACATTCAGAATGGAAGATATCCCTCTATGGATTTTGGTTGTTAAGGTGCTCGACAATGGTTGCTAGGGAGGGGCTAGGAAGTGTTGAGGTGATTCATGATTGGCTGTTTGCTGCCCCGAGTCAAACGAGACCACCCTTGTGTTTCTATGACACTTCTATCCGGAGATATCCCTTTGATGTCTTTCATTAGAAGTCTATGGGAGTTGTTGCTAAGGTGCTTTAAATTGTTGCTAGGGCGTGGCTTGATAGCTTCACAATGATCCCGAGGGACTGATTGGTCGTCTGAGTAAAATGAGCCCGCCCCTTGTCTCTATGACACTGTGATCCAGAGCTATGTTCAATACAAAATATCTATGCAATGAGGGAGAGAGAGAGGGAGAGATGCAGGGCTGACAGGCCCTTTTTGTCTGTGTGTGTGAAAATGTCAGTTGAGATTTAAATTTCTGAACATTCCGCAATGTTAAGTCAATGGGAGTTTTTTCCGAGTTTGATCGTCATTTTTAGGAAAACCGTAAGTCCGATCAGTTAGAAAAGATATAGCACACTATTCGGGATTAGTCTGAAGGTCTGTGCCGAGTTTGGTGCCTGTAGCTTAAAAGCTCTAGGAGGAGTTAGTCTTGGTAATTTTAGTCTCAGAAGAATAATAATAATAATAATATATAAGTTTAAATAGGATTTCAGTAAGTTGGCTCTCACAAGCCAACTTAACTAGAAAAAAAGTTCGTCGAGACAAACTTTAAGTTGGCTTGTGAAAGTTTGGACCAGAAAGTTTGAAGAAGTTTAAAGTAGTTTGAAGTTTAAATTAGTTTAAATTATTTTAAAGTTTAAAGTAGTTTATAGTTTCAATTAGTTTGTAGTTTAAATTAGTTTGAAGTATAAATTAGTTTGTAGTTTAAATTAGTTTGAAGTTTAAATTAGTTTAAAGTAGTTTATAGTTTAAAGTAGTTTATAGTTTAAATTAGTTTAGTTTAAATTAGTTTAAAGTAGTTTAAAGTTTAAATTAGTTGCTAGATAGATAGATAGATAGATAGATAGATAGACAGACACTCAGATAGATAGAGAGATAGATAGATAGATATTTACCCTCAGATAGATAGATAGATAGATAGACAGACAGATAGATAGATAGACTAGATAGATAGATAGATAGATAGATAGATAGATAGATAGATATTGACCCTCAGATAGATAGATAGATGGATGGATGGATTGATTGATTGATTGATTGATCCTTGCTACCCTGAGTCCCATGAACAAAGCCAGAAGTCTTTATGTTGTTCTGTTGCAGAGATATGTGATTTGTTACTCGGTTGCTAGGGTAACCCCATATGGTTGCTAGGCAGTTACCATAGTGATACTTATCATGTCTTCTTGCCATCCTGATTGAAATAAATCAACCCAGACAGTCTCTACGATTTTCTGTTGCAGAGATATGTGATTTGTTACTCGGTTGCTAGGGTAACCCCATCTGGTTGTTAGGCAGTCACCATAGTGATACTTATCAAGTGTTCTTGACATCCTGATTGAAATAAACCAACCCAGAAGTCTCTACGATTTTCTGGTCCAGAGATATGTGATTTGATACTCGGTTGCTAGGGTAACCCAATGTGGTTGCTAGGCAGTTACCATAGTGATACTTATCAAGTCTCCTTGACATCCTGATTGAAATAAATCAACCCAGAAGTCTCTATGATTTTCTGGTGCATAGATATGTGATTTGTTACTCGGTTGCTAGGGTAACCCCATCTGGTTGCTAGGCAGTTACCATAGTGATACTAATGAAGTGTCCTTGCCATCCTGATTGAAATAAGTCAATCCGGAAGTCTCTACGTTTTCTGATGCAGAGATATGTGATTTGTTACTCGGTTGCTAAGGTAACCCCATGTGGTTGCTAGGCAGTTACCATAGTGATACTTATCAAGTCTCCTTGCCATCCTGATTGAAATAAATCAACCCAGAAGTCTCTCTGATTTTCTGGTGCAGAGATATGTGATTTGTTACTCGGTTGCTAGGGTAACCCCATCTGGTTGTTAGGCAGTCACCATAGTGATACTTATCAAGTCTTCTTGACATCCTGATTGAAATAAACCAACCCAGAAGTCTCTACGATTTTCTGGTCCAGAGATATGTGATTTGTTACTCGGTTGCTAGGGTAACCCAATGTGGTTGCTAGGCAGTTACCATAGTGATATTTATCAAGTCTCCTTGACATCCTGATTGAAATAAATCAACCCAGAAGTCTCTACGATTATCTGGTGCAGAGATATGTGATTTGTTACTTGGTTGCTAGGGTAACCACATCTGGTTGCTAGGCAGTTACCATAGTGATACTAATGAAGTCTCTTTGCCATCCTGATTGAAATAAGTCAATCCGGAAGTCTCTACGCTTTTCTGATGCAGAGATATGTGATTTGTTACTCGGTTGCTAAGGTAACCCCATGTGGTTGCTAGGCAGTTACCATAGTGATACTTATCAAGTCTCCTTGCCATCCTGATTGAAATAAATCAACCCAGAAGTCTCTCTGATTTTCTGGTGCAGAGATATGTGATTTGTTACTCGGTTGCTAGGGTAACCCCATCTGGTTGCTAGGCAGTTACCATAGTGATACTTATCAAGTCTCCTTGCCATCCTGATTGAAATAAATGAACCCAGAAGTCTCTCTGATTTTCTGGTGCAGAGATATAGTTATTGCTAAACGGTTGCTAGGGTACTCTGTTTAGTTGCTAGGGAGTGGCTTGACAGCTGCCAATCATGAAACTCCAAAGGCTGCTTGTCAGTATGAACGATATAAACCAACTCCCATGCCTCTGTGACATTCAGAATGGAAGATATCCCTCTATGGATTTTGGTTGTTAAGGTGCTCGACAATGGTTGCTAGGGAGGGGCTAGGAAGTGTTGAGGTGATTCATGATTGGCTGTTTGCTGCCCCGAGTCAAACGAGACCACCCTTGTGTTTCTATGACACTTCTATCCGGAGATATCCCTTTGATGTCTTTCATTAGAAGTCTATGGGAGTTGTTGCTAAGGTGCTTTAAATTGTTGCTAGGGCGTGGCTTGATAGCTTCACAATGATCCCGAGAGACTGATTGGTCGTCTGAGTAAAATGAGCCCGCCCCTTGTCTCTATGACACTGTGATCCAGAGCTATGTTCAATACAAAATATCTATGCAATGAGGGAGAGAGAGAGGGAGAGATGCAGGGCTGACAGGCCCTTTTTGTCTGTGTGTGTGAAAATGTCAGTTGAGATTTAAATTTCTGAACATTCCGCAATGTTAAGTCAATGGGAGTTTTTCCGAGTTTGATCGTCATTTTTAGGAAAACCGTAAGTCCGATCAGTTAGAAAAGATATAGCACACTATTCGGGATTAGTCTGAAGGTCTGTGCCGAGTTTGGTGCCTGTAGCTTAAAAGCTCTAGGAGGAGTTAGTCTTGGTAATTTTAGTCTCAGAAGAATAATAATAACTAGATTAAAAGTTTGAGTACAAACTTTAAGTTGGCTTGTGAAAGTTTGGACCAGAAAGTTTGAAGAAGTTTAAAGTAGTTTGAAGTTTAAATTAGTTTATAGTTTAAAGTAGTTTATAGTTTAAAGTAGTTTGAAGTTTAAATTAGTTTAAATGAGTTTAAAGTAGTTTATAGTTTCAAATAATTTGAAGTTTAAAGTAGTTTGTAGTTTAAAGTTTAACTTAGTTGATAGATAGATAGATAGATAGATAGATAGATAGATAGATAGATAGATAGATAGATAGATAGATAGATAGATAGATAGATGGACATACAGACAGATAGACAGATAGATAGATAAATAGATATTGACCCTCAGATAGATAGAGAGAGAGAGAGAGAGAGAGAGAGAGAGAGAGAAATAGATCGATCGATAGATCGATAGATAGATAGACATTGACCCTCATATAGATAGATAGACAACAGACAGACAGAGAGATAGATAGATAGATAGATAGATAGATATTGACCCTCAGATAGATAGATAGATAGATAGATTGATTGATCCTTGCTACCCTGAGTCCCATGAACAAAGCCAGAAGTCTTTATGTTGTTCTGTTGCAGAGATATGTGATTTGTTACTCGGTTGCTAGGGTAACCCCATCTGGTTGCTAGGCAGTTACCATAGTGATACTAATCAAGTCTCCTTGCCATCCTGATTGAAATAAATCAACCCAGAAGTCTGTACTATTTTCTGGTGCAGAGATATGTGATTTGTTACTCGGTTGCTAGGGTAACCCCATCTGGTTGCTAGGCAGTTACTATAGTGATAGTAATCAAGTCTCCTTGCCATCCTGATTGAAATAAGTCAACCCAGAAGTCTCTACGTTTTTCTGATGCAGAGATATGTGATTTGTTACTCTGTTGCTAGGGTAACCCCATCTGGTTGCTAGGCAGTTACCATAGTGATACTAATCAAGTGTCCTTGCCATCCTGATTGAAATAAATCAACCCAGAAGTCTCTCTGATTTTCTGGTGCAGAGATATGTGATTTGTTACTCGGTTGCTAGGGTAACCCAATGTGGTTGCTAGGCAGATACCATAGTGATACTTATCAAGTCTTCTTGCCATCCTGATTGAAATAAACCAACCCAGAAGTCTCTACGATTTTCTGGTGCAGAGATATGTGATTTGTTACTCGGTTGCTAGGGTAACCCCATCTGGTTGCTAGGCAGTTACCATAGTGATAGTAATCAAGTGTCCTTGCCATCCTGAGTGAAATAAATCAACCCAGAAGTCTGTACTATTTTCTGTTGCAGAGATATGTGATTTGTTACTCGGTTGCTAGGGTAACCCCATCTGGTTGCTAGGCAGTTACCATAGTGAAACTAATCAAGTCTCCTTGCCATCCTGATTGAAATAAGTCAACCCAGAAGTCTGTACTATTTTCTGTTGCAGAGATATGTGATTTGTTACTCGGTTGCTAGGGTAACCCCATCTGGTTGCTAGGCAGTTACCATAGTGATACTAATCAAGTGTCCTTGCCATCCTGATTGAAATAAATCAACCCAGAAGTCTCTAACATTTTCTGGTGCAGAGATATGTGATTTGTTACTCGGTTGCTAGGGTAACCCAATGTGGTTGCTAGGCAGATACCATAGTGATACTTATCAAGTCTTCTTGCCATCCTGATTGAAATAAACCAACCCAGAAGTCTCTACGATTTTCTGGTGCAGAGATATGTGATTTGTTACTCGGTTGCTAGGGTAACCCCATCTGGTTGCTAGGCAGTTACCATAGTGATAGTAATCAAGTGTCCTTGCCATCCTGAGTGAAATAAATCAACCCAGAAGTCTGTACTATTTTCTGTTGCAGAGATATGTGATTTGTTACTCGGTTGCTAGGGTAACCCCATCTGGTTGCTAGGCAGTTACCATAGTGAAACTAATCAAGTCTCCTTGCCATCCTGATTGAAATAAGTCAACCCAGAAGTCTGTACTATTTTCTGTTGCAGAGATATGTGATTTGTTACTCGGTTGCTAGGGTAACCCCATCTGGTTGCTAGGCAGTTACCATAGTGATACTAATCAAGTCTCCTTGCCATCCTGAATGAAATAAATCAACCCAGAAGTCTCTAACATTTTCTGCGTGCAGAGATATGTGATTTGTTACTCGGTTGCTAGGGTAACCCCATCTGGTTGCTAGGCAGTTACCATAGTGATACTAATCAAGTCTCCTTGCCATCCTGATTGAAATAAATCAACCCAGAAGTCTCTAACATTTTCTGGTGCAGAGATATGTGATTTGTTACTCGGTTGCTAGGGTAACCCCATCTGGTTGCTAGGCAGTTACCATAGTGATACTAATCAAGTCTCCTTGCCATCCTGAATGAAATAAATCAACCCAGAAGTCTCTAACATTTTCTGGTGCAGAGATATGTGATTTGTTACTCGGTTGCTAGGGTAACCCCATCTGGTTGCTAGGCAGTTACCATAGTGATACTAATCAAGTCTCCTTGCCATCCTGATTGAAAAACTGAAAGTGTGACCAGTGTAGTTTGATTCCCAAATTAATGACTCTAATGAGCCAGTTCTACAGTGTAGTGTTAAAAAGTTTAACTTAGTTGATAGATAGATAGATAGATAGATAGATAGATAGATAGATATTTACCCTCAGATAGATAGATAGATATTTACCCTCAGATAGATAGATAGATAGATAGATAGTTAGATAGATAGATATTTATCCTTAGATATATAGAGAGATAGATAGATAGATAGATAGATAGATAGATAGATATTTACCCTTAGATATATAGAGAGATAGATAGATAGATAGATAGATAGATAGATAGATAGATAGATAGATAGATAGATAGATAGATAGATAGATAGATATTTATCCTCAGATTGATAGATAGATAGATAGATAGATAGATAGATAGATAGATAGATATTGACCCTCAGATAGATAGATAGACAGATAGATAGATAGATAGATAGATAGATAGATAGATAGATAGATAGATAGATAGATAGATAGATAGATAGATAGATAGATAGATAGATTTTGGCTGCTTGATAAAAGAAATCCTCTGAGGGAGACAGAGAGGGAGAGATGCAGGGCTGACAGGCCCTTTTTGTCTGTGTGTGTGAAAATGGCAGTTGAGATTTGAATTTCTGAACATTCCGCAATGTTAAGTCAATGGGAGTTTTTTCGAGTTTGATCGTCATTTTTAGGAAAACCGTAAGTCCGATCAGTTAGAAAAGATATAGCACACTATTCGGGATTAGTCTGAAGGTCTGTGCCGAGTTTGGTGCCTGTAGCTTAAAAGCTCTAGGAGGAGATAGTCTTGGTAATTTTAGTCTCAGAAGAATAATAATAATAATAATAACTAGATTAAAAGTTTGAGTACAAACTTTAAGTTGGCTTGTGAAAGTTTGGACCAGAAAGTTTGAAGAAGTTTAAAGTAGTTTGAAGTTTAAATTAGTTTAAATGAGTTTATAGTTTAAAGTAGTTTGAAGTTTAAATTAGTTTAAATGAGTTTAAAGTAGTTTATAGTTTCAAATAATTTGAAGTTTAAAGTAGTTTGTAGTTTAAAGTTTAACTTAGTTGATAGATAGATAGATAGATAGATAGATAGATAGATAGATAGATATATGGACATACAGACAGATAGATAGATAAATAGATATTGACCCTCAGATAGATAGAGAGATACATAGATAGAGAGAGAGAGAGAGAGAGAGAGAGAGAAATAGATCGATCGATAGATCGATAGATAGATAGACATTGACCCTCATATAGATAGATAGACAACAGACAGACAGAGAGATAGATAGATAGATATTGACCCTCAGATAGATAGATAGATAGATTGATTGATCCTTGCTACCCTGAGTCCCATGAACAAAGCCAGAAGTCTTTATGTTGTTCTGTTGCAGAGATATGTGATTTGTTACTCGGTTGCTAGGGTAACCCCATCTGGTTGCTAGGCAGTTACCATAGTGATACTAATCAAGTCTCCTTGCCATCCTGATTGAAATAAATCAACCCAGAAGTCTGTACTATTTTCTGGTGCAGAGATATGTGATTTGTTACTCGGTTGCTAGGGTAACCCCATCTGGTTGCTAGGCAGTTACTATAGTGATACTAATCAAGTCTCCTTGCCATCCTGATTGAAATAAGTCAACCCAGAAGTCTCTACGATTTTCTGATGCAGAGATATGTGATTTGTTACTCTGTTGCTAGGGTAACCCCATCTGGTTGCTAGGCAGTTACCATAGTGATACTAATCAAGTGTCCTTGCCATCCTGATTGAAATAAATCAACCCAGAAGTCTCTCTGATTTTCTGGTGCAGAGATATGTGATTTGTTACTCGGTTGCTAGGGTAACCCAATGTGGTTGCTAGGCAGATACCATAGTGATAGTAATCAAGTGTCCTTGCCATCCTGAGTGAAATAAATCAACCCAGAAGTCTGTACTATTTTCTGTTGCAGAGATATGTGATTTGTTACTCGGTTGCTAGGGTAACCCCATCTGGTTGCTAGGCAGTTACCATAGTGAAACTAATCAAGTCTCCTTGCCATCCTGAGTGAAATAAGTCAACCCAGAAGTCTGTACTATTTTCTGTTGCAGAGATATGTGATTTGTTACTCGGTTGCTAGGGTAACCCCATCTGGTTGCTAGGCAGTTACCATAGTGATACTAATCAAGTCTCCTTGCCATCCTGAATGAAATAAATCAACCCAGAAGTCTCTAACATTTTCTGCGGCAGAGATATGTGATTTGTTACTCGGTTGCTAGGGTAACCCCATCTGGTTGCTAGGCAGTTACCATAGTGATACTAATCAAGTCTCCTTGCCATCCTGATTGAAATAAATCAACCCAGAAGTCTCTAACATTTTCTGGTGCAGAGATATGTGATTTGTTACTCGGTTGCTAGGGTAACCCCATCTGGTTGCTAGGCAGTTACCATAGTGATACTAATCAAGTCTCCTTGCCATCCTGAATGAAATAAATCAACCCAGAAGTCTCTAACATTTTCTGCGGCAGAGATATGTGATTTGTTACTCGGTTGCTAGGGTAACCCCATCTGGTTGCTAGGCAGTTACCATAGTGATACTAATCAAGTCTCCTTGCCATCCTGATTGAAAAACTGAAAGTGTGACCAGTGTAGTTTGATTCCCAAATTAATGACTCTAATGAGCCAGTTCTACAGTGTAGTGTTAAAAAAGTTTAACTTAGTTGATAGATAGATAGATAGATAGATAGATAGATAGATAGATATTTACCCTCAGATAGATAGATAGATATTTACCCTCAGATAGATAGATAGATAGATAGATAGATAGATAGATAGATAGATATTTACCCTTAGATATATAGAGAGATAGATAGATAGATAGATAGATAGATAGATAGATAGATATTTACCCTTAGATATATAGAGAGATAGATAGATAGATAGATAGATAGATAGATAGATAGATAGATAGATAGATAGATAGATATTTATCCTCAGATTGATAGATAGATAGATAGATAGATAGATAGATAGATAGATAGATAGATAGATAGATAGATAGATAGATAGATAGATATTGACCCTCAGATAGATAGATAGACAGATAGATAGATAGATAGATAGATAGATAGATAGATAGATAGATAGATAGATAGATAGATAGATAGATAGATAGATAGATAGATAGATTTTGGCTGCTTGATAAAAGAAATCCTCTGAGGGAGACAGAGAGGGAGAGATGCAGGGCTGACAGGCCCTTTTTGTCTGTGTGTGTGAAAATGGCAGTTGAGATTTGAATTTCTGAACATTCCGCAATGTTAAGTCAATGGGAGTTTTTTCCGAGTTTGATCGTCATTTTTAGGAAAACCGTAAGTCCGATCAGTTAGAAAAGATATAGCACACTATTCGGGATTAGTCTGAAGGTCTGTGCCGAGTTTGGTGCCTGTAGCTTAAAAGCTCTAGGAGGAGATAGTCTTGGTAATTTTAGTCTCAGAAGAATAATAATAATAATAATAATAATAAGCTTAAATAGGATTTCAGTAAGTTGGCTCTCACAAGCCAACTTAATAATAAGCTTAAATAGGATTTCAGTAAGTTGGCTCTCACAAGCCAACTTAATAATAATAACTAGATTAAAAAGTTTGAGTACAAACTTTAAGTTGGCTTGTGAAAGTTTGGACCAGAAAGTTTGAAGAAGTTTAAAGTAGTTTGAAGTTTAAATTAGTTTAAATGAGTTTAAAGTAGTTTATAGTTTCAAATAATTTGAAGTTTAAAGTAGTTTGTAGTTTAAAGTTTAACTTAGTTGATAGATAGATAGATAGATAGATAGATAGATAGATAGATAGATAGATAGATAGATAGATAGATAGATAGATAGATGGACATACAGACAGATAGACAGATAGATAGATAAACAGATATTGACCCTCAGATAGATAGAGAGATACATAGATAGAGAGAGAGAGAGAGAGAGAGAGAGAGAGATAGATCGATCGATAGATCGATAGATAGATAGACATTGACCCTCATATATATAGATAGACAACAGACAGACAGACAGAGAGATAGATAGATAGATAGATAGATAGATAGATAGATAGATAGATAGATATTGTCCCTCAGATAGATAGATAGATAGATTGATTGATCCTTGCTACCCTGAGTCCCATGAACAAAGCCAGAAGTTTTTATGTTGTTCTGTTGCAGAGATATGTGTTTTGTTACTCGGTTGCTAGGGTAACCCCATCTGGTTGCTAGGCAGTTACCATAGTGATACTAATCAAGTCTCCTTGCCATCCTGATTGAAATAAATCAACCCAGAAGTCTGTACTATTTTCTGGTGCAGAGATATGTGATTTGTTACTCGGTTGCTAGGGTAACCCCATCTGGTTGCTAGGCAGTTACTATAGTGATACTAATCAAGTCTCCTTGCCATCCTGATTGAAATAAGTCAACCCGGAAGTCTCTACGTTTTTCTGATGCAGAGATATGTGATTTGTTACTCTGTTGCTAGGGTAACCCCATCTGGTTGCTAGGCAGTTACCATAGTGATACTAATCAAGTGTCCTTGCCATCCTGATTGAAATAAATCAACCCAGAAGTCTCTCTGATTTTCTGGTGCAGAGATATGTGATTTGTTACTCGGTTGCTAGGGTAACCCCATCTGGTTGCTATGCAGTTACCATAGTGATAGTAATCAAGTGTCCTTGCCATCCTGAGTGAAATAAATCAACCCAGAAGTCTGTACTATTTTCTGTTGCAGAGATATGTGATTTGTTACTCGGTTGCTAGGGTAACCCAATCTGGTTGCTAGGCAGTTACCATAGTGAAACTAATCAAGTCTCCTTGCCATCCTGATTGAAATAAGTCAACCCAGAAGTCTGTACTATTTTCTGGTGCAGAGATATTTGATTTGTTACTCGGTTGCTAGGGTAACCCCATCTGGTTGCTAGGCAGTTACCATAGTGATACTAATCAAGTCTCCTTGCCATCCTGAGTGAAATAAGTCAACCTGGAAGTCTGTACTATTTTCTGGTGCAAAGATATGTGATTTGTTACTCGGTTGCTAGGGTAACCCCATCTGGTGTCTAGGCAGTTACCATAGTGATACTAATCAAGTCTCCTTGCCATCCTGATTGAAATAAATCAACCCAGAAGTCTCTAACATTTTCTGCGGCAGAGATATGTGATTTGTTACTCGGTTGCTAGGTTAACCCCATCTGGTTGCTAGGCAGTTACCATAGTGATACTAATCAAGTCTCCTTGCCATCCTGATTGAAATAAATCAACCCAGAAGTCTCTAACATTTTCTGGTGCAGAGATATGTGATTTGTTACTCGGTTGCTAGGGTAACCCCATCTGGTTGCTAGGCAGTTACCATAGTGATACTAATCAAGTCTCCTTGCCATCCTGAATGAAATAAATCAACCCAGAAGTCTCTAACATTTTCTGCGGCAGAGATATGTGATTTGTTACTCGGTTGCTAGGGTAACCCCATCTGGTTGCTAGGCAGTTACCATAGTGATACTAATCAAGTCTCCTTGCCATCCTGATTGAAATAAATCAACCCAGAAATCTGTACTATTTTCTGGTGCAGAGATATGTGATTTGTTACTCGGTTGCTAGGGTAACCCCATCTGGTTGCTAGGCAGTTACTATAGTGATACTAATCAAGTCTCCTTGCCATCCTGATTGAAATAAGTCAACCCGAAGTCTCTACGCTTTTTTGATGCAGAGATATGTGATTTGTTACTCTGTTGCTAGGGTAACCCCATCTGGTTGCTAGGCAGTTACCATAGTGATACTAATCAAGTGTCCTTGCCATCCTGATTGAAATAAATCAACCCAGAAGTCTCTCTGATTTTCTGGTGCAGAGATATGTGATTTGTTACTCGGTTGCTAGGGTAACCCAATGTGGTTGCTAGGCAGATACCATAGTGATACTTATCAAGTCTTCTTGCCATCCTGATTGAAATAAACCAACCCAGAAGTCTCTACGATTTTCTGGTGCAGAGATATGTGATTTGTTACTCGGTTGCTAGGGTAACCCCATCTGGTTGCTAGGCAGTTACCATAGTGATAGTAATCAAGTGTCCTTGCCATCCTGAGTGAAATAAGTCAACCTGGAAGTCTGTACTATTTTCTGGTGCAAAGATATGTGATTTGTTACTCGGTTGCTAGGGTAACCCCATCTGGTTGCTAGGCAGTTACCATAGTGATACTAATCAAGTCTCCTTGCCATCCTGATTGAAATAAATCAACCCAGAAGTCTCTAACATTTTCTGCGCAGAGATATGTGATTTGTTACTCGGTTGCTAGGTTAACCCCATCTGGTTGCTAGGCAGTTACCATAGTGATACTAATCAAGTCTCCTTGCCATCCTGATTGAAATAAATCAACCCAGAAGTCTCTAACATTTTCTGGTGCAGAGATATGTGATTTGTTACTCGGTTGCTAGGGTAACCCCATCTGGTTGCTAGGCAGTTACCATAGTGATACTAATCAAGTTTCCTTGCCATCCTGAATGAAATAAATCAACCCAGAAGTCTCTAACATTTTCTGCGGCAGAGATATGTGATTTGTTACTCGGTTGCTAGGGTAACCC
This sequence comes from Xyrauchen texanus, assembly GCF_025860055.1. NCBI lineage: Eukaryota > Metazoa > Chordata > Actinopteri > Cypriniformes > Catostomidae > Xyrauchen > Xyrauchen texanus. The sequence continues at coordinate 21,125,080 of NC_068322.1, read as the reverse complement.
CATCTGGTTGCTAGGCAGTTACCATAGTGATACTAATCAAGTCTCCTTGCCATCATGATTGAAATAAATCAACCCAGAAGTCTCTAACATTTTCTGGTGCAGAGATATGTGATTTGTTACTCGGTTGCTAGGGTAACCCCATCTGGTTGCTAGGCAGTTACCATAGTGATACTAATCAAGTCTCCTTGCCATCCTGATTGAAAAACTGAAAGTGTGACCAGTCTAGTCTGATTCCCAAATTAATGACTCTAATGAGCCAGTTCTACAGTGTAGTGTTAAAAAAGTTTAACTTAGTTGATAGATAGATAGATAGATAGATAGATAGATAGATAGATAGATAGATAGATAGATAGATAGATAGATAGATAGATAGATAGATATTTACCCTCAGATAGATAGATAGATAGATAGATAGATAGATATTTACCCTCAGATAGATAGATAGATAGATAGATAGATAGATAGATAGATAGATATTTACCCTTAGATATATAGAGAGATAGAGAGATAGAGAGATAGATAGATAGATAGATAGATAGATAGATAGATAGATAGATAGATAGATAGATATTTACCCTTAGATATATAGAGAGATAGAGAGATAGATAGATAGATATTTACCCTCAGATAGATAGATAGATAGATAGATAGATAGATAGATAGATAGATAGATAGATAGATAGATAGATATTTACCCTCAGATTGACAGATAGATAGATAGATAGATAGATAGATAGATAGATAGATAGATAGATAGATAGATAGATAGATATTTATAATCAGATTGATAGATAGATAGATAGATAGATATTTATCCTCAGATTGATAGATAGATAGATAGATAGATAGATAGATAGATATTTATAATCAGATTGATAGATAGATAGATAGATAGATAGATAGATAGATAGATAGATAGATAGATAGATAGATTTTGGCTGCTTGATAAAAGAAATCCTCTGAGGGAGAGAGAGAGGGAGAGATGCAGGGCTGACAGGCCCTTTTTGTCTGTGTGTGTGAAAATGGCAGTTGAGATTTGAATTTCTGAACATTCCACAATGTTAAGTCAATGGGAGTTTTTTCCGAGTTTGATCGTCATTTTTAGGAAAACCGTAAGTCCGATCAGTTAGAAAAGATATAGCACACTATTCGGGATTAGTCTGAAGGTCTGTGCCGAGTTTGGTGCCTGTAGCTTAAAAGCTCTAGGAGGAGATAGTCTTGGTAATTTTAGTCTCAGAAGAATAATAATAATAATAATAATAATAAGTTTAAATAGGATTTCAGTAAGTTGGCTCTCACAAGCCAACTTAATAATAATAAGTTTAAATAGGATTTCAGTAAGTTGGCTCTCACAAGCCAACTTAATAATAATAATAAGTTTAAATAGGATTTCAGTAGTTGGCTCTCACAAGCCAACTTAACTAGAAAAAAGTTCACGAGACAAACTTTAAGTTGGCTTGTGAAAGTTTGGACCAGAAAGTTTGAAGAAGTTTAAAGTAGTTTGAATTTTAAATTTGTTTATAGTTTAAATTAGTTTGAAGTTTAAATTAGTTTGTAGTTTAAATTAGTTTGAAGTTTAAATTAGTTTAAAGTAGTTTATAGTTTAAAGTAGTTTATAGTTTAAATTAGTTTAGTTTAAATTAGTTTAAAGTAGTTTAATGTTTAACTTAGTTGCTAGATAGATAGATAGATAGATAGACAGACAGACACTCAGATAGATAGAGAGATAGATAGATAGATATTTACCCTCAGATAGATAGATAGATAGATAGATAGATAGATAGATAGACATTGACCCTCAGATAGATAGACAGACAGAGAGACAGATAGATAGATAGATAGATATTGACCCTCAGATAGATAGATGGATGGATGGATGGATGGATGGATGGATGGATGGATCCTTGCTACCCTGAGTCCCATGAACAAAGCCAGAAGTCTTTATGTTGTTCTGTTGCAGAGATATGTGATTTGTTACTCGGTTGCTAGGGTAACCCCATATGGTTGCTAGGCAGTTACCATAGTGATACTTATCAAGTCTTCTTGCCATCCTGATTGAAATAAATCAACCCAGACGTCTCTACGATTTTCTGTTGCAGAGATATGTGATTTGTTACTCGGTTGCTAGGGTAACCCCATCTGGTTGTTAGGCAGTCACCATAGTGATACTTATCAAGTGTTCTTGACATCCTGATTGAAATAAACCAACCCAGAAGTCTCTACGATTTTCTGGTCCAGAGATATGTGATTTGATACTCGGTTGCTAGGGTAACCCAATGTGGTTGCTAGGCAGTTACCATAGTGATACTTATCAAGTCTCCTTGACATCCTGATTGAAATAAATCAACCCAGAAGTCTCTATGATTTTCTGGTGCATAGATATGTGATTTGTTACTCGGTTGCTAGGGTAACCCCATCTGGTTGCTAGGCAGTTACCATAGTGATACTAATGAAGTGTCCTTGCCATCCTGATTGAAATAAGTCAATCCGGAAGTCTCTACGTTTTTCTGATGCAGAGATATGTGATTTGTTACTCGGTTGCTAAGGTAACCCCATGTGGTTGCTAGGCAGTTACCATAGTGATACTTATCAAGTCTCCTTGCCATCCTGATTGAAATAAATCAACCCAGAAGTCTCTCTGATTTTCTGGTGCAGAGATATGTGATTTGTTACTCGTTTGCTAGGGTAACCCCATCTTGTTGTTAGGCAGTCACCATAGTGATACTTGTCAAGTCTTCTTGACATCCTGATTGAAATAAACCAACCCAGGAGTCTCTACGATTTTCTGGTCCAGAGATATGTGATTTGTTACTCGGTTGCTAGGGTAACCCAATGTGGTTGCTAGGCAGTTACCATAGTGATATTTATCAAGTCTCCTTGACATCCTGATTGAAATAAGTCAATCCGGAAGTCTCTACGTTTTTCTGATGCAGAGATATGTGATTTGTTACTTGGTTGCTAAGGTAACCCCATGTGGTTGCTAGGCAGTTACCATAGTGATACTTATCAAGTCTCCTTGCATTCCTGATTGAAATAAATCAATCCGGAAGTCTCTACGTTTTTCTGGTGCAGAGATATGTGATTTGTTACTCGGTTGCTATGGTAACCCCATGTGGTTGCTAGGCAGTTACCATAGTGATACTTATCAAGTCTCCTTGCCATCCTGATTGAAATAAATGAACCCAGAAGTCTCTCTGATTTTCTGGTGCAGAGATATAGTTATTGCTAAACGGTTGCTAGGGTACTCTGTTTAGTTGCTAGGGAGTGGCTTGACAGCTGCCAATCATGAAACTCCAAAGGCTGCTTGTCAGTATGAATGATATAAACCAACTCCCATGCCTCTGTGACATTCAGAATGGAAGATATCCCTCTATGGATTTTGGTTGTTAAGGTGCTCGACAATGGTTGCTAGGGAGGGGCTAGGAAGTGTTGAGGTGATTCATGATTGGCTGTTTGCTGCCCCGAGTCAAACGAGACCACCCTTGTGTTTCTATGACACTTCTATCCGGAGATATCCCTTTGATATCTTTCATTAGAAGTCTATGGGAGTTGTTGCTAAGGTGCTTTAAATTGTTGCTAGGGCGTGGCTTGATAGCTTCACAATGATCCCGAGAGACTGATTGGTCGTCTGAGTAAAATGAGCCCGCCCACTTGTCTCTATGACAATGTGATCCAGAGCTATGTTCAATACAAAATCCCTATGCAATGAGGGAGAGAGAGAGGGAGAGATGCAGGGCTGACAGGCCCTTTTTGTCTGTGTGTGTTCCCAAATTAATGACTCTAATGAGCCGGTTCTTTTGACTCTACAGTGTGAAACATACAGTGTGACCAGTATAGTCTGATTCCCAAATTAATGACTCTAATGAGCCGGTTCTTTTGAATCTACAGTGTGAAACATACAGTGTGACCAGTTTAGTCTGATTCCCAAATGAATGACTCTAATGAGCCAGTTCTTTTGAATCTACAATGTGAAACATACAGTGTGACCAGTGTAGTCTGATTCCCAAATGAATGACTCTAATGAGCCAGTTCTTTTGAATCTACAGTGTGAAACATACAGTGTGACCAGTGTAGTCTGATTCCCAAATGAATGACTCTAATGAGCCAGTTCTACAGTGTAGTGTTAAAAAGTTTAACTTAGTTGCTACATAGATAGATAGATAGATAGATAGATATTTACCCTTAGATATATAGAGAGATAGATATAGATAGATAGAGAGAGAGAGATAGATATTTACCCTCAGATAGATAGATAGATAGATAGATAGATAGATAGATAGATATTGACCCTCAGATAGATGCTAGCACGTTTTTAGCATGTTTTAGCGTGTGGCTAGGAAGATTTTAGGTCATTACTTTTTGGCTGCTTGATAAAAGAAATCCTCTGAGGGAGAGAGAGAGGGAGAGATGCAGGGCTGACAGGCCCTTTTTGTCTGTGTGTGTGAAAATGTCAGTTGGAATTTGAATTTCTGAACATTCCGCAATGTTAAGTCAATGGGAGTTTTTTCCGAGTTTGATCATCATTTTTAGGAAAACCGTAAGTCCGATCAGTTAGAAAAGATATAGCACACTATTCGGGATTAGTCTGAAGGTCTGTGCCGAGTTTGGTGCCTGTAGCTTAAAAGCTCTAGGAGGAGTTAGTCTTGGTAATTTTAGTCTCAGAAGAATAATAATAATAACTAGAAAAAAAAGTTCGTCGAGACAAACTTTAAGTTGGCTTGTGAAAGTTTGGACCAGAAAGTTTGAAGAAGTTTAAAGTAGTTTGAAGTTTAAATTAGTTTAAATTAGTTTAAAGTTTAAAGTAGTTTATAGTTTAAATTAGTTTGTAGTTTAAATTAGTTTGAAGTATAAATTAGTTTGTAGTTTAAATTAGTTTGAAGTTTAAATTAGTTTAAATTAGTTTAAAGTAGTTTATAGTTTAAAGTAGTTTATAGTTTAAATTAGTTTAGTTTAAATTAGTTTAAAGTAGTTTAAAGTTTAACTTAGTTGCTAGATAGATAGATAGATAGATAGATAGACAGACACTCAGATAGATAGAGAGATAGATAGATAGATATTTACCCTCAGATAGATAGATAGATCGATAGATAGATAGACATTGACCCTCAGATAGATAGATAGACAACAGACAGACAGAGATAGATAGATAGATAGATAGATAGATAGATAGATAGATAGATAGATATTGACCCTCAGATAGATAGATAGATAGATAGATAGATGGATTGATTGATTGATTGATTGATCCTTGCTACCCTGAGTCCCATGAACAAAGCCAGAAGTCTTTATGTTGTTCTGTTGCAGAGATATGTGATTTGTTACTCGGTTGCTAGGGTAACCCCATATGGTTGCTAGGCAGTTACCATAGTGATACTTATCAAGTCTTCTTGCCATCCTGATTGAAATAAATCAACCCAGAAGTCTCTACGATTTTCTGTTGCAGAGATATGTGATTTGTTACTCGGTTGCTAGGGTAACCCCATCTGGTTGTTAGGCAGTCACCATAGTGATACTTATCAAGTGTTCTTGACATCCTGATTGAAATAAACCAACCCAGAAGTCTCTACGATTTTCTGGTCCAGAGATATGTGATTTGTTACTCGGTTGCTAGGGTAACCCAATGTGGTTGCTAGACAGTTACCATAGTGATACTTATCAAGTCTCATTGACATCCTGATTGAAATAAATCAACCCAGAAGTCTCTATGATTTTTCTGGTGCAGAGATATTTGATTTGTTACTCGGTTGCTAGGGTAACCCCATCTGGTTGCTAGGCAGTTACCTTAGTGATACTAATGAAGTGTCCTTGCCATCCTGATTGAAATAAGTCAATCCGAAGTCTCTACGTTTTCTGATGCAGAGATATGTGATTTGTTACTCGGTTGCTAGGGTAACCCCATGTGGTTGCTAGGCAGTTACCATAGTGATACTTATCAAGTCTCCTTGCCATCCTGATTGAAATAAATGAACCCAGAAGTCTCTCTGATTTTCTGGTGCAGAGATATAGTTATTGCTAAACGGTTGCTAGGGTACTCTGTTTAGTTGCTAGGGAGTGGCTTGACAGCTGCCAATCATGAAACTCCAAAGGCTGCTTGTCAGTATGAATGATATAAACCAACTCCCATGCCTCTGTGACATTCAGAATGGAAGATATCCCTCTATGGATTTTGGTTGTTAAGGTGCTCGACAATGGTTGCTAGGGAGGGGCTAGGAAGTGTTGAGGTGATTCATGATTGGCTGTTTGCTGCCCCGAGTCAAACGAGACCACCCTTGTGTTTCTATGACACTTCTATCCGGAGATATCCCTTTGATGTCTTTCATTAGAAGTCTATGGGAGTTGTTGCTAAGGTGCTTTAAATTGTTGCTAGGGCGTGGCTTGATAGCTTCACAATGATCCCGAGAGACTGATTGGTCGTCTGAGTAAAATGAGCCCGCCCCTTGTCTCTATGACACTGTGATCCAGAGCTATGTTCAATACAATATCCCTATGCAATGAGGGAGAGAGAGAGGGAGAGATGCAGGGCTGACAGGCCCTTTTTGTCTGTGTGTGTGAAAATGTCAGTTGGGATTTAAATTTCTGAACATTCCGCAATGTTAAGTCAATGGGAGTTTTTTCCGAGTTTGATCGTCATTTTTAGGAAAACCGTAAGTCCGATCAGTTAGAAAAGATATAGCACACTATTCGGGATTAGTCTGAAGGTCTGTGCCGAGTTTGGTGCCTGTAGCTTAAAAGCTCTAGGAGGAGTTAGTCTTGGTAATTTTAGTCTCAGAAGAATAATAATAATAATAACTAGATTAAAAAGTTTGAGTACAAACTTTAAGTTGGCTTGTGAAAGTTTGGACCAGAAAGTTTGAAGAAGTTTAAAGTAGTTTGAAGTTTAAATTAGTTTATAGTTTAAAGTAGTTTATAGTTTAAAGTAGTTTGAAGTTTAAATTAGTTTAAATGAGTTTAAAGTAGTTTATAGTTTCAAATAATTTGAAGTTTAAAGTAGTTTGTAGTTTAAAGTTTAACTTAGTTGATAGATAGATAGATAGATAGATAGATAGATAGATAGATAGATAGATGGACATACAGACAGATAGACAGATAGATAGATAAATAGATATTGACCCTCAGATAGATAGAGAGAGAGAGAGAGAGAGAAATAGATCGATCGATAGATCGATAGATAGATAGACATTGACCCTCATATAGATAGATAGACAACAGACAGACAGAGAGATAGATAGATAGATAGATAGATAGATATTGACCCTCAGATAGATAGATAGATAGATTGATTGATCCTTGCTACCCTGAGTCCCATGAACAAAGCCAGAAGTCTTTATGTTGTTCTGTTGCAGAGATATGTGATTTGTTACTCGGTTGCTAGGGTAACCCCATCTGGTTGCTAGGCAGTTACCATAGTGATACTAATCAAGTCTCCTTGCCATCCTGATTGAAATAAATCAACCCAGAAGTCTGTACTATTTTCTGGTGCAGAGATATGTGATTTGTTACTCGGTTGCTAGGGTAACCCCATCTGGTTGCTAGGCAGTTACTATAGTGATAGTAATCAAGTCTCCTTGCCATCCTGATTGAAATAAGTCAACCCGGAAGTCTCTACGTTTTTCTGATGCAGAGATATGTGATTTGTTACTCTGTTGCTAGGGTAACCCCATCTGGTTGCTAGGCAGTTACCATAGTGATACTAATCAAGTGTCCTTGCCATCCTGATTGAAATAAATCAACCCAGAAGTCTCTCTGATTTTCTGGTGCAGAGATATGTGATTTGTTACTCGGTTGCTAGGGTAACCCAATGTGGTTGCTAGGCAGATACCATAGTGATACTTATCAAGTCTTCTTGCCATCCTGATTGAAATAAACCAACCCAGAAGTCTCTACGATTTTCTGGTGCAGAGATATGTGATTTGTTACTCGGTTGCTAGGGTAACCCCATCTGGTTGCTAGGCAGTTACCATAGTGATAGTAATCAAGTGTCCTTGCCATCCTGATTGAAATAAATCAACCCAGAAGTCTGTACTATTTTCTGTTGCAGAGATATGTGATTTGTTACTCGGTTGCTAGGGTAACCCCATCTGGTTGCTAGGCAGTTACCATAGTGATAGTAATCAAGTGTCCTTGCCATCCTGAGTGAAATAAATCAACCCAGAAGTCTGTACTATTTTCTGTTGCAGAGATATGTGATTTGTTACTCGGTTGCTAGGGTAACCCCATCTGGTTGCTAGGCAGTTACCATAGTGAAACTAATCAAGTCTCCTTGCCATCCTGATTGAAATAAGTCAACCCAGAAGTCTGTACTATTTTCTGTTGCAGAGATATGTGATTTGTTACTCGGTTGCTAGGGTAACCCCATCTGGTTGCTAGGCAGTTACCATAGTGATACTAATCAAGTGTCCTTGCCATCCTGATTGAAATAAATCAACCCAGAAGTCTCTAACATTTTCTGTGGCAGAGATATGTGATTTGTTACTCGGTTGCTAGGGTAACCCAATGTGGTTGCTAGGCAGATACCATAGTGATACTTATCAAGTCTTCTTGCCATCCTGATTGAAATAAACCAACCCAGAAGTCTCTACGATTTTCTGGTGCAGAGATATGTGATTTGTTACTCGGTTGCTAGGGTAACCCCATCTGGTTGCTAGGCAGTTACCATAGTGATAGTAATCAAGTGTCCTTGCCATCCTGAGTGAAATAAATCAACCCAGAAGTCTGTACTATTTTCTGTTGCAGAGATATGTGATTTGTTACTCGGTTGCTAGGGTAACCCCATCTGGTTGCTAGGCAGTTACCATAGTGAAACTAATCAAGTCTCCTTGCCATCCTGATTGAAATAAGTCAACCCAGAAGTCTGTACTATTTTCTGTTGCAGAGATATGTGATTTGTTACTCGGTTGCTAGGGTAACCCCATCTGGTTGCTAGGCAGTTACCATAGTGATACTAATCAAGTCTCCTTGCCATCCTGAATGAAATAAATCAACCCAGAAGTCTCTAACATTTTCTGCGGCAGAGATATGTGATTTGTTACTCGGTTGCTAGGGTAACCCCATCTGGTTGCTAGGCAGTTACCATAGTGATACTAATCAAGTCTCCTTGCCATCCTGATTGAAATAAATCAACCCAGAAGTCTCTAACATTTTCTGGTGCAGAGATATGTGATTTGTTACTCGGTTGCTAGGGTAACCCCATCTGGTTGCTAGGCAGTTACCATAGTGATACTAATCAAGTCTCCTTGCCATCCTGAATGAAATAAATCAACCCAGAAGTCTCTAACATTTTCTGCGGCAGAGATATGTGATTTGTTACTCGGTTGCTAGGGTAACCCCATCTGGTTGCTAGGCAGTTACCATAGTGATACTAATCAAGTCTCCTTGCCATCCTGATTGAAATAAATCAACCCAGAAGTCTCTAACATTTTCTGGTGCAGAGATATGTGATTTGTTACTCGGTTGCTAGGGTAACCCCATCTGGTTGCTAGGCAGTTACCATAGTGATACTAATCAAGTCTCCTTGCCATCCTGATTGAAAAACTGAAAGTGTGACCAGTGTAGTTTGATTCCCAAATTAATGACTCTAATGAGCCAGTTCTACAGTGTAGTGTTAAAAAAGTTTAACTTAGTTGATAGATAGATAGATAGATAGATAGATAGATAGATAGATAGATAGATAGATAGATAGATAGATAGATAGATAGATAGATAGATATTTACCCTCAGATAGATAGATAGATATTTACCCTCAGATAGATAGATAGATAGATAAATAGATATTTACCCTTAGATATATAGAGAGATAGATAGATAGATAGATAGATAGATAGATAGATAGATAGATATTTACCCTTAGATATATAGAGATAGATAGATAGATAGATAGATAGATAGATAGATAGATAGATATTTATCCTCAGATTGATAGATAGATAGATAGATAGATAGATAGATAGATAGATAGATAGATAGATAGATAGATATTGACCCTCAGATAGATAGATAGATAGATAGATAGATAGATAGATAGATAGATAGATAGATAGATAGATAGATAGATTTTGGCTGCTTGATAAAAGAAATCCTCTGAGGGAGACAGAGAGGGAGAGATGCAGGGCTGACAGGCCCTTTTTGTCTGTGTGTGTGAAAATGGCAGTTGAGATTTGAATTTCTGAACATTCCGCAATGTTAAGTCAATGGGAGTTTTTTCCGAGTTTGATCGTCATTTTTAGGAAAACCGTAAGTCCGATCAGTTAGAAAAGATATAGCACACTATTCGGGATTAGTCTGAAGGTCTGTGCCGAGTTTGGTGCCTGTAGCTTAAAAGCTCTAGGAGGAGATAGTCTTGGTAATTTTAGTCTCAGAAGAATAATAATAATAATAATAATAACTAGAAAAAAAAGTTCGTCGAGACAAACTTTAAGTTGGCTTGTGAAAGTTTGGACCAGAAAGTTTGAAGAAGTTTAAAGTAGTTTGAAGTTTAAATTAGTTTAAATTAGTTTAAAGTTTAAAGTAGTTTATAGTTTAAATTAGTTTGTAGTTTAAATTAGTTTGAAGTATAAATTAGTTTGTAGTTTAAATTAGTTTGAAGTTTAAATTAGTTTAAATTAGTTTAAAGTAGTTTATAGTTTAAAGTAGTTTATAGTTTAAATTAGTTTAGTTTAAATTAGTTTAAAGTAGTTTAAAGTTTAACTTAGTTGCTAGATAGATAGATAGATAGATAGATAGACAGACACTCAGATAGATAGAGAGATAGATAGATAGATATTTACCCTCAGATAGATAGATAGATCGATAGATAGATAGACATTGACCCTCAGATAGATAGATAGACAACAGACAGACAGAGAGACAGATAGATAGATAGATAGATAGATAGATAGATAGATAGATAGATAGATAGATAGATAGATAGATATTGACCCTCAGATAGATAGATAGATAGATAGATAGATGGATTGATTGATTGATTGATTGATCCTTGCTACCCTGAGTCCCATGAACAAAGCCAGAAGTCTTTATGTTGTTCTGTTGCAGAGATATGTGATTTGTTACTCGGTTGCTAGGGTAACCCCATATGGTTGCTAGGCAGTTACCATAGTGATACTTATCAAGTCTTCTTGCCATCCTGATTGAAATAAATCAACCCAGAAGTCTCTACGATTTTCTGTTGCAGAGATATGTGATTTGTTACTCGGTTGCTAGGGTAACCCCATCTGGTTGTTAGGCAGTCACCATAGTGATACTTATCAAGTGTTCTTGACATCCTGATTGAAATAAACCAACCCAGAAGTCTCTACGATTTTCTGGTCCAGAGATATGTGATTTGTTACTCGGTTGCTAGGGTAACCCAATGTGGTTGCTAGACAGTTACCATAGTGATACTTATCAAGTCTCATTGACATCCTGATTGAAATAAATCAACCCAGAAGTCTCTATGATTTTTCTGGTGCAGAGATATTTGATTTGTTACTCGGTTGCTAGGGTAACCCCATCTGGTTGCTAGGCAGTTACCTTAGTGATACTAATGAAGTGTCCTTGCCATCCTGATTGAAATAAGTCAATCCGGAAGTCTCTACGCTTTTCTGATGCAGAGATATGTGATTTGTTACTCGGTTGCTAGGGTAACCCCATGTGGTTGCTAGGCAGTTACCATAGTGATACTTATCAAGTCTCCTTGCCATCCTGATTGAAATAAATGAACCCAGAAGTCTCTCTGATTTTCTGGTGCAGAGATATAGTTATTGCTAAACGGTTGCTAGGGTACTCTGTTTAGTTGCTAGGGAGTGGCTTGACAGCTGCCAATCATGAAACTCCAAAGGCTGCTTGTCAGTATGAATGATATAAACCAACTCCCATGCCTCTGTGACATTCAGAATGGAAGATATCCCTCTATGGATTTTGGTTGTTAAGGTGCTCGACAATGGTTGCTAGGGAGGGGCTAGGAAGTGTTGAGGTGATTCATGATTGGCTGTTTGCTGCCCCGAGTCAAACGAGACCACCCTTGTGTTTCTATGACACTTCTATCCGGAGATATCCCTTTGATGTCTTTCATTAGAAGTCTATGGGAGTTGTTGCTAAGGTGCTTTAAATTGTTGCTAGGGCGTGGCTTGATAGCTTCACAATGATCCCGAGAGACTGATTGGTCGTCTGAGTAAAATGAGCCCGCCCCTTGTCTCTATGACACTGTGATCCAGAGCTATGTTCAATACAATATCCCTATGCAATGAGGGAGAGAGAGAGGAGAGATGCAGGGCTGACAGGCCCTTTTTGTCTGTGTGTGTGAAAATGTCAGTTGGGATTTAAATTTCTGAACATTCCGCAATGTTAAGTCAATGGGAGTTTTTTCCGAGTTTGATCGTCATTTTTAGGAAAACCGTAAGTCCGATCAGTTAGAAAAGATATAGCACACTATTCGGGATTAGTCTGAAGGTCTGTGCCGAGTTTGGTGCCTGTAGCTTAAAAGCTCTAGGAGGAGTTAGTCTTGGTAATTTTAGTCTCAGAAGAATAATAATAACTAGATTAAAAGTTTGAGTACAAACTTTAAGTTGGCTTGTGAAAGTTTGGACCAGAAAGTTTGAAGAAGTTTAAAGTAGTTTGAAGTTTAAATTAGTTTATAGTTTAAAGTAGTTTATAGTTTAAAGTAGTTTGAAGTTTAAATTAGTTTAAATGAGTTTAAAGTAGTTTATAGTTTCAAATAATTTGAAGTTTAAAGTAGTTTGTAGTTTAAAGTTTAACTTAGTTGATAGATAGATAGATAGATAGATAGATAGATAGATAGATAGATAGATAGATAGATAGATAGATAGATAGATAGATAGATGGACATACAGACAGATAGACAGATAGATAGATAAATAGATATTGACCCTCAGATAGATAGAGAGAGAGAGAGAGAGAGAGAGAGAGAGAGAAATAGATCGATCGATAGATCGATAGATAGATAGACATTGACCCTCATATAGATAGATAGACAACAGACAGACAGAGAGATAGATAGATAGATAGATAGATAGATAGATATTGACCCTCAGATAGATAGATAGATAGATTGATTGATCCTTGCTACCCTGAGTCCCATGAACAAAGCCAGAAGTCTTTATGTTGTTCTGTTGCAGAGATATGTGATTTGTTACTCGGTTGCTAGGGTAACCCCATCTGGTTGCTAGGCAGTTACCATAGTGATACTAATCAAGTCTCCTTGCCATCCTGATTGAAATAAATCAACCCAGAAGTCTGTACTATTTTCTGGTGCAGAGATATGTGATTTGTTACTCGGTTGCTAGGGTAACCCCATCTGGTTGCTAGGCAGTTACTATAGTGATAGTAATCAAGTCTCCTTGCCATCCTGATTGAAATAAGTCAACCCGGAAGTCTCTACGCTTTTCTGATGCAGAGATATGTGATTTGTTACTCTGTTGCTAGGGTAACCCCATCTGGTTGCTAGGCAGTTACCATAGTGATACTAATCAAGTGTCCTTGCCATCCTGATTGAAATAAATTAACCCAGAAGTCTCTCTGATTTTCTGGTGCAGAGATATGTGATTTGTTACTCGGTTGCTAGGGTAACCCAATGTGGTTGCTAGGCAGATACCATAGTGATACTTATCAAGTCTTCTTGCCATCCTGATTGAAATAAACCAACCCAGAAGTCTCTACGATTTTCTGGTGCAGAGATATGTGATTTGTTACTCGGTTGCTAGGGTAACCCCATCTGGTTGCTAGGCAGTTACCATAGTGATAGTAATCAAGTGTCCTTGCCATCCTGAGTGAAATAAATCAACCCAGAAGTCTGTACTATTTTCTGTTGCAGAGATATGTGATTTGTTACTCGGTTGCTAGGGTAACCCCATCTGGTTGCTAGGCAGTTACCATAGTGAAACTAATCAAGTCTCCTTGCCATCCTGATTGAAATAAGTCAACCCAGAAGTCTGTACTATTTTCTGTTGCAGAGATATGTGATTTGTTACTCGGTTGCTAGGGTAACCCCATCTGGTTGCTAGGCAGTTACCATAGTGATACTAATCAAGTGTCCTTGCCATCCTGATTGAAATAAATCAACCCAGAAGTCTCTAACATTTTCTGCGGCAGAGATATGTGATTTGTTACTCGGTTGCTAGGGTAACCCAATGTGGTTGCTAGGCAGATACCATAGTGATACTTATCAAGTCTTCTTGCCATCCTGATTGAAATAAACCAACCCAGAAGTCTCTACGATTTTCTGGTGCAGAGATATGTGATTTGTTACTCGGTTGCTAGGGTAACCCCATCTGGTTGCTAGGCAGTTACCATAGTGATAGTAATCAAGTGTCCTTGCCATCCTGAGTGAAATAAATCAACCCAGAAGTCTGTACTATTTTCTGTTGCAGAGATATGTGATTTGTTACTCGGTTGCTAGGGTAACCCCATCTGGTTGCTAGGCAGTTACCATAGTGAAACTAATCAAGTCTCCTTGCCATCCTGATTGAAATAAGTCAACCCAGAAGTCTGTACTATTTTCTGTTGCAGAGATATGTGATTTGTTACTCGGTTGCTAGGGTAACCCCATCTGGTTGCTAGGCAGTTACCATAGTGATACTAATCAAGTCTCCTTGCCATCCTGAATGAAATAAATCAACCCAGAAGTCTCTAACATTTTCTGCGGCAGAGATATGTGATTTGTTACTCGGTTGCTAGGGTAACCCCATCTGGTTGCTAGGCAGTTACCATAGTGATACTAATCAAGTCTCCTTGCCATCCTGATTGAAATAAATCAACCCAGAAGTCTCTAACATTTTCTGGTGCAGAGATATGTGATTTGTTACTCGGTTGCTAGGGTAACCCCATCTGGTTGCTAGGCAGTTACCATAGTGATACTAATCAAGTCTCCTTGCCATCCTGATTGAAAAACTGAAAGTGTGACCAGTGTAGTTTGATTCCCAAATTAATGACTCTAATGAGCCAGTTCTACAGTGTAGTGTTAAAAAGTTTAACTTAGTTGATAGATAGATAGATAGATAGATAGATAGATAGATAGATAGATAGATAGATAGATAGATAGATAGATAGATAGATAGATAGATATTTACCCTCAGATAGATAGATAGATATTTACCCTCAGATAGATAGATAGATAGATAGATAGATATTTACCCTTAGATATATAGAGAGATAGATAGATAGATAGATAGATAGATAGATAGATAGATAGATAGATAGATATTTACCCTTAGATATATAGATAGATAGATAGATAGATAGATAGATAGATAGATAGATAGATAGATATTTATCCTCAGATTGATAGATAGATAGATAGATAGATAGATAGATAGATAGATAGATAGATAGATAGATAGATAGATATTGACCCTCAGATAGATAGATAGATAGATAGATAGATAGATAGATAGATAGATAGATAGATAGATAGATAGATAGATTTTGGCTGCTTGATAAAAGAAATCCTCTGAGGGAGACAGAGAGGGAGAGATGCAGGGCTGACAGGCCCTTTTGTCTGTGTGTGTGAAAATGGCAGTTGAGATTTGAATTTCTGAACATTCCGCAATGTTAAGTCAATGGGAGTTTTTTCGAGTTTGATCGTCATTTTTAGGAAAACCGTAAGTCCGATCAGTTAGAAAAGATATAGCACACTATTCGGGATTAGTCTGAAGGTCTGTGCCGAGTTTGGTGCCTGTAGCTTAAAAGCTCTAGGAGGAGATAGTCTTGGTAATTTTAGTCTCAGAAGAATAATAATAATAATAATAATAATAAGCTTAAATAGGATTTCAGTAAGTTGGCTCTCACAAGCCAACTTAATAATAATAATAATAATAAGTTTAAATAGGATTTCAGTAAGTTGGCTCTCACAAGCCAACTTAATAAGCTTAAATAGGATTTCAGTAAGTTGGCTCTCACAAGCCAACTTAATAATAATAATAAGTTTAAATAGGATTTCAGTAAGTTGGCTCTCACAAGCCAACTTAATAACTAGATGGGGACATTTCCTGAAGAAAATGTGAGTGGTGCTTGCCGTGGCAAAACTCGTCAAACAGCATGTTGTAACTTGAAAAGAACAAAAATTACGGTCATAAATAAATCAACCCAGAAGTCTGTACGATTTTCTGGTGCAGAAATATGTGATTTGTTACTCGGTTGCTAGGGTAAGCCCATGTGGTTGCTATGCAGTTACCAAGGTAATACAATACATGGCTCCTTTCCATCCTGAGTGAAATAAGTCAACCCGGAAGTCTGTAGTGTTTTGTGGTGCAGAGATATGTGATTTGTTACTCGGTTGCTAGGGTAACCCCATGTGGTTGCTAGGTAGTTTCCATAGTGATACTAATGAAGTCTCCTTGTCATCCTGGTTGAAATAAATCAACCCAGAAGTCTGTACGATTTTGTGGTGCAGAAATATGTGATTTGTTACTCGGTTGCTAGGGTACTATGTGTAGTTGCTAGGGAGTGGCTTGGCAGCTGCCAATCATGAAATTCCAAAGGCTGCTTGTCAGTATGAATGATATAAAGCAACTCCCATGCCTCTGTGACATTCAGAATGGAAGATATCCCTGTATGGATTTTGGTTGCTAAGGTGCTCGACAATGGTTGCTAGGGAGGGGCTAGGAAGTGTTGAGGTGATTCATGTTTGGCTGTTTGCTGCCCCAAGTGAAACGAGACCACCCTTGTGTTTCTATGACACTTCTATCCGGAGATATCCATTTGATCTCTTTCATTAGAAGTCTATGGGACTTGTTGCTAAGGTGCTGTAAATGGTTGCCAAGGCGTGTCTTGATAGCTTTGCAATGATCCTGAGAGACTGATTGGTCATCTGAGTAAAATGAGGCAGGCCCCTTGTCTCTATGACACTGTGATCCAGAGCTATGTTTAATGAAATATCCCTATTTCATGGGCCGTCCTACACCATTATAAGTCAATTGGGGCATTTTTGGGCAGCTCCTGCCCCCCAGGGGTGCAACTTTTACCCCATATTGAGGTATGCTCTTACAGAGCCTGCCAGCCTCTTCAAATGTGGCAAATCACACGTTTCTACGAAATCCTCGCTTGGAGCTGTGACGCGTCAAAGTTGGTCTCAATGTTAAGTCTATGGGATTTTTCGGCCGCTTTTTTGCCCCTGGGGCAAATACCGTACCCCCGATCGCTTATAAAAGTCATAGCACACGTGTCCTCAATAGGCCGTTCGATTTGACACCTCATTCGTGGGTCTACGCCAAACGGTGCGGGACGAGTTAGGTGCCGAAGTTTTGTTAAGAGATATAATAAAAATAAAAACTAGATGGGGACATTTCCTGAAGAAAATGTGAGTGGTGCTTGCCGTGGCAAAACTCGTCAAACAGCATGTTGTAACTTGAAAAGAACAAAAATTACGGTCATAAATAAATCAACCCAGAAGTCTGTACGATTTTCTGGTGCAGAAATATGTGATTTGTTACTCGGTTGCTAGGGTAAGCCCATGTGGTTGCTATGCAGTTACCAAGGTAATACAATACATGGCTCCTTTCCATCCTGAGTGAAATAAGTCAACCCGGAAGTCTGTAGTGTTTTGTGGTGCAGAGATATGTGATTTGTTACTCGGTTGCTAGGGTAACCCCATGTGGTTGCTAGGAAGTTTCCATAGTGATACTAATGAAGTGTCCTTGTCATCCTGGTTGAAATAAATCAACCCAGAAGTCTGTACGATTTTGTGGTGCAGAAATATGTGATTTGTTACTCGGTTGCTAGGGTACTATGTGTAGTTGCTAGGGAGTGGCTTGGCAGCTGCCAATCATGAAATTCCAAAGGCTGCTTGTCAGTATGAATGATATAAAGCAACTCCCATGCCTCTGTGACATTCAGAATGGAAGATATCCCTCTATGGATTTTGGTTGCTAAGGTGCTCGACAATGGTTGCTAGGGAGGGGCTAGGAAGTGTTGAGGTGATTCATGTTTGGCTGTTTGCTGCCCCAAGTCAAACGAGACCACCCTTGTGTTTCTATGACACTTCTATCCGGAGATATCCATTTGATCTCTTTCATTAGAAGTCTATGGGACTTGTTGCTAAGGTGCTGTAAATGGTTGCCAAGGCGTGTCTTGATAGCTTTGCAATGATCCTGAGAGACAGATTGGTCATCTGAGTAAAATGAGGCAGGCCCCTTGTCTCTATGACACTGTGATCCAGAGCTATGTTTAATGAAATATCCGTATTTCATGGGCTGTCCTACACCATTATAAGTGAATTGGGGCATTTTTGGGCAGCTCCTGCCCCCAGGGGTGCAACTTTTACCCCATATTGAGGTATGCTCTTACAGAGCCTGCCAGCCTCTTCAAATGTGGCAAATCACACGTTTCTACTGAAATCCTCAGCTTGGAGCTGTGACGCGTCAAAGTTTGTCTCAATGTTAAGTCTATGGGATTTTTCGGCGCTTTTTGCCCCTGGGGCAAATACCGTACCCGATACGCTATAAAAGTCATAGCACACGTGTCCTCAATAGGCCGTTCGATTTGATACCTCATTCGTGGGTCTACGCCAAACGGTGCGGGACGAGTTAGGTGCCGAAGTTTTGTTAAGAGATATAATAAAAATAAAAATAATAAAAAGTATAACTAGATAGGTACATTTCCTGAAGAAAATGTGAGTGGTGGTTGCCGTGGCAAAACTCGTCAAATAGCATGCTTGAAAAGAACAAAAATTATGGTCATAAATAGATCAACCCAGAAGTCTGTACGATTTTCTGGTGCAGAAATATGTGATTTGTTACTAGGTTGCTAGGGTAAGCCCATGTGGTTGCTATGCAGTTAGCAAGGTAATACAATACATGGCTCCTTTTCATCCTGAGTGAAATAAGTCAACCCGGAAGTCTGTACTGTTTTCTGGTGCAGAGATATGTTATTTGTTACTGGGTTGCTAGGGTAACCCCATCTGGTTGCTAGGAAGTTTCCATAGTGATACTAATGAAGTCTCCTTGCCATCCTGGTTGAAATAAATCAACCCAGAAGTCTGTACGATTTTCTGGTGCAGAAATATGTGATTTGTTACTCGGTTGCTAGGGTACTGTGTAGTTGCTAGGGAGTGGCTTGGCAGCTGCCAATCATGAAATTCCAAAGGCTGCTTGTCAGTATGAATGATATAAACCAACTCCCATGCCTCTGTGACATTCAGAATGGAAGATATCCCTCTATGGATTTTGGTTGCTAAGGTGCTCGACAATGGTTGCTAGGGTGGGGCTAGGAAGTGTTGAGGTGATTCATGATTGGCTGTTTGCTGCCCCGAGTCAAACGAGACCACCCTTGTGTTTGTATGACACTTCCATCCGGAGATATCCCTTTGATCTCTTTCATTAGAAGTCTATGGGACTTGTTGCTAAGGTGCTCTAAATGGTTGCTAGGGCGTGGCTTGATAGCTTTGCAATGATCCTGAGAGACTGATTGGTCGTCTGAGTAAAATGAGGCAGGCCCCTTGTCTCTATGACACTGTGATCCAGAGCTATGTTTAATAAAAAATCCCTATTTCATGGGCCGTCCTACACCATTGTAAGTCAATGGGGGCAACTTTGGGCAGCTCCTGCCCCCAGGGGTGCAACTTTTACCCCATATTGAGGTTTGCTCTTACAGAGCCTGCCAGCCTCTTCAAATGTGGCAAATCACACGTTTCTGCGAAATCCTCGCTCGGAGCTGTGAAGCGTCAAAATTTGTCTCAATGTTAAGTCTATGGGATTTTTCGGCCGCTTTTTTGCCCCTGGGGCAAATACTGTACCCCGATACGCTTATAAAAGTCATAGCACACGTGTCCTCAATAGGCCGTTCGATTTGACACCTCATTCGTGGGTCTACGCCAAACGGTGCGGGACGAGTTAGGTGCCGAAGTTTTGTACGGAGATAGATGTGAGATTACAATAGTGATGCTTTGCAAGCACCACTAATAATAAGTATGTGAGATTACAATAGTGATGCTTTGCAAGCACCACTAACTAGATAGGTACATTTCCTGAAGAAAATGTGAGTGGTGCTTGCCGTGGCAAAACTCGTCAAATAGCCTGCTTGAAAAGAACAGAAATTGTGGTCATAAATAAATCAACCCAGAAGTCTGTATAATTTTCTGGTGCAGAAATATGTGATTTGTTACTAGGTTGCTAGGGTAAGCCCATGTGGTTGCTATGCAGTTAGCAAGGTAATACAATACATGGCTCCTTTCCATCCTGAGTGAAATAATTCAACCCAAAAATCTGTACTGTTTTCTGGTGCAGAGATATGTGATTTGTTACTCGGTTGCTAGGGTAACCCCATGTGGTTGCTAGGCAGTTACCATAGTGATACTTATCAAGTGTCCTTGCTATCCAGAGTAAAATCAGTCAACCAGGAAGTCTCTACGATGTTCTGATCAAGAGATATGTGATTTGTTACTCGGTTGCTAGGGTAACCCCATCTGGTTGCTAGGCAGTTACCATAGTGATACTAATCAAGTCTCCTTGCCATCCTGATTGAAATAAATCAACCCGGAAGTCTGTACTCTTTTCTGGTGCCGAGATATGTGATTTGTTTCTCGGTTGCTAGGGTAACCCCATCTGGTTGCTAGGCAGTTACCATAGTGATAGTAATCAAGTGTCCTTGCGATCCTGAGTGAAATAAATCAACCCGGAAGTCAGTACTATTTTCTGGTGCAGAGATATGTGATTTGTTACTCGGTTGCTAGGGTAACCCCATCTGGTTGCTAGGCAGTTACCATAGTGATAGTAATCAAGTGTCCTTGCCATCCTGATTGAAATAAGTCAACCCAGAAGTATCTACGTTTTTCTGATGCAGAGATATGTGATTTGTTACTCGGTTGCTAGGGTAACCCCATGTGGTTGCTAGGCTGTTACCATATTGATACTAATGAAGTGTCCTTGCCATCCTGGTTGAAATAAATGAACCTGGATGTCTGTACTCTTTTCTGGTGCCGAGATATGTGATGTGTTTCTCGGTTGCTAGGGTAACCCCATCTGGTTGCTAGGCAGTTACCATAGTGATAGTAATCAAGTGTCCTTGCCATCCTGAGTGAAATAAATCAACCCGGAAGTCAGTACTATTTTCTGGTGCAGAGATATGTGATTTGTTACTCGGTTGCTAGGGTAACCCCATCTGGTTGCTAGGCAGTAATCATAGTGATAGTAATCAAGTGTCCTTGCCATCCTGATTGAAATAAGTCAACCCGGAAGTCTCTACGTTTTTCTGATGCAGAGATATGTGATTTGTTACTCGGTTGCTAGGGTAACCCCATCTGGTTGCTAGGCAGTTACCTTAGTGATACTAATGAAGTGTCCTTGCCATCCTGATTGAAATAAATCAACCCAGAAGTTTCTCTGATTTTCTGGTGCAGAGATATAGTTACTGCTAAAGGGTTGCTAGGGTACTCTGTTTAGTTGCTAGGGAGTGGCTTGGCAGCTGCCAATCATTAATCTCCAAAGGCTGCTTGTCAGTATGAATGATATAAACCAACTCCCATGCCTCTGTGACATTCAGAATGGAAGATATCCTCTATGGATTTTGGTTGCTAAGGTGCTCGACAATGGTTGCTAGGGAGGGGCTAGGAAGTGTTGAGGTGATTCATGATTGGCTGTTTGCTGCCCCGAGTGAAACGAGACCACCCTTGTGTTTCTATGACACTTCTATCCGGAGATATCCCTTTGATGTCTTTCATTAGAAGTCTATGGGACTTGTTGCTAAGGTGCTCTAAATTGTTGCTAGGGCGTGGCTTGATAGATTCAAAATGATCCTGAGATACTGATTGGTCGTCTGAGTAAAATGAGCCCGCCCCATTGTCTCTATGACACTGTGATCCAGAGCTATGTTGAATACAAATCCCAATGCCATTTCATTTCATGGGCCGTCCTACACCATTGTAAGTCAATTGGGGCATTTTTGGGCAGCTCCTGGCCCCCAGGGGTGCAAATTTTACCCCATTTTGAGGTATGCTCTTACAGAGCCTGCCAGCCTCTTCAAATATGGCAAATCACACGTTTCTGCGAAATTCTCGCTCGGAGCTGTGACGCGTCAAAGTTTGTCGCAATGTTAAGTCTATGGGATTTTTCGGCGCTTTTTTGCCCCTGGGGCAATTACCGTACCCGATACGCTTATAAAAGTCATAGCACACGTGTCCTCAATAGGCCGTTCGATTTGACACCTCATTCGTGGGTCTACGCCAAACGGTGCGGGACGAGTTAGGTGCCGAAGTTTTGTTAAGAGATATAATAATAAAAAGTATAATAAGTATGTGAGATTACAATAGTGATGCTTTGCAAGCACCACTAATAAAAAGTATAATAAGTATGTGAGATTACAATAGTGATGCTTTGCAAGCACCACTAACTAGAAAAAAAAGTTCGTCGAGACAAACTTTAAGTTGGCTTGTGAAAGTTTGGACCAGAAAGTTTGAAGAAGTTTAAAGTAGTTTGAAGTTTAAATTAGTTTAAATTATTTTAAAGTTTAAAGTAGTTTATAGTTTCAATTAGTTTGTAGTTTAAATTAGTTTGAAGTATAAATTAGTTTGAAGTTTAAATTAGTTTAAAGTAGTTTATAGTTTAAAGTAGTTTATAGTTTAAATTAGTTTAGTTTAAATTAGTTTAAAGTAGTTTAAAGTTTAAATTAGTTGCTAGATAGATAGATAGATAGATAGATAGATAGATAGACAGACACTCAGATAGATAGAGAGATAGATAGATAGATATTTACCCTCAGATAGATAGATAGACAACAGACAGACAGATAGATAGATAGATAGATAGATAGATAGATATTGACCCTCAGATAGATAGATAGATGGATTGATTGATTGATTGATTGATTGATTGATTGATCCTTGCTACCCTGAGTCCCAAGAACAAAGCCAGAAGTCTTTATGTTGTTCTGTTGCAGAGATTTGTGATTTGTTACTCGGTTGCTAGGGTAACCCCATATGGTTGCTAGGCAGTTACCATAGTGATACTTATCAAGTCTTCTTGCCATCCTGATTGAAATAAATCAACCCAGACGTCTCTACGATTTTCTGTTGCAGAGATATGTGATTTGTTACTCGGTTGCTAGGGTAACCCCATCTGGTTGTTAGGCAGTCACCATAGTGATACTTATCAAGTGTTCTTGACATCCTTATTGAAATAAACCAACCCAGAAGTCTCTATGATTTTCTGGTGCATAGATATGTGATTTGTTACTCGGTTGCTAGGGTAACCCCATCTGGTTGCTAGGCAGTTACCATAGTGATACTAATGAAGTGTCCTTGCCATCCTGATTGAAATAAGTCAATCCGGAAGTCTCTACGCTTTTCTGATGCAGAGATATGTGATTTGTTACTCGGTTGCTAAGGTAACCCCATGTGGTTGCTAGGCAGTTACCATAGTGATACTTATCAAGTCTCCTTGCCATCCTGATTGAAATAAATCAACCCAAAAGTCTCTCTGATTTTCTGGTGCAGAGATATGTGATTTGTTACTCGGTTGCTAGGGTAACCCCATCTGGTTGTTAGGCAGTCACCATAGTGATACTTATCAAGTCTTCTTGACATCCTGATTGAAATAAACCAACCCAGAAGTCTCTACGATTTTCTGGTCCAGAGATATGTGATTTGTTACTCAGTTGCTAGGGTAACCCAATGTGGTTGCTAGGCAGTTACCATAGTGATATTTATCAAGTCTCCTTGACATCCTGATTGAAATAAATCAACCCAGAAGTCTCTACGATTATCTGGTGCAGAGATATGTGATTTGTTACTTGGTTGCTAGGGTAACCACATCTGGTTGCTAGGCAGTTACCATAGTGATACTAATGAAGTCTCTTTGCCATCCTGATTGAAATAATTCAATCTGGAAGTCTCTACGTTTTTCTGATGCAGAGATATTTGATTTGTTACTCGGTTGCTAAGGTAACCCCATGTGGTTGCTAGGCAGTTACCATAGTGATACTTATCAAGTCTCCTTGCCATCCTGATTGAAATAAATCAACCCAGAAGTCTCTCTGATTTTCTGGTGCAGAGATATGTGATTTGTTACTCGGTTGCTAGGGTAACCCCATGTGGTTTCTAGGCAGTTACCATAGTGATACTTATCAAGTCTCCTTGCCATCCTGATTGAAATAAATGAACCCAGAAGTCTCTCTGATTTTCTGGTGCAGAGATATAGTTATTGCTAAACGGTTGCTAGGGTACTCTGTTTAGTTGCTAGGGAGTGGCTTGATAGCTGCCAATCATGAAACTCCAAAGGCTGCTTGTCAGTATGAATGATATAAACCAACTCCCATGCCTCTGTGACATTCAGAATGGAAGATATCCCTCTATGGATTTTGGTTGTTAAGGTGCTCGACAATGGTTGCTAGGGAGGGGCTAGGAAGTGTTGAGGTGATTCATGATTGGCTGTTTGCTGCCCCCATTCCGTCAATGTAAGTCAATGGGATTTTTCAAGTGTTTGATCATCCGCTTTGAGAAAACAGTAAGTCCGATCAGTTAGAAAAGATATAGCACACTATTCGGGATTAGTCTGAAGGTCTGTGATGAGTTTGGTGCCTGTAGCTTAAAAGCACTAGGAGGAGTTAGTCTTGGTAATTTTAGTCTCAGAAGAATAATAATAACTAGAAAAAAAAGTTCGTCGAGACAAACTTTAAGTTGGCTTGTGAAAGTTTGGACCAGAAAGTTTGAAGAAGTTTAAAGTAGTTTGAATTTTAAATTTGTTTATAGTTTAAATTAGTTTGAAGTTTAAATTAGTTTGTAGTTTAAATTAGTCTGAAGTTTAAATTAGTTTAAAGTAGTTTATAGTTTAAATTAGTTTAGTTTAAATTAGTTTAAAGTAGTTTAAAGTTTAACTTAGTTGCTAGATAGATAGATAGATAGACAGACAGACAGACACTCAGATAGATAGAGAGATAGATAGATAGATATTTACCCTCAGATAGATAGATAGATAGATAGATAGATAGATAGATAGACATTGACCCTCAGATAGATAGATAGACAACAGACAGACAGAGAGACATATAGATAGATAGATAGATAGATATTGACCCTCAGATAGATAGATAGATGGATAGATAGATAGATAGGTAGATAGATAGATAGATAGATAGATAGATAGATAGATAGATAGATGGATAGATGGATGGATGGATGGATGGATTGATTGATTGATTGATTGATTGATCCTTGCTACCCTGAGTCCCATGAACAAAGCCAGAAGTCTTTATGTTGTTCTGTTGCAGAGATATGTGATTTGTTACTCGGTTGCTAGGGTAACCCCATATGGTTGCTAGGCAGTTACCATAGTGATACTTATCATGTCTTCTTGCCATCCTGATTGAAATAAATCAACCCAGACATCTCTACGATTTTCTGTTGCAGAGATATGTGATTTGTTACTCGGTTGCTAGGGTAACCCCATCTGGTTGTTAGGCAGTCACCATAGTGATACTTATCAAGTGTTCTTGACATCCTGATTGAAATAAACCAACCCAGAAGTCTCTACGATTTTCTGGTCCAGAGATATGTGATTTGATACTCGGTTGCTAGGGTAACCCAATGTGGTTGCTAGGCAGTTACCATAGTGATACTTATCAAGTCTCCTTGACATCCTGATTGAAATAAATCAACCCAGAAGTCTCTATGATTTTCTGGTGCATAGATATGTGATTTGTTACTCGGTTGCTAGGGTAACCCCATCTGGTTGCTAGGCAGTTACCATAGTGATACTAATGAAGTGTCCTTGCCATCCTGATTGAAATAAGTCAATCCGGAAGTCTCTACGTTTTCTGATGCAGAGATATGTGATTTGTTACTCGGTTGCTAAGGTAACCCCATGTGGTTGCTAGGCAGTTACCATAGTGATACTTATCAAGTCTCCTTGCCATCCTGATTGAAATAAATCAACCCAGAAGTCTCTCTGATTTTCTGGTGCAGAGATATGTGATTTGTTACTCGGTTGCTAGGGTAACCCCATCTGGTTGTTAGGCAGTCACCATAGTGATACTTATCAAGTCTTCTTGACATCCTGATTGAAATAAACCAACCCAGAAGTCTCTACGATTTTCTGGTCCAGAGATATGTGATTTGTTACTCGGTTGCTAGGGTAACCCAATGTGGTTGCTAGGCAGTTACCATAGTGATATTTATCAAGTCTCCTTGACATCCTGATTGAAATAAATCAACCCAGAAGTCTCTACGATTATCTGGTGCAGAGATATGTGATTTGTTACTTGGTTGCTAGGGTAACCACATCTGGTTGCTTGGCAGTTACCATAGTGATACTAATGAAGTCTCTTTGCCATCCTGATTGAAATAAGTCAATCCGGAAGTCTCTACGTTTTTCTGATGCAGAGATATGTGATTTGTTACTCGGTTGCTAAGGTAACCCCATGTGGTTGCTAGGCAGTTACCATAGTGATACTTATCAAGTCTCCTTGCCATCCTGATTGAAATAAATCAACCCAGAAGTCTCTCTGATTTTCTGGTGCAGAGATATGTGATTTGTTACTCGGTTGCTAGGGTAACCCCATCTGGTTGCTAGGCAGTTACCATAGTGATACTTATCAAGTCTCCTTGCCATCCTGATTGAAATAAATGAACCCAGAAGTCTCTCTGATTTTCTGGTGCAGAGATATAGTTATTGCTAAGCGGTTGCTAGGGTACTCTGTTTAGTTGCTAGGGAGTGGCTTGACAGCTGCCAATCATGAAACTCCAAAGGCTGCTTGTCAGTATGAGCGATATAAACCAACTCCCATGCCTCTGTGACATTCAGAATGGAAGATATCCCTCTATGGATTTTGGTTGTTAAGGTGCTCGACAATGGTTGCTAGGGAGGGGCTAGGAAGTGTTGAGGTGATTCATGATTGGCTGTTTGCTGCCCCGAGTCAAACGAGACCACCCTTGTGTTTCTATGACACTTCTATCCGGAGATATCCCTTTGATGTCTTTCATTAGAAGTCTATGGGAGTTGTTGCTAAGGTGCTTTAAATTGTTGCTAGGGCGTGGCTTGATAGCTTCACAATGATCCCGAGGGACTGATTGGTCGTCTGAGTAAAATGAGCCCGCCCCTTGTCTCTATGACACTGTGATCCAGAGCTATGTTCAATACAAAATATCTATGCAATGAGGAGAGAGAGAGGGAGAGATGCAGGGCTGACAGGCCCTTTTTGTCTGTGTGTGTGAAAATGTCAGTTGAGATTTAAATTTCTGAACATTCCGCAATGTTAAGTCAATGGGAGTTTTTTCCGAGTTTGATCGTCATTTTTAGGAAAACCGTAAGTCCGATCAGTTAGAAAAGATATAGCACACTATTCGGGATTAGTCTGAAGGTCTGTGCCGAGTTTGGTGCCTGTAGCTTAAAAGCTCTAGGAGGAGTTAGTCTTGGTAATTTTAGTCTCAGAAGAATAATAATAATAATAATAATAATAATAAGTTTAAATAGGATTTCAGTAAGTTGGCTCTCACAAGCCAACTTAATAATAATAATAATAATAAGTTTAAATAGGATTTCAGTAAGTTGGCTCTCACAAGCCAACTTAATAAGTTTAAATAGGATTTCAGTAAGTTGGCTCTCACAAGCCAACTTAATAAGTTTAAATAGGATTTCAGTAAGTTGGCTCTCACAAGCCAACTTAATAATACTTTATTTTATATAGCATCTTTCTTTCATCCAAGGTCGCTTTACATGAGGACAGATAACGCACGTAAAAAAAATCCCTAACAAGCAGCCGAGAGATAATACGGAGTGGAGATGAGTTTTTAGATGTAATTTCTTCTAAAGGAGGAGAAGATGGTGAGTTCCCAAAAGGGTTGTGGGAGAGCATTCCAAGCCGAGGAGCACCAGTCATTAATGAGCTGCCTCCCATGGAAGACAACCTGAACTTCAGGAAAAACAAGACATTTGCACCAGCGGGCTGTAGAGTGCGAATGGGAATATGTACTGATGTGCTGAGGAGAAAGTGTGTGAAGAGCCTTGAAAGTTATCAACAATAACTTATATTGAATGTGATATGTAATTGGTAGCCAATGGAGCTGTCACATAATGGGAGGGATGTGTGCAGACTTTTTACTAGAATTAATTAATTTTGGATGTATTGTAGGCGATTTAGGGTCTGTGTTGGTAAACAATAGAAAAGTGTGTTACAATAATCAAATCTAGAGGAGATGAACACATGGACTAGTGTTTCTGCATTGTACATATTGATTACTGGTCGGAGATGGGCAATATTGCATAAATGAAAAAAATACATAGTTTATAATGTTATTTACATTTTACATTTATGCATTTGGCAGACGCTTTTATCCAAAGCGACTTACAGTGCACTTATTACAGGGACAATCCCCCGGAGCAACCTGGAGTTAAGTGCCTTGCTCAAGGGCCCAACAGTGGCAATCTTGGTGGTGCTGGGGCTTGAACCCCTGACCTTCTGGTCAGTAACCCCGAGCCTCAACCACTGAGCCACCACTGCCCCAAGTTATTAACATGAGCCTCGAAAGTGAGTGATGTATCAAAAATCACCCCAAGGTTACGAACAGTGAGAGAGATCTTAATGACAGTACTGTCAACATACAAGGTAAGCGTGATTTGGGGCCAATTATCAAAGTCTCAGTCTTCTCTGCATTGAGCCTCAAGAAGAAGCATCCAATCAATGTCTTAAATCATGGAGGCACACAGATAATGAGGGTGGTGGGAATGGTGTTGACGAGGGGGGACTCTTAAAACGGAAGCAATTGATGATTTGTAATTCTGTATTGAGACAAACTGCTGCATCTCTTGTAAACCGGATAAGAACCAATGAGAAGCAGTGCCGGAGATGCCTATAGCTAAAAGACGAGTAAGAAGGATTTTATGTCAGACTGTGTCAAAAGCTGAGCTAAGATCAAGTTGTAGAGGAATGGACACTTGGACATTCATAAGCCTGGGACAACTCCTCATCAAGCCCTTCAGATAAGATATTTTTTGGACTGTTTATTGCTTTCTCTCAACCCAAGGTCATGTTGGTTTCATTCTTAACCGATAATTACGAAGCAGAAACTGCAAGACAGCTTTTGGAAAGGAGACAAGGAGCCCAGGAAAGTATCCGAGATTTCACTTTACAGTATTGAGCCCTGTGTCTGAGATGCAAGAGTTTTATGCCTGAAAAGGAGATTGTTCAAGCCATCCTACACAACTGCAATCTCAAACTAGCTAGTTTGCTTTGAGGCACAGTGAATGATGCAAGAGATTTTCTGAGGATTGGAACGCAGATAGACGGAGACTTTGAGGAAACCAAACGCTATTGAAGCAGCATTAACTCAGAAAATGCAACACCTCAGACGCCCAACTACCCAGTCACCTATGGCCAATACCCATACCATACAGTCAGTACAGCTTGAATCCAGATCCAGTAAGCAGGATTTGAAGATGATCTCTTTACCTGCTCTTTTGCATGGCCGGAATATCCAAGCAACGGTAGATACTGGAAGCACCTTCTTTTTGATCCAGGATTCCAACTGGAGGCAGTTAGAACCCAAAGAGTGTTGGAAGTCCAGTGGAGAGCAGACCTTCATGCTGGCCAATGGACAAGCACAGATTGCACTGGGACGATCGAACTGGGAGGGTGAGCTGCAAGGAAGGAAATTTGCAGTAACTTTGTATGTGATGAGAGATGCTGATCTAACTCTTCCTTTGATATTGAGAATAGATTTTCTGATTTCTTCTGAGATCATACTGGATTTCAAGCACTCTCAAACAATAGACAGTCTCTCTGCTCGTGGATGTCATGCTTTCCAGTCACACTCTCCCCCATACTGATGCTCTGGCATGCCTTTTGATGTCTCCCTCCACCATCACTATAATTAGAGACAGGTGTTCCATATCATCACAACCCTGGTGACAATACTTACTGCTCTCCGTCTCCCAGACAGATACATGACCATGCACCCCCCCCCCCCTTGCCACAAGCATCTTCATCTTTTTATGCTTTGTCATTTTACTGTGTTTCTTGGGTTTTTCTGCTTTTCTACTGTTTCATCTGTGTGCATTTTAACTGTTGCTGTTGGTGCCTAGCTCGAGTCTGTGTTTGTAGCCTGCTAGCTTTTTTAGCATCGCTTGTATATCTGTTTTCAACCTTTAATCCTTAACATCTGCCATTTTTCAGCACACATCAGGTTTTCCTCTGCATTTTTCTCTTATCGCGATTGAAATGCATACATTTTCTGTGTGCATCCGCTTTCTATTTTTATCGTGATTAAACTGTGCATTCTAAAGCGTCCATCTGTTTTTCTCCTCTGTGTTTATTGCATCGATCTCAAAACACCGCTAATCAAGAACAACCAACAACAACAAACAATTTTGTGAGGAATTCACATTGATCTCAAACCCTAACCGCTCAGGAACAACCAACAACAACAAACAAATGTGGTAAGTCATGGCAACCGCTCATGTTATTTCTTGCTGCATTGCATGTCACGTGTTTACAATAGCCTCTTCCGTCAGCAGTGTGGGATTCACATTTTATAAATGTAAGGAATTAGTAAGGATGACGGAGAAGGTTACTGAGTTAGACACACAACCGAATGCTAGTGGAGGTCAATGAGAAAGAGAAGCCATTAGATACTGTTTTGGATGTGGGCAGTACAGAGAGCAAAACACAAACTTTGGGTCCGGCTGTGGAGCCCCCTCAGCAGGGCGTTTGTGTGACGTCTCGGTGGCATACTCACTCAGCAACAGCACTCTCCCAATCCTGTTAGGGTTCCAATTGATTCTCCCCACTCAGTGATGCACCCACTCAGAATCATGTTGAAAGAGCCCTTGTTATTGGTGATTCTATTCTAATATGGAAATAGAGACTCCAGACACAATTGTTAAATGCATTTTGTGTGCCAGAGCATCTGACATCAAATCAAATGTACAAGTGCTGGCTAATGCCAAACATACATTTTCAACAATTGTTATTCATGTCGGCACTAATGATGCCCAGCTTTGCCAATCGGAAATCATTAGAGATAATGTTAAAGAGGTGTGTGAATTTGCAGAAAAAAAGTCAGACACTGTAATATTCTCTGGCACCCTCCCTGCTCATCATGGTGACGAGGTTTATAGTAGATTAGTGTCACTGAATGGCTGGATGTCTGAATGGTGTCTGGAGAATAGAATATGATTTATTGAAAATTGGAAGAGTTTTTGGGGTAGACCTGACCTGTTAAACAGGGACTGACTCCATCCATCCAGGGAAGGTGCCGCTCTCCTCTCTAGTAATTTGGCTCATAGTCTTAATAATGATAGTATTTGACTAACTGGAGCCCAGGTCAGGAAGCAGACAAACTGGATAAACCGAACGTCTACTAGCTGCCTTGAGACATCACACAGGTCACATCAAATACAACACATAGAGACTGTATAACCTAGATATCATATAAAGACTGTGTCTGTTCCCCAAAATACCAAACACAAAGCCCTCATTAAATAATTTAGAATACATTTGATTAAGGTCAAACTTGAACAAACAACAAATTACAGATATACATTATATAAAGATAGGGCTACTAAACATTAGATCTCTTTCTACCAATGCACTGATTGTAAATTAAATTATTACAGATCATAGTTTGAATGTGCTCTGTTTGACTTAAACCTGGGTAGACCTGACCTGTTAAACAGGGACTGACGCCATCCATCCAGGGAAGGTGCCGCTCTCCTCTCTAGTAATTTGGCTCATAGTCTTAATAATGATAGTATTTGACTAACTGGAGCCCAGGTCAGGAAGCAGACAAACTGGATAAACCGAACGTCTACTAGCTGCCTTGAGACATCACACAGGTCACATCAAATACAACACATAGAGACTGTATAACCTAGATATCATATAAAGACTGTGTCTGTTCCCCAAAATACCAAACACAAAGCCCTCATTAAATAATTTAGAATACATTTGATTAAGGTCAAACTTGAACAAACAACAAATTACAGATATACATTATATAAAGATAGGGCTACTAAACATTAGATCTCTTTCTACCATTAAAGAACTGCACGTAGATCCTCACTCCTCGTCTGCCTCCTGCCAAACGTAACAATTATTATAAACATGAGCCTCATCTGAAGGGTTGAGGAGGTGGTGTTACTACAATTTACAGTGAAGTTTCTGGTGTTACTTAGAGGACAGGATATACATTTATGTCTTTTCAACTAATAATGCTTAATGCGACACTGTCAGATATAAATAAAAAAAATGGTCATCTTTTACCCTTGCTACAGTATATACAGCAGATCACCTGGGCCTTATTCTGATTTCCTTGGTGAATTTGTAAATGTTTTATCAGATCTTGTAATTACTGTTGGTAGAGCTTTAATTGTTGGTGACTTCAACATGCACATAGATAATGAAAATGACACATTGGGATTAGCATTTATCGATATTCTCAACTCTCTTGGAGTCAGACAAAATGTAACAGGACCAACTCGTTGCCATATTCATATGCTAAATGTAATTCTGTCTTATGGAGTTGATGTTGATAATCTAGAAATTCTGCCGCAGAGTGATTGTCACCGGGATGCAGAGCTAGAGTTCAGTAGGGTGACAGCCGCAGGAAAGAAGCTTCCTCTGAACCTGCTGGTTCGGGTGTGGAGGGACCTGAAACGCCTCCCGGAGGGGAGTGGGGTGAACAGTCTGTGGTTGGGGTGGGAACAGTCTTTGATGATGCTGCGCGCCTTATGCAAGCATTGTTTGCCCTGGATGGCCTCGATGGAGGGGAGTGAGGATCCGGTGATGCAGTGGGCAGTTTTCAACACCCTCTGCAGTGCTTTCCGGTCATGGGTAGAGCAGTTGCTATACCAAAGTGTGACACAGTTGGTGAGGATGCTCTCGATGGTGCAGCGGTAGAAGTTCACCAGGATCTGAGGAGACAGGTGGACCTTCTTGAGTCTCCGCAGAAAGAAGAGATGCTGGTGAGCCTTCTTGATCAGGGTAGAGGTGTTGAGGGTACAAGAGAGATCCTCAGAGATGTGGACGCCCAGAAACTTGAAGCTGTTGACACGCTCCACATCAGTCCCGTTGATGAGAATGGATGTGTGTGTGCCAGCTTTAGACATCCTGAAGTCCACAATGAGCTCTTTGGTCTTCTTAATGTTGAGAGCCAGGTTGTTGTCAGTGCACCACGATGATAGGTGCTGGACCTCCTCCCTGTAGGCAGTCTCATCATTGTTGCTGATGAGACCAATCACCGTAGTGTCGTCTGCAAACTTGACAATGGTGTTAGAGCCATGTACAGGTGTGCAGTCGTAGGTGAAGAGGGAGTAAAGGAGAGGGCTCAGCACACATCCCTGTGGTATGCTGGTTTTCAGGGTGATGGTTGAGGAGGTGTGATTATCTAATCTAACAGACTGAGGTCTGTTGGTTAGGAAGTCCAGAATCCAGTTACAGAGGGAGGAATTGATGCCCAGTTCACTGAGTTTGGTGATCAGTTTGGAGGGGATGATGGTGTTGAATGCTGAACTAAAGTCAATGAACAGCATTCTCACATAGGTGTTTCTATTGTCAAGGTGGGACAGGGCAGAGTGAAGTGCCGTAGAGACGGCATCCTCTGTGCTCCTGTTCTGAAGGTAGGCGAATTGGAAGGGGTCCAGTGAGGGTGGTAAGCAGGTCTTGAGATGGGCCAGGACCAGCCTCTCGAAGCACTTCGTAATGATGGGGGTGAGTGCAACTGGATGGTAGTCATTAAGGCTTGTTGCATTGGAGTGCTTTGGCACCGGTACGATGGAGGTGGTTGTAAAGCACGCGGGGACAGCTGCTTGGGCTAGTGACAGATTAAATACGTCAGTCCAAACCTCAGTCAGCTGCACAGCACAGGCCCGGAGTACGCGTCCGGGGACACCATCAGGACCAACAGCCTTGCGAACAAGAAACAAAGAGAGGTGATCTGAGTGTCCTAGATGGGGGAGGGGAGTAGCTTTGTATGCATCAGCTATATTTGTGTAGACTTGGTCTAAAATCTTTCCTCCTCTTGTGGGGCATGATGAATTTTTATGGAATTTAGGCAGTACAGTCTTTAAATTTGAGTGGTTGAAGTCACCCGCGACAATGTAGGCTGCCTCGGGATGCAGAGTTTGTTGTTTACTGATAGCAGAATGCAGTTCTTTCATTAGTAAAGATAGCTTTACTAATAATTTTCAAGATCTATCTCATACACTCAGTAATCTCCAAAGCCTAGAAGTACTTGATGAAATAACAGAAAATATAAATACAGTCATCTCTAGCACTCTTGATAGTGTCTCCCCCCTTCGATTAAAGAAAAAAGCCCTGCACCATGGTACAATGATCACACTCATGCTCTCAATAGAGCAGCTTGGTAAATGGAGCGCAAGTGGAAGAATACAAAATTAGAGGTATTTTGCAGAGCATGGAAGTATAGTGTCTGTAGCTACAGACAGGCACTAAAAGCTGCCAGGGTAGCATATTTTAGCAAACTCATAGAAAATAATCACAACAATCCTAGATGTTTATTCACTACTGTGGCTAAATTGGTTAGGAAAACCTAACCAATTTAGGTTAGGTTTTCCTAACCTAAATTGAGTAAAGCCTCAACATAACCAGATATTCCATCACAGCACAAGAGTAATGACTCCATGAATTCCTTGACTAATCAAATTGAATGGAATTATGCAATCATCTTTCATAGCTCCTCAGAAAACAGTGTCTCATAATGTTCCTCACGTGCAACTTCAATCCTTTGCAGTCATAGGTCATGAAGAGCTAACTACTTATTGAAACATCAAAAGCCACAACATTTTTATTAGATCCAATACCAACCAAGCTCTTAAAAGAGGTGTTTCCTGTAATCTCAGAACCTCTATTTTTAGTTATATTTAAAATAAATGTTTTTTTTATGATTGAAAGTTTACTTTTTCTGACTCCTCAACAGTGTGTTCATTGGACTCTAACCAAAAACATGTCACAAAGCTTCTTTTGCTGCTCATGGTGCCGATAATTGTCTTGACACCGGTATCGCTGCTTGCAGCTATATTTTTTTTGTTTCCCTGTCTCAACCTCTGGACTCCTATCCTGAGGTCACCAGAACCGGCTGGATCCTGCTCCATTCATGCTTCGTGTTTGACTCCACTGCTAAGTGTCGCTGTGTGATTATGACCAATAGCAACCGGTGCCAGCCAAACATCACTTCAGTCTATTACGATGGACTTCAGAGGATGAACTTATGCCAACTCCAACCATAAGTTATGGAATACTGCATATGCCATTGCCTGAACCTTGGATTTAGGATAGACCTCACAGAAATTACCAGCCAGGTTGAACTGTGATGCACTACTGGAAGTGGCTTACTGGCCTAGCTTATGAAGTGACGTGTGGAAGTATTGCAAAGACTGCCAGGTATGCCAGAAATACAAACCTTCAATAACCAAGCTGTCAAGACAGTTGCAGTCAACTCCCGTGGTAGAGCCAGGGCACATGCTTGGAGTGGACCTGATCGGACCATTTCCCAGAAGTAACAAGCAAAATCAATACCACCTTGTGGTGGTGTACAATTGCTTAAAATGGAATTGGACCTGATGCAGACAGCGAAAGCCCCTAAAATGGCACGGATCCTGGTGGATGAGATATTCACCTGTTGGGGTACCCCTGCTTATCTGGTGTCGGATTGCGGAGCCCAGTTCACATCCCGTCTCATCACTCTGGTATGACAGCAATAAGGAGTTGTTCAAAAAGTAACCACCGCTTACATCCTCAAATCAATCTCACTGAGTGGGTTAACTGTTAAGTGGTAAATTCCTCCAGTGGGGGGATAGTATGTAAAAATCAGAGCCTGTCCCAATAGGTGTAGTTCCCTTCCATGCCACTGAGTAAGGTTACCTTTAAAGAATGCCTCAGTAGAGGAAGAAGAGGGAGTGATCAAGCTGTTTTTTTCAGGAAAGCATGGCCTGTGGGGAAGTTGGCCTTTAGTTTCTCCAACACCTAAGGCTTAAGAAATATGTTTTGAGCTTAACTAAGGTGATTTGTTACTTTTTCTTTTGTTACCTATATGCAATTGCATTGTTTGGAATATCCGTCACAACCCGCAAAGGACTTTGCTATGAGGCTGTAAACAAAGGGGCTAAAGACTGTGTGTGAGGTCGATTGGACTGCCTAACCTAATATGGTTATCTTCAGATAAGACACTTTTTTTTGGACTGTTTGTTGCTCTCTCTCAAACCAAAATTTTAAGTTTGTTTGTTTTTACCTGAAATTGTTATGCCTTTTCCAGTGCATTGAGCTAAAGAGATTGCAGTGCTACTGCACTACTGCTTTCATGTTGTTGGTTTGTTTACTATTCATGCTAATCAATTTGCTAATTTATGTTGATGAAATACTACTACTTTTGTACATATTTCAGCAATCATATACAAATTTGATTTAGTTTTGTTATCTGATGCAATTCTATTCTAATAATACAAGGTTTTCTGGTTTTCAACCTCATTTCAAAGACCCTTCTGTATGGTTTATGACTTAAACTATTGCTAGAAGAAACCCCCTTCAATCTAATATAGCTGGGTTTAAGAAGAAATGCTTGAGACAGTTAGAGTAAGATATCATTTAGGTTTTACAATAGGTGGCGCTATAACAGTTATAAATGTTTGTGCTATCATGTTTTACATACATGTGAATTGTTTTATATGTTGCAATGTTTCACACAGACACACGTTATTCATATTATATGATATATCTCCTCATTCTGAACAACTTTGCCTCAAGATCCATAGGTGTCAATCCATTTCTTCATTAAATATTTTAAATTATTACTAGTCCTAGTAATAAGACTAGCAAACTAGTCCTAGGCTTTTCACTCAACCTTGACAAAACCAGTGTAGCACAATTCTCTGGACTTCTAGATCAATGATTATAAAAAATAAAATAAAACATACAGGCAGTATTTGGAGGTAGAAAAGTATCAAGGCTCTTCTGAATCTGACGTTTGCGCAACCTCCTGTCTACTAAGCCTTCATCAGGTTTTTCAACGCAGCATAGATGTATCCTTCTCTGCTTATGATATTCCAAAATGTTTGCGTGTAGATCAATAGTGATGAAAAGTATGAAAATTGCATCTGACAGTGTGTTTGAAAGAAGTTAATTCATAAATTTTCTTCCAGTTTCAGATGATTCCAAGTGATTTAAAGTTTTTCAAGTGATTACATTTATACAGAGAAAGCATTGTAGTGATTAGATATTTTCTTGAATATGTCTAAAGCTCACATGATTTCTTGGAGTAATGATGGTGGAAAACAGTCTGAACTAGGGTAATGTTAAAGTCAGTAAAGTCTGCTACCTTATCTAACATTTTAACACTGCTCGGTATCCCGTCTGGTTGTCTAGCTTTTTGCCAGAGTCCTCCTTACATCAGCTTTGGAGACAGATAGCACCTGGAGTGCTTTTTGAGTGCTCAGTGCCAGATGGGCTTGTGACAGCCTTTGAAAACCTATTTAGGTTGCGTAAAACATTTGGTAATGCTTCATTTCTGTGGTAATTTGAAAGGTAGTTTATCTGATATTGCAACACATCCTGCTCATGTACAAACACTTAATCTGTAAAACCCGTAGCGACCCAGTACCGAGCCGAGAGGGGGCACTGATCACAATTTTATATATATATATATATATATATATATATATACAGTATATTACTCAACAACCACTTGCTTGATCTGTACAAATTAGGTGTCGTTTTGAAGCATAGTCTCTTATCTTTACAATGAATGTATCTGATCTGACCAAATCTAAAATACTGCTTTTAAATTTGCTGATAAATTAGAACTGTTCCATTTTAAATAATCACTAACTAAAAAAAAAAAATTATTATAAAAAAAGATCACACAGCCATGTGTTATATATCTTTGTTGTTTATAGAATATAACAAGCAAATTTGTTTCATTCAGAAACCAAACTACAGTGAGTATTAGTGTGTGAAATGCACATGTAACCATAAAAGCTAAAACGGCTATTCCATCACATTTTGGCTTATTACTTCATGAAAAATAAACATGAGATAGAAAATGACATGAGATCTTACAACAGGTGATCCTGATAAAACAAGTGTGATAAACATAAGATTAGTAAATCCAGAAAAATTACTCTGTGTCCTGATGCAACAGCTGATTAGCATATATGGTGTCTCTGAAGCAACACTTTTCTCTGAGAGCTATACAGCATAGAAGTATCCTTCGCTGCCTATGAAATCCCACAATCCTGTGCTCGCGAATCCACGGTGGTTGAGATGAAGAAATACAATGGCGGCCGAAGAGGCAGTTGATAGCCAATTTATGTATAAATGCATGTATTTATTCACTTTTTACAACTTCTGATTCCATTACTAGTGAGAAAGTAGTATTGTAGTTATTAAATATACACTTGTTTATCGCCAAAACTCTCTTGATTTTGTTCTAGATAATTAGATCATTGTGGTTTGGTTGGATGAATGAAGCAGACGCATTACATTTAGTGGACACCAGATGGTGTTAATCAGTTGCTGGTATCCTAGTGTAAAGGGGTTCAATGGGAAGAAGGAGGCGAGAACCGGCTTGATAATATAAATAATATTTTAATGTATAACTTAAAAGACAGAAACACACATGACGGACATGTCCGTAAACTATCTCTCTCTCCTGCACAATCCTCCACAGTCGGCCTTTATCCCTCTCGGAGGCTTGATTAGCTTGATAAGGGACCGGGTGTGTAGTATCACGACCCGGCCCCGCCCTCCACACTGCCACATTCCTCCCTCATACTCCTCAGGCAGGGGAGCCCCCGGCATGACGTACACCCCCCCCCACCCTCTTTCCCTGGGGAGGGTCGTGCCTTTTGCCCCATCTGCCGGCAGGTCATCCCCGTCTACCTGGACGAGGGAGGGGACAAGGGGAGGGAAACAGAAATAATTAAATAGGGGGAGTACTTCCTGTAACAGTGTAGTACCCCCTCAAAAAAAACCACTAA
Organism: Xyrauchen texanus; assembly: GCF_025860055.1. Taxonomy (NCBI): domain Eukaryota; kingdom Metazoa; phylum Chordata; class Actinopteri; order Cypriniformes; family Catostomidae; genus Xyrauchen; species Xyrauchen texanus. The sequence continues at coordinate 21,086,180 of NC_068322.1, read as the reverse complement.
AATTTAAACAAGAGGGAAAAGGCCAAAGCAGAGCGGCTGTGAGAGAGAGAGAAGAGAGAGAGATGGAAAAAAATAATAATCTACTCGCCGGTTCTCCGATACACCGTCGCATGGTCCTCAATCACTCCTCCACCCTCTCAGGCAGATGTCAGCCGCTTCTCCCCAGGTGGACCGGAGTCAGACTTACGACCCCCGGTGGTCAGAACGCCCCTCCGCGTTCTCGGCGACTCGTGGGGACACTCCTCCGCCCCTGGCAGTGGCCCTACCACTCCAGGTGGTCGGGGAACACTTCCCTCCTCCCCTCACAGACGGCAGTCTTCCTCTGACACCTCCGCGTTTCTGGGGGATGGCAGGGCTCTCCTCCGCCCCTGGCAGCGGCTCCATCGTTCCAGGCGGTCGGGGAGTCCAGTCCCCACTTGCCTCGCGGACGGTGGCCGTTCACTGCGTCTGGGCGGTCGGTCTACTCCCTCCCCCAGTGGATGGCAGTGGCGCTCCCCTGGGTGGACGGTAGTGTCGAGGACTCCGCAACGGGAGGCTTGATTAGCCTGATAAGGGACCGGGTGTGTAGAATCATGACTCGGCCCCGCCCTCCGCCCTGCCACACCTAGCAACGTTATGCTACCACATTAGCCTGTCTGAAACCAGTTCCTGGAGGTACCTTCGTACGCAAATACTGTCTGTTGAGTCATTGACTGATAGGGCTGCAAGGCAACAAGAAATCTACCTTTTGTATTGGAAACAGCCCCGTACTTCAGAATCTCACTGGAAATAGTGTTGTCCAGGTACTTCTTGCTTACTGTTTCATGAATACTGTGGATTTGGACATACTACTCCACTGTTTTTGGCATACTATACCGTCAGATATAAAATATTTATATAAATAAAATTCCACATTGACAACCACTGTTCCATATGCAATAATTTTGTATTACTTCATCCTATAAAAAAATAAAAAAGCTAAAAGCTAAGCCTAGTATAGCTGACATGTTGGAGAACAACAACAAAGTAATTTATTTTAAAATGTTTTACCTTTCATACATGCTATCTAATAGGTATAATATCAAACTGAATAATAACTGAACATTTTATTTTTAGTGCTCCAGTCTTGTGTGTTTTTTGAGCAGTGTTGTAGCTTGAGAGTCTCTGAGTGGTATCTAAAAATCTTTTCTTCGAATTTAGAAAGGTTTTCTAAAAATTGATACCATGCAACTTACGTTTTTTTTTTTTTTTTTTTTTAGTTATAAGCTCTTATCTTGGGTAGGCCTATGTGATTTTAGTGGAAATTGGTAAAAATGCCTTCTGACGGGTATACAAAAAAAAAAAAGAACACATAAATAGAGATCCCCACTCATTCAAACCACACTGATCTAAGGCTCAACTAAATCTGAGAGGAGACAGTTAATCACTTAATCTGAGAAGAGACAGGTAAGAACAACATGCATTTCTCTTTCAAACACTTTTACTGGAACACAGGCATGAATGTTTGAAGGACAGTTCCAACCTGGATACTGAACACCTATTCAGTGCTTATTCATTAGGTGAACATGTACGGTTGTATTAATGCTAAACTCTGACTCACAAGCTGAAAAAGGGACATTATACTGACTATAATTCATGTAGAACTGATAGGGTCCTCTATACTATAATGGCAATTATCTTTTCCTCAGTCCAAAGGAGGCTGAGACGCAACATAATTTCTCCATACACTCAGATGCTGTGTCGTATTCTTAGGTCGGGATGGACATGCCAGTGATTTTGTTGCTCACACTTTTGTCTGGGGAGTGTGTCACTGGTTTCACAGGCAAGTATAAGATGGTACTAGTGGTACTATTACATTTTTACTAAAGGGGCCATTCTGGGGCCAGTTGGGCAGAGCAAATATGTTACATATATAAGCAGATGACTCATTTAGCATTTTAAACTTTAATATGACAACATTCACAAACCATTTTTCTTCCTTATGGAACAGCATATTCAATGAGGAAAAGTTAGCAAGTTATTTCATTTTGGTTTAAGATTTAGTGGAAAACCATTTTTTTAAGATTAAGATGCACTGATGAATTGTTCATTCACAATAAGATCAGCAACATCCAATAGGAATGTAAAAAGGGTATTTTTTCATGTTGAACAGGGAATGTTGCTCTCGGACTCAACGCTGTCCAGTCATCCACATTTGAGCACTTTACAACAGCCGAAAAGGCTACAGATGGTAACAAAGAATCAGACTACAAGAATTTATCATGCAGTCACACTGGAATTGAGAGAAATCCCTGGTGGAGAGTGGATTTGAAGCATGTCTACAATGTGACCAATGTTACCATCACTAATCGTGGGGACTGTTGTGTGGAGCGAATAGATGGTGCTGAGATCCGTGTTGGCAACAGCCTGAATAACAACGGCAACAATAATCAGCTGTAAGAGTTCTCTCTCTTCCTCTTTATATACAACTGTTTGTTTTTTTAACTGTGTCAAGTAGAATCATTTCCTAATGTATTTTTTTTTCTTGAATAGGCAGAATACACTAAAGTAAAAAAAACAACAAGTGGTGCTTAATATTTGTACAAGCATGTCCCTGCCAGAAGTCTACACTATGCTATGTTTCATTTCACTCTGTGTGCCTGTATTCACAGGGTTGAAGTAATTTCAAGCATCCCATTGGGAGCCACAAAAACGTTTACATTTATGCCTACTAGTGGCCAATATGTCAACATTCATCTACCGGGGGATGCTAAAATTCTCACTTTGTGTGAGGTTGAAGTATTTGCAGGTAAGACTGAGAGACTGAGAGAAAAAGAGTCTTTTTTATTTTGTTTCTGTACCAAGGACAGTTTAAGGCCAGTGCTAATGGGTCCAGTGCCCCAGGCCTCTGATATCTAGGAGCCTCAGACTGAGAATACAGCAGTTTTCTGACACCTAGAAAAAAAGCTACTGAAAATGTATGTGATATTAGTAGAAAAACAACCAATGGACCAAAGCCAGTGATGCAAGACCGAGCCTTTTGAACACCTTATTCCAGCTTTTACATTGATGTTTTCTAATTGTGGTACATTGTTGCAAGGTTGCAATGGACTACTCCATTTTTATTATGATGTATTGATAGTGCTGTAGTTCCTCTATTTGGTCTGTACAGATAACATTTATGTAGAATCTATTATACTAAACAAGGGGGCCTCCAAAGAAGCAGGTGTTTGGGGCCTTGTGGGCCATCATCTGTCATTGTGTTGAACATATTAATAAAACAATTGTTTTTACACATTAATGTGTATTTTTTTATTATTATTATTTTTTACAGAGACTGAAGGCGCAGTGTCCACCAGTGAGTGTTCTTTGTAACTTTGCTTGTGTTTTCAATAAGTTATGAATATTCTTATAAACAATTCAACAGAACTTTGATTCACAAACACAACACAATGTTGGGATTTATGTCAGCAACACAAAATAAAATAAGAAACACTGTATTCAAATGGTTTTTTTTTTATATATAAATTGTTAAATTGCTTTAATGCACAGGGAATGTTGCTCTCGGACTCAACGCTGTCCAGTCATCCACATTGGAGTCATTTGCAACAGCCGAAAAGGCTACAGATGGTAACAAAGAATCAGACTACAAGAAGTTATCATGCAGTCACACTGGAGTTGAGAGAAATCCCTGGTGGAGAGTGGACTTGATGCATGTCTTCAAAGTAACCCGTGTTAACATCACTAATCGGGACTGTTGTGTGGGGCAGATAGATGGTGCTGAGATCCGTGTTGGCAACAGCCTGAATAACAACGGCAACAATAATCAGCTGTAAGAGGACTCTCTCTCTTTCTTTAATGCTGCAGCATCATTAGGTTTGAAATAAACATTTACTGCAACCACAGCAACAATACAAACACTAATGTTAAAATTACATTTAAAACCCAAAAGAAAAGTAAAAACCTTCTATTTTGGGTACTTTCTATCCTCTGAGAGTAACTTGAACAGAGTACAGCTCCTCATTTTTTACTCATTGACTGGTAACACTTTTTACCTTACAGCTTACTGACACTATTTACCACCCCAGACACTGTTAAAAAAAGATGACACACATTAACTCAGCAAAAAAGAAACTTTAAACTGCTTTTATTTTCAGAACATAAAAAGATTCAACAACTAAAACATAAACTGAACAAGTTTCACAGACATGTGACTAACAGAAATTGAATAATGTGTCCCTGAACAAAGGGAGGGGAGGGGGGTCAAAAGTAACTTTCAGTACCTTGTGTGACCACCAGCTGCATTAAGTACTGCAGTGCATCTCCTCCTCATGGACTGCACCAGATTTGCCAGTTCTTGCTGTGAGATGTTAAACTACTCTTCCACCAAGGCAATTGCAAGTTCCCGGACATTTCTGGAGGGAATGGCCCTAGCCCTCACTCTCTGATCCAACAGGTCCCAGACGAGCTTGAGATCCAGGCTCTTCGCTGGGCATGGCAAAACACTGACATTCCTGTCTTGCAGGAAATCACGCACAGAACGAGCAGTATGGCTGGTGGCATTGTCATGCTGGAGGGTAATATCAGGATGAGCATGCAGGAAGGGTACCACATGAGGGAGGAGGATGTCTTCCCTGTAAGGCACAGCGTTGAGATTGCCAGCAATGACAACCAGTTCAGTCCAATGATGCTGTGGCACACCGCCCCAGACCATGATGGACCCTCCACCTCCAAATTGATCCCGCTCCAGAGTTCAGGCCTCGGTGTAACGCTCATTCCTTCTATGATAAACGCGAGTCCGAACATCACCCCTGGTGAGACAAAAACACGACTCATCAGAGAAGAGCACTTTTTGCCTGTCCTGTCTGGTCCAGCGAAGGTGGGTTCGTGCCCATAGCGACATTGTTGCCGGTGATGTCTGGTAAGGACCTGCCTTACAACAGGCCTACAAGCCCTCAGTCCAGCCTCTCAGAGTATTGCAGACAGTCTGAACATTGATGGAGGGTTTGTCCATTCCTTGTGTAACTCGGGCAGTTGTTGTTGCCATCCTGTACCTGTCCCACAGATGTACCGATCCTGTGCAGGTGTTTTTACGCGTGGTCTGCCACTGCAAGGATGATCAGCTGTCCTTCCTGTCTCCCTGTAACAGTACGGACATTGCAATTTATTGCCCTGGCCACATCTGCAGTCCTCATGCCTCCATGCAGTATTCCTAAGGCATGTTCACGCAGATGAGCAGGGACCCTGGGGATCTTTCTTTTGGTGTTTTTCAGAGTCAGTAGAAAGGTCTCTTTAGTGTCCTAAGTTTTTATTATTGTGACCTCAATTGTCTACCGTCTGTAAGCTGTTAGTGTCTTCATGACGTTCCACAGGTGCATGTTCATTAATTGTTTATGGTTCATTGATTAAGCATGAAAAACATTGTTTAAACCCTTTACAATGAAGATATGTAAAGTTATTTGGATTTTTACTAAATTATCTTTAAAATACAGTGCCCTGAAAAAGAGACGTTTCTTTTTTTGCTGAGTTTACTAAGGTAGCATGTTGACCTAAACACACATCTTCAAATCTGAGATTTATTGTGAAGGTCAATTAAGTTGACTTGATTTAATAATTAATAATTGATTTATCATGGATGTGATGACTTGAGGATTGTGGTAAAGGTGTTCAAACATTTCTATTCTAATCACGTTTTTTGAAGAAAGTCTGTGCTTAGTATTTGCATAAAAGCATGTCACTGTCAGATGTACATACAGTGCTACAGTATGTGCCTTTTGTAATTTCTCGTGTCTCTCTCTGTCTGTCTCTTTGTGTATCCACAGGGCGGCAGTCATTTTGAGCATGCCAACGGGAGCCACAAAAACATTTGTGTTTACACCTATTAGTGGCCGATATGTCAACATTTATCTTCCTGGGGACTTTAAAGGTCTGACTTTGTGTGAGGTTGAAGTATTTGCAGCTGAGACAGAAGTATTTACTAGTGAGATAAAAGAAGGAACACTGAGAACGTGGTGTGTGTAAGTAAGTGTATGTGTGGACTGTATGTAAATTGCCTTAATAATTTAATAATAGATTAAGTGGGATGAGATGAAGTTACACCACAGTACTCAATCCTGAGAAGGAATAAAATAAGAATTAAAAAATAAATTGTTTTCAGAGCGTTGCATCAACTTATTGTCAGTGTACTTTTTGCTGTTATTAAAAAGATTTTCAATGAACATCTTCGTCTTCAAATTTAAGTGTTCAGTGTTTGCTCTGAGAGATGGTGCTGTAGGTGGTGTACACGATCTGGGCTAGTAGTCCAAAAGTCTTAGGTTCAAACACTTAAAGGTGCAATCCGTGAACTGGAGGGATGCTGAGATTCTCATTATCCTATGTACCATTGCCAATTAAACTTTCCCTGTAGAAATTGAGCTGTAAATTCAGAAATGAATCAGGGCTAAGAAAAACAAGCAAAAAAAATGGGGGGATCTATTTCCAAATATCCTATTTTATTTTGTGCATTATTTACTACTACGAGCAATGACAGACAGCATCTGAGGCTGTATCTCTGCAACGCTTTCCCGTATTTTCATGAAACGTTGTGTGCGACAAAATGACCACACCCTGATCTCGCCATATTAATTTCGTGACAGCGCCACCTATTGGTCAAAAGTTATAATTAATTTAATTTAAATTTAAGTACTTCTATCTATGTTTTTTAATGCTGATTTTCTTTTTCTTTTTTCTTTTCTCCCCTTTTCTTCCCAATATGGAATGCCCACTTTCCAATGCGCTCGAAATCCTCGTGGTTGAGTAGTGACTCACCTCACTATTGTCCATGCCATCCATGCACAACACACCACGTGTCCCACCAAGAGCGAGAAACACATTATAGTGACCATGAGCGGGTTACCACATGTGACTGTACCCTCCCTAGCAACCGGGTCAATTTGGTTGCTTAGGAAACCTGGCTGAAGTCAGTCAGCACGCCCTCAATACTAAATACAAAGTGTCAATACTCGATGAGCTACCCAGGTCCCTATGCTGATTTTCTTTAAATCTTAATCACTGATGTCTTGTGACATTTCTGTACATGCCGTTGGCATGCTTGGCCCCAGTAATTGCTGCTTGCAGCTATGCATATTTGGTTTTATTCTCTGTCCATAAATTTATTTTGATTTCTGTTTAAAGTGATATATACAGTGAAGAGTCCGAGTGCTGATTTGTGAGACCATCAGTGCTCATGGAACGTCTCTCGTCCAATCAGATTCGAGGACCGGAACTAACTGTTGTATATTATATAATACTTTGTAACATATACTGTATACAACCTACCTTGTTGCATGAATAATTCAGAATGTGGTGTCTAATTATCATCTAAAAAAAAACATGAATTGGTATTTAGCATTTTTGCATTTAAAAACCATCAGGTGATTCGTTCAACAAAATTCATGTTGCTACTGATTTGTTTTTATTATTTTTTTTTTTTATGAAATTGTACTTCATTGTGGTGTAATTGACTAAATATGAAAATAAAATCAATAACATGGTTAGTGCATGTAAGCATACTAGCACAGCATTGGTGATAGATATAAAGGAATACTTAACCTAATAAAATCATTAATAAAGCATTTCAAATATATATCATACATGTGACATTTTGTCATAAGATGCGATGAGAACCACCATATTTCTTTTTAAATATATATATATATATATTTAAAATGAAATATGGTGGTTCTCATCGCATCTTATGACAAAATGTCACATGTATGGTCACAAGAGTCTATGAGAGCAAATGAGGTTTAATGTTATCAATGTAACCACCATATTTGATTTAAGTGCTATTTAAATTATTTAATTTGAGAGTAAATATTTAGTTCTGTTCATAGTACAAATTGATTTTTATGGCTTCAGAAGGCTTGGAATGTAGTGAACTAGTATTGTTTACTTTTAGTGTTTTATTTTTTGGGGGGGAGGGGTGGGGGTGTTGGTTCTGTCCTATTTTGAGCTTGATCACTATTCACTTAAATCATGGCAAAATAAGGCCACGTCCACACTAAGATGTTTTCATATGAAAACACTTATTTTCTCTACATTTTGGCCTCCCATCCACACTGAGATGGAAACAGTCTCCCAAGTGGATACATTTGAAAATGTGTTCTTTACGTTGTAGTGTGGACTGGGAAAACGTATATATCTGAAAACAATGACATATTTCTTGTCATGTGACACAGTTATGTGATCCATTCAACCAAAACAATCAAGATGGCTGCCCATGTTAGCTGCTCTGTTGTGCCTGAAAATCACAGCAATGCAACTGCGATTTAAGAATTATAAGAGATTTCACACATTTCAGTGTGGATGAGCAACTTTTGGAAAACACTTGAAAATGGCAGTGTGGTCGGAGATTATTTAGACAATGAAAATGCCTTTTTCAAATGTGTCTGGATTAATGTAGATATAGCCTGAGACAAGTCACCTTTTCTGTTCCATCATTAGGTTTAGAAACAATAAAACCATTTTCATTTAACGCTGAGCCATAACTAAGTATTGACAGTGCCCATGAGCATATCCAAATGCCCCTGGAAATCTATTAGAAACTACAGTGTTATGATTTAAGGTTGTGAGTGTGCCTGTGAGGTTTTAAACGTGTCAATGAGGTATTGAGCATGCCCCTTGGCTATCTGCGGCCACTCTGTTTCCCCCTGTTGCAGTCTGGTGTCTGGGCACTGAGGGGTTTTGGGCAAGCCTGACACAAATTCTCATGGTGGGCAGGTGCCAGCGAGGGTGCCAGCATGGTCAGCTGCAGTACAGAGGTAATCCACAGTGAATTCCAGCAGCAGAGATCACTGGGCCCATTGCTAGCATACTCACTCTCTCTCCATCTATCAATCAATTAGTATTTGTCTCTCATTTACTTTCCGAATGTATTCTTTTTATTCCACTTTTTCATCTCCTTATTTTACTCTCCTTTCAGCATTTTCTATTCATTTTGTTTTTCTTCAACTTCAATCTTGTTTTCTCTCTCTATCCCTCCTCCCATTTCTCCTCTCTCTCTCTCTCTCTCTCTCTCTGAAGGTACCAGCATGTGCTCTTGTCCGTGATGGAATAGAGGAGGTGCTCCATTTAGCCGGTGAAACATTTCCTCTGCTCTCATTCCTTTGCCTTAAAACATTCAACACTTTAACCAAAGGATTTTAGAAGAAAGGATGAAAGAAACAGCATGTGTCTCTCCTTTTTCAAAGAGCAGCTGTTTCTCAGCCACTTCCTCCTTTTATCCATCCCTCTGGTTGTTCACTTGGGATACAATTCCTCTTTCTCAAACATGTTTTTGGGAGGCAAAATTTGATTCTGAGAGGCAGTTATACTTATATGAAATACAGATGTTGCAGATAACGTTTATAAATATAGTTCAGAATTAATTTCCTAATGTTAATATCTACAACTTTTCATTTTAAAATGTTAACCAATATTAATAAGTCATGTAAAATTGTTGTTTATTATTTGTCAATTTTAACTAATTTAGTTAACTAAAGTTAACATAATATTTCTTGCTGGCATTGTGTACACTACTAACAACCATTGTGTAGAAAATACTATCTAGTTATGTTACCTCTAATATCCATTGAAATTGACAGGTATGCTTATATGTTCTTATTTATAACTTGTAATATGTAGGTGTCACTTAAAAATAAACACTTAGTTTAAGAGTAGTTAACAAAACTAATAAATTGTAGTCTGTAAGCGTTTTCTTTTTTTTCTTTTCTTTTTTTTACTATAACCATATTTTATATATTTATACGTATTCAGTATTTTTGTACCATAATGTGCTTTTTTATCTGGTTAGTAGTGATTTGTTTTTTTCTGCTAATATCTAATTGAAATGATCTGATATATCATGAGAAAAGCCAGAAGTAAAAGCCTGAGAAAATAAAATAAATTCAATATTATTATTATTATTATTATTATTATTATTATGGGAAAACTCTGTTAACTTGGCCAGCATCTGCGAAGAGCATCACAATCTAGCATGGTTGCAATCAATATTTGCAGTTTAAAAGTATGTGTTTAAATGCATAAATGTGTTTACGTTCAGCAGCTATGTATATTTACAGTGCAAATGATGACTTGTGCTGTTCACACATCAGCATTTCACTGTAACGCTACAAATGTCCCACCACCTTTATGGAAACAGAAAATATGATTTGTTAGAGAATGTCCTATCCTGGCTGAGACAACGTTCTGACTAGTTGTTCAGCTGAGCCAGACTGTCTGTCTTGCCCGTGCCTTCAGTTGAGCGCTCTCGCAGCTCTGTGCTTGGAGACAATTATTATATACTTAAAAAAGAAATTATAATAAATACAAAATTCACTTATTAGTGATGTAGCATTGCCTCAGTAGTTTGAAAATTATGGGCTAAAAGCCAGCAAGTTGTTCTGGTGACTCTGGTCACATATAATTGATCATGTTAGGTGGATATACTTAAAATCGCTAGACAAATAGGTGGGTATATGCTGTATGCTCGCATATGCCCTAGACTACACTACTGCTTTAGTTCAATTTTGAGGTGAAATGAATTTTCTTATAGAGCACATGCCTGGTACTGTACCCCTTTTAGGGCAATACACCTTTTAATGTTTAGTTGACTAAAAGCATGAGCATGCTGTTAGCATCTGTCTTTGGGTACATTGTTAATAAGCAAAGTATGTGCTGAATCCAACCTTATATTAGTGTCGGTGTCATGACATTTTCATTATTATTCAAAAACGTTCGATTTTCATGTCAGACGTGCAGTGAAGACCCTAACCCGGGACACTAACCCCAACCTACATCAAATATATTGATATCTCTATAGGTATAGAGACTGACTCGTTTAAGCGTTTCAGACAAAAGAAAAACAAAAGTGTTGGCATTTTATATTCAAGAGTCTATTAAACTATTAAAATCAATCAAAGCACCAAACTGCCTTAAATCTGCATATAACCATAAGAAAATGGGTTTAAAGTATTTTGTTATTCTATTAACCGATTTGGTACATGTTATAACCACGTTATAAAGCATTTGTAAGGCATTGTTCCTAAATTACAACTTGTATTTGCCATTTCATAAAGCATTTTTCCAACATTGCCAAGTTCATTCACCATTTATAAAGCATTGCTCCTACATTACAAGTTTATTAAGCATTTATGAAAATTTTTTCCTACACATTATAAAACATTTGTAAGGCATTAGTGAATTGTTTATTCACATTCTATAAAGCATTGTTCCTACATTACAAAGAGTATATACCATTTTATAAAGAAAAGAGTAGTTCCTACATTACCAAGTTTATTCATCATTTACAAAGCATTGTTCAACCATTGCTAAGTTCAGTCACAATTTATTAAACATAGTTTCTACATTACCAAGTTAATTCACCATTTATAAAACTTTGGTCCTACATGACTACACAATATTACGTATTTTTGAGGCATTAGTGAATTGTTTATTCACATTCGAAAAAGCATTGTTCCTACATTTCCAAGTTTATTCACAATTTATAAAGCACCATTCCTACATTACCAAGTTCATTCTCCATTTGTTAAGCATTGTCCCTACAGTACTAATACTTGAAATGGTTTTGTAAGATTTTTCTCCTTGTATCTTTTTTATTGTAAGAATAATATCAGTGGAAAAAGATGGCTAGAGATTTGTTGCAGAGGGTTGTCAGTCATCTTGAATTATAGAATGTTGTCATCAAAAATATTGTTGGGTTTGATGTTTATAGACAGAAATCTGATCTTTATTGAGTTTGGATGAGAAACCCCAGCATGATTCATTGTGTGTGTGTGTGTGTGTGTGTGTGTGTGTGTGTGTGTGTGTGTGTGTGTGTGTGTGTGTGTGTGTGTGTGTGTGTGTGTGTGTAGAAGCAGGGGATGCTGTCTTGAGTTAGATCCTCTACATTTGTATACATCTTCATCTGAGCACACAGACTCAAACTGTACTGTATCTCAATCACACTAATGGATTTAATTTAACAGTATTTTAGATTTGAATGGAGGTGACTGCTTGAGTCATTCTCCTGATGAAAACCCGATCTCTGTTTTTTTTAGTTTTTCATGTCTGTCTGGCGTTCAGTCTCTACCCACACTCTTTCTATTCATCCATCCATTTCTCTTTTTGCTTCCACAATCTCATTCTCTTTGCTTTGGCACTCTATTCTCCTTTGAAATAAATAAAAATAATAAGAATGGCTATTTTGGGCTTGATATCCAAACACAGTGGGGTTCGAAAGTAAAGGCAAAACTGTATTTAATCAGCATAAAAAGGCTAAATAAAACCAATTTCGTTAGTGGCCCCAGACTTTTGGACCTCTGTATCCAATCAGTAAGGATCTGTCCATTGCATGCTTCTATTGGCCCAGGGCTTGACCTACCCCAACACCCCCCACCCGTCCTGCACACATACGACAAGCTCAAACAAGGTGACGTAGCCCAGCTACAGGTTTGGGGTCTCTCGGTCTCAGTTTTTCTCAATCATGGTGGGTTTGTATAAAATGTCGGCTAATGCAGTGTGTTCTGGCGCCATTGCAGTGTGTGTATGAGTGTGTGTCAGTGGGTATGGTCGATAATGTGTTTATATAACATCCTTCACATTCCTACACTAAGAGCCTTTCCATTCTCCCACACTCCTTCAACCTAGACTCCACTCTCAAATGACACACACACACACACACACACACACACACACACACACACACACACACACACACACACACACACACACTACACACACACACACACACACACACACACACACACACACACACACACACACTGCATACACACTCCACTATTACATGAACAAAAACACACAGCCTTATTACTTTGATGCTACATTGTATATACAATGCTGTATAGTTGTGTACACACTTTCACTGCACATACATGGTCAAATCTAGGTGCCAGACGGCTCAAGAGGTGAAGCGCGTGGGTTGTTTTTGTTGTTTTGTCTCTTCAAAAGTCGTTTCCCGTCATCTGTCTATGTCACATTCCTCCTATCTGCATCCTTTCATAGTCACCATTTCAGACAGTTCTTAAGGCTTTCAGTGCATTTAAACACTTTAAACATAAACCAAGCCATAAGAATGAAAAATCACGAATGAGATTATGTTGGTGACGCTAGTGGTGGATAAATTACATGCTTCAGTTTTAATATATATAATATATATATATATATATATATATATATATATATATATATATATATATATATATATATATATATATATATGGCAAAAAGAAACACTGAAACTCAGTATATCACATATATTATGGCCTCTGCTGAAGGTGCAATACCATTCGCTCACTGCCAAGTGCATCAAGCTGCGAGTGTCTCCACACCATCAGCATGCGTTTCTCTGTGCCATGTAGAGGGGTCCTCTCTCCGCTGTGTTCTGGAGAGAAGGAAGAAGCTCTTTGTGGGAATGCCAGCATTCGACACTGCCTGCTTCCTGCCAATGCTGCTTCTCCATCTTGCCAGGGTTCTGCTTTCCTCCTCCAAAATGTTGCCCCATATGTTGCTTTGCAATGGATGTTTTGCTCTCTTTTATTCACTCCATTTCAATCCCTTTCTCTGTCTCTCTCTCTCTCAGTCTCAGTCTCTGGCAAGTGGAAAATTTCACTCCATTTTGGTTCTATGGCGGCGTGGCAGTCGATGCTTACCCCATCTTAGCACTTTCTGGACTTTAGCCATGACAGAGCGGGAGCCATCTTGGATTCTTGGCAGAGAGACACAAAAGTGCTTTTTTGACATGTCCAGGCAAAAAAAAAAAAAAAAGAAAGAAAATAAAATGGTGTGAAAATGGCCCATATTCTTCTGTAACCAAACCTTTTTTCATTTAGTAATGATGAGAAGACTGACTCATTTCTACAAATGAAACAGAATCAGAAAATGAATTGTTTTTTTTTAGATATAACTTGCTTTGTAATTTATTTAGACACTTTTGACAATTTGAAATCTTGAAAAATTAAACTTCAAAGTATGTTTCATACATATTAATACATTTATCACAAGTCTTTGAGTAAAGATATGATCATGGACTTGATCAACCTGCATGTTGATTTTGGTGTAATGTACTGGATGATGGTGTTTTGTGTTTGAGTGTTTCTTTTTGCCATATACTGTGTGTGTGTATATATATATATATATATTAATTTCAATTAAAATTCTTGATTATTATTGAATAATTCAGCTAATCGCAGTACATCACACTATTGTGGCAGAGGAGTAAATCATTGATAAGGCATACAAAAAGTGATTTTAGAATGCAATATTGTTTTATTTCCATATCAATGAACATATGACACGCCTATCATTGCTTCATTGAATCATTAGCCTACAGACCACAGCAATCCATTTTGCAATAGAACTCGTCCATCTGTCTGAGGAGTGATGCATCTATGTACAAATGCGTCAGATGGACGCTTTTAGAGCATCTCACTTTGGTTGTATCGCGTTGTAAATAAGCACAGTGTGTTTAGGACCCTGTGTCAAGTTAAATGTTGTTTGAAACTTAGAAATAACACATCTTGAGACCTCTGCATTAGGAGTTGCGCTCCATCTAGCTGCATTCTACTGTCAGTAAAGTCCAAAGTATACTTTGGTTTTACACGATGTTGATTGCTCCTCGCACATAACAACATGATCACACGGGATGTCGGCATGCTGTTTCCAAAAGTTCTGATACTCTAGGATCGGCAACAGTATGCCAATCTCCCATCGGACATATTTGGAATGGCTCAACAACATTTACATTCCCATGTGGCTCGACTGGTAGCATGTTGCGTCAGTTGCATGGGAGACCACAGTTCAAATGAGGAAGTAATCATGTTTGATTAAAAGAGGTTGCATTTTTATCCCTAACATTGCATTTTTTCTCTACTAATGTTTATGGTTAGATATGTGTTTTGGTTGGGGGCAGATTAAATAAAATTTCTCTTGACTGTTTTACACCCTGTTCAGCTAAAAATAATTCTGGCGACCTCTCCTGGATATAAATGGATGTCACACTTGTTTATATGCTCTGAAACACCTTACCGCGTTAGACTCTGGAGGCAGTGTTTTCAAATTTGGTCAATGTATACCGATTTCAGCTAAAGGAAAATCGGCACAAGTTTGCCGAATTTTATGTGAGATCAGGCAGCACAGAACGAGCAATGCAAATTTAGTCATCAGTCCAGTCTGTGCAGACCTTCTGCGTACTGCACTCGTTCCTTGTCTTTGCGCATCTTCACCATATGCACCTGCTGTTGACTGTACTAAACAAATTTGACAAAGCAGTCGTATTGCGCATGCGTTAAACATGTTTATATTCGCTCGCGGACAAAAGAGTATGCTATACCTTAAAAAGTAAAATGATCGATCAGGTATACCCGGGATTTAAGCTCAATTGACAACATTTGTGGCATAATGTTTACTACATCAAAAATGTATTTCGACTTGTCCCTCGTTTTCTTAAAAAAAAAAAAAAAAGCAAAAATTGAGGTTACAGTGAGGCACTTACAATGGAACTGAATGTTGCCATTTTTTGGAGGGTTTCAAGGCACAAATGTGAAGCTAATCAATCTTCCACTTACAGTAATTCTTCTGTGAAAACTCATGTACTATTTGAGCTGCAAATTTGTTTAAATTGTCATTTTTACAGTCATTGTAGGGTTTTAGGGTTTGTTGATATTAAATTGTCATGGCAACAAATTTGTCAAACTGGTTACAACTTCCCACAGAAAAGGTTAGTAAGCAATTGTATCACACTAAAGTCATGTTTACATTCATATTGTTTATGTCTTGTGGCTATACTTTTGAAAAAGTGAGTATTTTAACTGGCCCATTAACTTCCATTGTAAGTGTCTGTAACACATATTTTAGATTTTTTTTAACAAGTAAAAATAATTTTTTGTGGTAATCAACACTATGCCACAAGTTACTATACCAAGTTACTGGTATTGAACCTGGTATATTTCTTTAAGTGTGTTTTGTTGTTTGTTCAGTCTGCATTGGCTGTTCAGCTGGAGTTGCACATACTTCCCCCTGCTCACCGAGACTCGTAAAAAACATAAAGGTGAACATTCCTTATTATGGTCAGGTGGCATGATTAATTGCGTTTTTATTTATTCATTTATTTATTTACACTTCATTTTTATATAATTATTTGCACTGAATTAACACATTAAATCGACAGCCCTATAGTTTTAGGTTTAACATTTTCTGATATTACAGCTTGATGACCATTAAACCATACTGAACTTTATGTACATAGGTTTCTAATGTTGGCAACTCTTTTATAAATGCTTCAGGTGTCCACTTTACAAAAAGGCACATTTTCATAGTCTACTAATGTTGAATAAGTGTTATTAATCATTTATAGCCTGAGTTGAAATGCCTGAATATTTGCCAGGAATTGCATGAAATTCACCCTTTTTTGCATGTGGTTATAAACACATATTGATGGTTTATAATGCATTTGTAAGTTAATAATGACTTATTGATACCGTCCTTTACAAACCGTATCAAAAGGAACATTCATTTAAAATGTTACCCACATGGTTTAGCCACTCCCTGTTCATGATGCAAAACATTTTTGATCTTTATGGGGGGAAAAAAATTATTAACTTAATTATTCTCTAAAATACTTGGTGCAATAGTAATGAGAGCAGTCCTGTGTTGTTGTATGGAAAAGACTTGATACAAATTTCTCCTTTATGTGTTCAACAAGGGGTGATAAAATGTATTTTATTCTGATAATCGCTTGGAGCGATTCAATCAGATTCATGAACAAATTGTTCAGGGCTACATTTCCAGTACAACAAAATAGCTCCCTGCTTAACCACTGTAGATATAAAAATAGAAATTAGCTACTAGCAAGTGTCCCAAAACCGTAGAAAAAACATAGTGACGTCGCATTCACATGATTTGCCCGGTTTTTAACACTTGCCGAAAATGTCTTGTTTTGTTTTTAACTCTATCACTAAATGAAACTTTATCCAAATTGTCCAGTAACACGGAACTGTAACACGATGCCGGGATGATGCTGGTGCTTAGTATTAAACCATTCATGTTATGTTAATGGTTTAATACTAAAAAATACGGTTAAGAGGTCCTTTCTCCATCTCTTTTATAATTATCACGGAATCACTGTTGTGTGTTCGGAAAACCGGATTTTGAAATGTCAAATTGGTAAATGTATCAATTTTGATTAAGCAAATATAGCATGTTAAATGTTTAAAATTAATTGCATTGGTTAACATGGTCCCGGGGCATCAATGCCCCCCAAAAATAAATACATTTAAAAAATGCACCAGTTTCTTTATTTTTTAAAAAAATATATGACTGCTGATATAGTTCTTAATTTTCTATTCTAAACATTATAGCATGAAACATGATTTGATATTGATTTAATTTATGTGTAGCATGAAATATATTCTCAGTCCAATTATTAAGTTATGTTAATATAACAGTGTTGTATCGTATGCGGTGAAGAGCTATAGTTCCAACCACACAACGCTTTTTTGAATGTTCGTCAGAGCTATAGCTATAGCAGGAAACACCAAATCGTTGAGACCTTGTGACCATTATTGGCTAACAATGTTTTTGGGAAATGCACGCCATACCGTTTTTGTAAACTGGTTCATCCGATTAATTGCAAAGATCCGATGCAATAGAACGCTGCTATCGTTTAGCAAACCTAGATATGATATATGGGTACAGTGGGCCAAAGAAGTCAATGAGAACAAAGACAGGGTCAGGATTGTTCAAGTTCCACAAGCACACACACACACATGCATGCTCATACATCCTCCATAATCCTACCAATCCACAGCAGCGGTGCGACAGAAAACATGGTGCCAAATATATCCACCTTTCATTCCCCTTCTGATGTCTCAACAGCACTTCTCCCAGATCAGTATTCCACTTGTCACACAAGCAATACACACATAAGGATCCATTCATCCTATTGTGTGTGCGTATTGTACTAACATCTCTCACACACTCTCCTGTCGGCGAGCTTTTTGCCCAATAATTAGGTCTTATTAAGCTCCTTTGGAGTTGAGAATAGAAGTTGTCACCATGATGCAGGTAAGCCAACAGCCAAAAAGTCAATGTCTGATGCTAAACAAACGGTTGACATCGCTCAGCGACAGTGCCGAATCCATGTCACTTCAAGTGTTTCTGACGCACGTTTTGCGCTGGTGAAAAACAGAGAGAAAATAGAAAGGTGTTTATTAGAAATCTGTTTATTCTATTATTCCGACTACATCTTATTGTCACCTCACCAAGCTTAAAATTCCTGTCAGCGTTGGAGTCGGGCCTACTGCAATGACAAGGGGAAGGATATGTTTACCTTGCGCTGAAAACGAATGCTTGAGATGAATTAACGTTGATGGAGGGAAAGGTGCCTTATTAAATTTGATGAGGACAAAAGTGTCTTAACGTTTTATCTGAGACAGAGTGTATTTGTTTGCCTCTATCTGCTCTGTTACAGATGCCTCTGCATCCCACGACACACTCGTTGCACTGATAACCAAGCTTCTTGTGTATACGCATACACTTTTTTGTGTGTATGAAATGATGATTGTGTGGTTATTGTATCAATGTACGTGTCACAATGAAAAAAACTTGTCAGTCAGGATAATGTGTTTGTGGACGGATGTTGAGATTATATTCTGGAATATTCTAATCCCAATTTTGATTCTCATTGTATACTTTAAGCAGGTATGCTCAGCGTCACATAATGGACAAAAATCTGAGTAAATAGACAAATGTTTAGGTGCAGCTTTGATTTAATTGAGGTTTACGTACATTATAAAATATTGCATCAAGCTATCAAAAAGTTTCAATAAGGCATGCAAATAAGATTAAATGAGGTTGTAGATAAATTGTGATTACTTACAAGAAACGTTTTCAATAAATCTTACAAGACTTATGGCAAACACCTGTGAGATTGCAATAGTGTTGGGAGTAATACATTTTTTAGTAGAGTGACATTAACTTTGCTATTTTAAAGTTTAGTTTTTATTTATTTATTTATTAATGCAGTGGAATAAATATTAAATCCAATACTGTTGTCTGAACTGTTTTTGATTCAGTCATGCAAGGGTGTTTTTGTTCTTAGTTAGCTACTAAGCAGCATATTTCCTCCCTACTGGTAGTCGTGATGAATTTTCAATTTGATTGCAATGTATTGTATTTGTTGCAAGAAGGCAAGCAACAAATGTCAAGCATAACTAATCCTAACCCTAAAAACTAAAATAAGCTTTAAGAAAACGTATAAGATTCTTGGTTTTGTGAGGTTTGCTACCAAGTCTCAGAAGGACATCAATGGCTGTTGCATGCACTGGTGGCCAAAAGTTTGGAATAATGAACAGATTTTGCTGTTTTGGAAGGAAATTGGTACTTTAATTCACCAAAGTGGCATTCAACTGATCACAAAGTATAGTCAGAACATTACTGATGTACAAACAGCCCATCTCTATTTGAAAAAAGTCATTTTTGATCAAATCTAGACAGACCCCATTTCCAACAGCCATCACTCAACATCTTATCCTTGAATAATCATGCTAAATTGCTCATTTGGAACTAGAAATTCACCTGCTATTATATCAAACACAGCTGAATGCTATTTGGTTCATTAAATTAAGCTTAACATTGTGTTTGTGTTTGTTTTGAGATGTCACAGTATGCAATAGACTGGCATGTCTTAAGGTCAATATTAGGTCAAAAATAGCAAAAAAGAAACGGCTTTCTCTAGAAACTCATCAGTCAATTATTGTTTTGAAGAATGAAGGCTATACAATGCTTGAAATTACCAAAAAACTGAAGATTTCATACAAAGGTGTACACTACAGTCTTCAAAGTCAAAGGACAACTGACTCTAACAAGGACAGAAAGAGATGTGGAAGGCCAGATGTACAACTAAACAAGAGGATAAGTACATCAGAGTCTCTAGTTTGAGAAATAGATGCCTCACATGTCCTCAGCTGACAGCTTCATTGAATTCTACCCGCTAAACACCAGTTTCATGTACAACAGTAAAGAGAAGACTCAGGGTTGTAGACCTTATGGGAAGAATTGTAAAGAAAAAGCCACTTTTGAAACAGAAAAACTAAAATAAAAGTTTAGATTGGCAAAGAAACAGACATTAGACAACAGATAATTGGAAAAGAGTGTTATGGATCTTAACTCCATTGAGCTTTTGTGGGATCAGCTAGACTGTAAAGTGTGTGAGAAGTGCCCGACAAGACAGTCACATCTATGGCAAGTGCTACAGGAACTGTGGGGTGAAATGTGTGTTAAATTTTGCGAGCTTTGAAACTTGTTTCCAATGAATTGAGCCAAGAGGTTAGCAAGTGACATTCCATCTTCTGTTAGTCACATGTTTTCACGTCATCCAAATTCAAAGGTCAGAGTTCAACAAACTTGAAATTTTTAATGCAACGAAATGTGAAATTTCTTTTCATAAGCATCTGTTTCTGGTCTCTGGTATTCAAATGCTTTGAATGGGAGTGAATGGAGCATGAAATGTAGTGTTACTGTGGCTTAAGATGAAAGAAAAAAGTACTTTTCAAGACAAAATAAAATTGTTAGGAGTAATAATTATTTTCCTTGGAAATGTAATTAGGAAACGGTACATGTATATTATCCAATCCCTAAGCCTAAAATTGTTAATTGCTGTATTTGGAAAATAACTTTTGTGTTCCATGGAAAAAAGAAAACATTGTTTTTTGGAATGAGACAAGGGAAGCTTATTATAGTTTATTGACATTCATCAGTCATTTGTATTACACAAATCTGGAATGAACAACCAAATATGTTTCACAGATGTTTCCTTTAATTAAAAAAAAGTGTTACATTTTAGACTAGATAAAATTTGATGCATGTTTTTATCGATTTGAAATTCAGTTTTTTGGTTGTTCTCTATGCGAATGTCATGAGTTTCCATGAGAATATGAGAATAAATTGGCTCTAAATCTATCATGAGGGTAAGTTGACTGGAGTTTAAAATCAATACACATGAGTGCAACAGGATATTTAGGAAATTTGAGGAAGAAAAGGACTTGATATTGTGCATCGGGAATGGATTTGATCGTGATCATTTGGAGTTTCATACCAGAGTTTGCTGTCGATAGTCGGACTGACAATGCTGGCATCCATTAATTAAAGCTTAAGTGGCCTGAACATCAACCGGAAAGTATTTTAGAGGCTAATTGTTACATTTGGAGGAAATATTACACAGGAAATCTTAGAATAGCATACACTGAAACATTCTGTACATTAAAACCAAGAAATTATGATAAGTTTGTTTTTTGGCAAAAAAGTTTCAAAGTCGTTATTTTTTCCTTAAGAATGTCATGAACTAAAACTATGTTGGTGTGGGGTGTTTCTTTACAAAATGCACATCACGCCAGACAATTCTTTCATTTTATTCCTTTTGAAAAAAAGAAAAAATGTGTTGGAAGTTGCACGTTCACCAACACTGCCATTTAAACAGTGGTCAATTTTATGTAAAGAAATAAATGTTGCTGCCCACAAACTTCTCTTTATCTCAGAAAAAATTAGAAAATATGGAAAATGAGAAATCACACATACACACTCGTTTGACATGCATGGCTATATCTGTGAGATGCAGCAGCTGGGATTCTGTGTATGGTATATAAAAGATTAAAGTGTGTGTATAGGTGATGCATTACCATTGTCAGAGAGAAATCCGGCAGGGCGGCCCACCGCTATCAGCTTTAAGATGAGAGAAGTCCTTAATCCTACACACGCACACACACACATACATTTACATCTGCAAACAACAAACAATACGCCCACATAATTCATATAGAGAGTGACAGGAGGACACAGGACGAGGGGGAACAGAACTCTCTATTTTCCCTACATTTGTCAGAAATGTTCAGTTGAAGACTAACTTGTGATGAGCAATCACACAATTTGTGTTAGTGTGTCTTTGTAAAGGGGAGGACTCACTGTTTGTTATCCCTCAGAGAACAACACAACTCCAAGAGCATCCAAATGTGTCCACTCTGAAAACATCTTTGTGTGTGCATGCAGTTAATGCATTACAATCAGCCATTTTTATCATTATGTTTTCAGAAAGGAAAGGTTTAATTGTGAAACAGATAGTTTAGGCTAACTGGAACTCAAATCTGATTGGATCAGCTGATGGAAAGGCGATTGTTTTAGCTGTGACACAAATGTATATTAATGCACCAAGTTGCTTTAAACCTTTTTACTCTAACCTTGTGCGACCCGTGTCCACATGGGTGTACATTGTATTTTGGCTTCGCTATTCGCAATACATAATTGAATTTATTAAAACCGACTGAATACCTATATCAACACTCTAGACTTTAATTTTAGGGTTAAACATCTGCCGCACCAAGTCACATGACACAACAGTATGGCATTGATTTCTGTGAAGCGTTTTTACTGGTGCAGAGCCAACAAAAGTGCCTCTGGCAAGAAACCCCTTCAAGTTTTTCCATTGAAACCTGTCTGGGTGTAAAGAATAGAGTCTCTAGTTTCGTTTGCTATGCCGCTTTAAAAAAGGCATTCATTTTTAGCTCATCATCATGCTGATAAACGTGAAGTCCACATATGTGGATTTTGGGAAATCATTCCCTATATAGTTGGGGAAAGAACCATGATAGTTATTTTAAATAATAATATATATATATATATATATATATTTTTTTTTAAGTAATCAACATTAGGCCACAAGTGATTCAAGAGAGATCTCACCCTGGTGTATGAAAAAAATAAATAAATCTGATTCACTGTACATTGAAGATGGGGCCTGAGTCATATCTATGGACCAGAATATAATGGAAACATGTAAAGTTACACAGGGGAAACCCCCAGTGCACTGTAGTATTGTGGTGGAAAATGTTTTAGTCAATTACAAAATCAGGAGTTCTGACTACATTCTGAAATCATATGAAGCTGTTGTAAAATAGTTTACATACATTCACCTGTGACTACACATCAGTTCTACATTAGCATGCTGCATATTATACCACTTAACGGCAAACAAATATCTGTAACACATGGCATCACAAGAGTTCTTCCTTTAATATAATATGTTTTTTTAATCTTTATTTCTAAGCCTCTCTCTCTCTCTCTCTCTCTCTCTCTATCTCTCAGTCTTTTTTTTTGCACATCGACTATTTAATATTTTTCACTTATCACTGTTGCGAAGCATATGTCATGTGTGGTCCTATACCACCTATTGTCTTCTCCAGATCTTTACTTTTTCTTCATGTTAGATACAGCTTGATGATGAACAATGCCTACAGTAATTGAACACTTTCTTATTCTTGACCTACAGAGAAATCAGATTGCAAATGGTGTGACTGATACATGGTCAATCAGATGATCTGATCAATATGTCTTATCTCTGCCATGCTGTACGACACTCAGGTATGCTAATCCACCTGAAACTGAGTGTGATGTACATACCGTCTACACCCAGAATACTCACACACATCAACTGTACAACTTTCTGTAGTTTTCACAGTATTATTACTGTATAATGATCAAATGCTTACTGTAGAACCTGTATACAGCATGTTGCTGTAAATCTGCAAAGCATCATGGTCAAATTTCTTTTTGCAGGTGAATTCTAAAGTAAATATATATCTGTTGTTGTTGATGTCAAAGGATGTCCATCAAGTCCCATTGTAACTCGATGGCATTTTGCCGCAAATTAATTTGGTAGAAGCTAGAGAAATTAGGCAGATGCCAACATGGACAGGTTGCATTACATGCCCTGGTAAAAGAAAATACAAAGTTGACTACATTCAATACTTAACTAGGACTTAATTGAGTATGACTGGCAGAACAATTGATACCGGGTGAAACTGTCAGTTCATTTTTACCTTAAATACTTCACAAAAAGACATTACTCTAGAGTTCAAGTTTATTTATTATCAAGAAGTATCAAGTTCAGGAAGAATAATACATTTAAGGAAGATGAATATAGTTCAGGAAGATGAATCCAGTTCAGGAAGGAGAATCCAGTTCAGGAAGAAGAATCCAGTTCAGGAAGAAGTATCCAGTTCAGGAAGAATAATACAGTTCAGGAAGAATAATACAGTTCAGGAAGAAAAATCCAGTTCAAGAAGAAGAATCCAGTTCAGGAAGAAGTATCCAGTTCAGGAAGACGTATCCAGTTCAGGAAGAATAATACAGTTCAGGAAGAATAATACAGTTCAGGAAGAAAAATCCAGTTCAAGAAGAAGAATCCATTTCAGGAAGGAGAATCCAGTTCAGGAAGAAGAATCCAGTTCAGGAAGAATAATACAGTTCAGGAAGAAAAATCCAGTTCAAGAAGAAGAATCCAGTTCAAGAAGAAGAATCCAGTTCAGGAAGGAGAATCCAGTTCAGGAAGAAGAATCCAGTTCAGGAAGAAGAATCCAGTTCAGGAAGAAGTATCCAGTTCAGGAAGAATAATACAGTTCAGGAAGAAAAATCCAGTTCAAGAAGAAGAATCCAGTTCAGGAAGGAGAATCCAGTTCAGGAAGAAGTATCCAGTTCAGGAAAAATAATACAGTTCAGGAAGATGAATACAGTTCAGGAAGAAAAATCCAGTTCAAGAAGAAGAATCCAGTTCAGGAAGAATAATACAGTTCAGGAAGATGAATACAGTTCAGGAAGGAGAATCCAGTTCAGGAAGTATCCAGTTCAGGAAGAATAATACAGTTCAGGAAGATGAATACAGTTCAGGAAGGAGAATCCAGTTCAGGAAGGAGAATCCAGTTCAGGAAGAAGAATCCAGTTCAGGAAGGAGAATCCAGTTCAGAAAGGAGAATCCAGTTCAGGAAGAAGAATACAGTTCAGGAAGAAGAATCCAGTTCAGGAAGAAGCATCCAGTTCAGGAAGAATAATACAGTTCAGGAAGAATAATACAGTTCAGGAATAATAATACAGTTCAGGAAGAAAAATCCAGTTCAAGAAGAAGAATCCAGTTCAGGAAGGAGAATCCAGTTCAGGAAGAAGAATCCAGTTCAGGAAGAAGTATCCAGTTCAGGAAAAATAATACAGTTCAGGAAGATGAATACAGTTCAGGAAGAAAAATCCAGTTCAAGAAGAAGAATCCAGTTCAGGAAGAATAATACAGTTCAGGAAGATGAATACAGTTCAGGAAGGAGAATCCTGCTTGAGGCTTAGCAGCTTGCAGCTTGCACGTAAAGCCGCTGGATCCATATTAGTGGTTGTTTGTTCTGTGATGATGGGAAGTAGGATAAGGTAGACAGGGGTGTGGATCCAAAAGCGGGTGTATTAACAAACTGAATAAAATAAACAAACACATGAACAAAAGAACAGTCCTCGATGGGAAAATACAACTAAAGCACGGACGAACATAAAGAAGCTACACGGGTTGGGGGAAACATCCACGAAGGGTAGAACGAACACGAATTAACATCCAGGGAATAAGAAGACCAAGAGTGAACATCAGGGAACGGGAACAGCGACCGTGAAACGACATAAACATTCAACAAACGACAAAGGAACGGGAAAACAAGCGGGTTAAAATAGACCGGACTCGGTGATAACAAAATCACGAACAGGTGCAGACAATTACGCTGTGACAGCGGTGATGAGGAGTGAGGACGAAGGGAAGTGTAGTTCTAACAGAGACAGTGAAACACAGGCGGGCAACAAGGAAGACATGACAGGGAGCGTGTTCGGTGAAACGGAAAACACGGGACGGACAACAAAGAAGAGTGACATGGGACGCGACTGGCGAGAGTGAAACGGAAAACGCGGGGCGGACCACAATGAAAGGTAACATAAACGTGACAGTGAAAACAGAGAACACAGGGATCGTAACATAGCCCCCCCCCTCAAAAGGACCGGATTCCAGACGGTCTAAACAAACTTACAAAAAAAAAACACAAAATGTTCCAGGCGAGGGGGGCTAGAAGAGGGCGAGAACAGACAGACCAAAAGGGGCACAAGGGACACAGGGACAGATCAAGGAGGCACAAGGGACACGGAGACAGGCTGAGGAAGCACAAGGGGCAATTAGGCAGTCCACGGGGGAAAAAAGGGAAATGAGACAGTTCACGGGGGCACTTAGGCAGTCCATGGGGGTACAAGGGCAGACAGGCAGACTCTGGGGGTGTGTGAAGGGAACCGGGTCAGGTGGCCTGGGGGGCGCCCATCGGGTAGGGACAGGTTGAGGAGGCCAAGGAGGTATTGACCGGGCAAGGACAGGTTTAGGTGGTCTGGGAGGCGGCCACAATTGGTGGACAGGTTTGGATGGCCCGGGAGCTGGCCACAAGGCAAGGGCCAGTTCTGGGGGCCTGGGAGTTGACCACAGGGCAGAGGCCGGTTTAGGTGGCCTGGGAGGTGGCCACGCTATGGGGACAGGTTTGGGTGGGCCGGGAGCTGGCCACAAGGCAAGGGCCAGTTCAGGGGGCCCGGGAGGTGGCCACAGGACAGAGGCCGGTTTAGATGACCCGGGAGCTGGCCACTTGGCAAGGGCCGGTTCAGGGGACCTGGGAGGTGGCCACAGGACAGGGGCTGGTTGAGGTGGCCTAGGAGGTGGCCGTAGGGCAAGGACCGGTTCGGGGTGCCTGGGAAGCATAGCCATGGAAGGCGAAGCCGTGGTAGGCTCGGGAGGCGGAGCCGAGGGAGGCAGAACCGAAGAAGGTTCGGGGGCCTCAGGAGGCGGAGCCGTGGGAGGCTCAGGAGGCAGAGCCGTGGGAGGCTCAGGAGGCAGAGCCGTGGGAGGCTCAGGAGGCGGAGCCGAGGGAGGTGGCGCCGCAGGAGGTTTCAGAGGCGAAGACCTGGTAGGCTCTGGGGTCTCTAGGGGCAGAGCCGTAGGAGGCTCGGGAGGCGGGGCTCTAGAAGGCTCAGAAGGCTCTGGGGGTAGAGCCGTAGGAGGCTCGCGAGGCGGGGCCGTGGAATGCTCTAGAGGCGGAGCTCTAGAAGGCTCTGGAGTCTCTGGTTGCAGAGCCATAGGAGGCTCTGGTTGCGGAGCCGAAGGAGGCTCGGGAGGCGGAGCCACTGGAGGCGGAGCCGGGGGAGGCTCAGGAGGCGGAACTGAAGGAGGCTCTGGGACGGTCATGGCTGCAGGCGCTGGCTCAGGGACGGTCGAGGCTACAGGCGCTGGCTCAGGGATGGTCGAGGCTACAGGCGCTGGCTCGGGGACGGTCGAGGCTGCAGGCGATGGCTCGGGGACGGTCGAGGCTGCAGGCGCTGGCTCAGGGACGGTCGAGGCTGCAGGCGCTGGCTCGCTGACCGTGGCAGGCGTAGGCGCTGGCTCGCTGACCGTGGCAGGCGTAGGCGCTGGCTCGCTGACCGTGGCAGGCGTGGGCGCTGGCTCGCTCACTGTGACAGGTGTGGGCCGGGAGGCGGAAGCCTGTCTTCTCTTCCTCCTCCATGCAGATGAAGTGGACCGTGCAGGCTCACTGACCAAGGCAGGCGTGAAGGGACGAACCACGGGTGAATGGAGGGTTACCACTGTGGGAGGAGTGGCAGGGTTCTCCTCGATGACGCCCACAGTGAATGGCGAAGCGCAGACCAGCAGAGTCTCCTCAATGAACTCGCGGAGTGTCCAGCCGCGCCTCGTCGGTGGTAACCGCTCCTGGAGCGCACCATTCAGGTTGGCCTGGAAAAACGCCACCAGGTCGGAGTCAGAGAAGTCAGTGGCACCCGCAATCAAGAGGAAATCGCGTAGTCCTCCACCGAACGGTCTTCCTGCTTGAGGCTTAGCAGCTTGCAGCTTGCACGTAAAGCCGCTGGATCCATATTAGTGGTTGTTTGTTCTGTGATGATGGGAAGTAGGATAAGGTAGACAGGGGTGTGGATCCAAAAGCGGGTTTATTAACAAACTGAATAAAATAAACAAACACATGAACAAAAGAACAGTCCTCGATGGGAAAATACAACTAAAGCACGGACGAACATAAAGAAGCTACACGGGTTGGGGGAAACATCCACGAAGGGTAGAACGAACACGAATTAACATCCAGGGAATAAGAAGACCAAGAGTGAACATCAGGGAACGGGAACAGCGAACGTGAAACGACATAAACATTCAACAAATGACAAAGGAACGGGAAAACAAGCGGGTTAAAATAGACCGGACTCGGTGATAACAAAATCACGAACAGGTGCAGACAATTACGCTGTGACAGCGGTGATGAGGAGTGAGGACGAAGGGAAGTGTAATTCTAACAGAGACAGTGAAACACAGGCGGGCAACAAGGAAGACATGACAGGGAGCGTGTTCGGTGAAACGGAAAACACGGGACGGACAACAAAGAAGAGTGACATGGGACGCGACTGGCGAGAGTGAAACGGAAAACGCGGGGCGGACCACAATGAAAGGTAACATAAACGTGACAGTGAAAACAGAGAACACAGGGATCGTAACAGTAACATAACTTTCTACAAAGTGATGTTTTTGTGTGTTTTTTTCACATTGAATCAACATTACTAGGATGCTTGTGTCTGTCAGCAAGTCTCACATGTATAACAATGGAGGACTTACACACATATTTATGATTAACAACTCCTTACTTTTGTTTTTTTTCTATTTCTTTTATGTTTGTCTTTAGAAGTACAATCAAATTAACTAAAACTCCTTAAACAATAAATCAATCATTTTAAAACTCTCTAAATATGCACAAAAGATAAAAATTATATATAAAAAATAATTATTTTACAGTTATTAATTTACAGTATTAAAATGAATGCAGTAATGCCTGTTACAGTAGTATAATATTTGCTGTGATAAAAAAATACATCATCCTATTACTCTGATGACAATTACAATACTGTGATTATTACTGTAATAACAATTACTGTATTTTATAGGTACTGTGATTAAATTTACAGTAAGCATACTGTGTAATGTACAACAGCAACTTACTAGCTAATTGCTGCCAGCCAGTTACTGTACACTTCACAGTGTACAGTGTACTTACACTCAGATAAGAGAAATAACAGTCTTAAACACACACATATAAGATATGGCTTTTTTAAATGAATCCCCCCCAGATACACATACACATGGATATGCAATCAAAGTGCATTAATGGTTTCCCCATTTTGTGTGTGTGTGTTATTTTAATATGCATTGCAGAGTGCAGGCTGGACACTTCTCTAATTAAAATGTCACTAGGCAGATGATTAGAAACAGCCTCTGAAGCAGTGGCGCTTTTTTGCACTAAATCAATCTTAGGTGTTGATCTGCCCTGCTGTTTAATTCTAATTTTTTCCTCGTAAGGAAGACTTTCAAATGGCTTCGCCAAAATCAGGTCGACAATATTAGCACCGTCTGCCATCGTGCGCAGTTTCACCCGTACGACGCTAGCCTAGACTACTGTATGAATGAATGAATGAACGAACGAACGAACGCTCTAAAACAAAAATATATTAAACTTGGTAAAACTGAAACAAGGAATGTGGTGTATAATTGTGTGAAATGTATTATGCAAATTGACTAGCAATTTCGCCAAACAAATATAAAGAAATAGGTTGCAGCAGTTTGTCTTTCGACTACACTTGAGAAATCCGCGATGGGACTGAGCGCGAAATAGCTTCAGTGACTTCTTATAGTACAGATTCAGCTGTCAATCAAAAGGAGATGCAGTCTTTCGACAGATCCTCCAATCATCACGCTGAAGCCCGGAGTCCGGGCCAGCCCACTCCTCATTCACTCCCAGAGACGCTGAGCGTCCGTGGGCAGGACATAATCGCAGCATTTATCCAATGACCGTCTATTTTCGGAGCACTGAAAAAACTGTTCAGAGCAGCCCCATTGAAGTCAATGGACGCTCGGCTTCAACAGGGAAATGCACTGACGCTACGGGAATGTATGAGAAGTAAATCGAGTCAGCCGACCTGCTATATGTAATGTAGCTGATTCTGAACGAACTCGTCTTCGAGATGAACGTGTTCTAACGCATTTTTAGTCAATAAATTGTTTACACAATAGTACATATTTGACCATTATTTTTTTGACATTATAGGGGAAGCTGAGCTTCCCTTGCAGTCTTAAAGAAATCCCCACTGCTCTGAAGTATGAGCCCACAATACTCTGTGTGTTTGTAAATGATTATCACTGTTAGTCTGGTTGATCAATGTGAAATGCATTTAGATGTAATTGAATTGAATACTAATGTGTTCTATCATAGTTCTAAAGTAGGCCTACTTTAAATTCTCAAAGGCAAAGGCACTAGTGGGCAACAACATTATGTCACAAGTCTGTTCTGAGCATTGTGGACAGCAGGTGAAGCATTATACTAAATGCAGCTAAAATGCAATTATTATGGTGCATAGATAGGATTGGAAAATAAATAGGCTGAGCAACATTTCAAAGGCAGGAGAATATGTTTCCCATATCTGTTGTTGTTGATGTCAAATGATGTCCATCAAGTCCTATAGTAACTCAATGGCATTTTGCCGCAAATTAATTTGGTAGAAGCTAGCGAAATTAGGCAGATGCCAACATGGACAGGTTGCATTACATGCCCTGGTAAAAGAAAATACAAAGTTGACTACATTCAATACCCATTCACTTGCACCTTTTGGGTAAATATGGTTTGTGTCTACCACAATGTGTTTTGAACAACAAACTATTGGTTGCCGAGAGCACAAAACCATTGAAATTCAGTTTTGTACTTTACATCATTTTGGTACTGTGTGAGGTCACTACTTGATGTCCAAGGTGAACTATGGGCTTTAAAGCGAAAACAGCTGTGAACCACCAATCTAAGAGCATGGGTCAACCAACTAGTATTCACCTAGACTTTGACCCAAAATGTTTATTTAAATGAAATAATTGCAAGAATAGCAGTCATGAATTGAAGTCATGATGGATTTCTCACAGTTATTGTTTGGCAACCATTTCCCCATTGCTCTCCATGGAGCATACAGGTAGTTTATATCTGTCAATCAAAGAAAGATGCTACCAACATTTTCATTGGCTGAAACACAGCTGCCGTGTCAGCACACTACCAGCCTGTAGAACCTGGCCTCAGGTCAAGCGTATCATGAAATGACAGCTGGCAAGTGCTAACTGCCACAGATGCATGCTGGCTGTTCCACCATCAAGCTTTTTTAAATGTACTGTTAAATTTGTATCTATTTGTATTTATTTGCCTTAAGAACACAGATCGTATATGCTAAAATGTTTTTAAATTGTTTATTTTATTATTTACAAAAAATGTTTTAATTGTTTTTATCAACTTTCAATTATTAATTCAATTATTATTTTAGTAGGGCATACAAATTGTTCCATGTTTTAAAGAA
Organism: Xyrauchen texanus; assembly: GCF_025860055.1. Lineage (NCBI taxonomy): Eukaryota > Metazoa > Chordata > Actinopteri > Cypriniformes > Catostomidae > Xyrauchen > Xyrauchen texanus. The sequence goes on along the minus strand of NC_068322.1, from coordinate 21,054,929 downwards.
ACTGGTGAGCTGAATGTTTTCAATGTTATGTGTATAATGTACATTATGCATGTTTGATAACAAGGCCTCACCTGGAACTCATTTTCCAGCACTGACCCTAGGTCGATGCCTTTGCAACGGCCATGGTACATGACAGTCTTAGAATGATAGTTGCATGAGATTCTACGTGACTTACACAAAGTAGATAAACAATATGTGTGGCAATTCACTGCAATGTTTTTTATAAGGATGGGCCGTCACGGGTTTGAGTGTGTTTGGCAGTCTGACATGTAAAACGTGTTTGAACTCTCATTGTCACTCCTGACTCTTCTTCAGTAAGTTACCCAAATGTCTATCATTCCTGAATCACATGGGGTCACAAAAGGTGATCCTGTCACTGTTACACAACGCACATGTAAATGTATGAACAAATGTGTTCCTCGTAAATTTTTCATTTTTCAAGTTTGTTTCTAGGATTGTAGGTTATTACTGAAAAGTATTAGAAAGGTATTTTTCTATATAAAATATAAAGGATATATTGAGGGACGGAGTTAGGAATAGGGAACATGGTTGGGAAATACGGAAAACTCAAACGCATGAAAACAACCTTTCATATTGGCAAAAGCACAGGCACCACTACAATTTATTTATAATGAGCCTTGGCCCACTCAGATTCGACTTGCTGCTGTTTAAAAGAAAACTGTATTCACTAATTGTTTGGAATATCTACTAGAAATTATGCCTTAGTACTTTGTAGTGCTTTGTAGTAGCCATTAATGTAATAACTAATGTTAATGTAATAACTGCCAATAACGTAATACATTTTCCATTCTTAATGTAATAAAAGTCAATAATGTAATAACTTACCAATAATGTAATAAAATGTCTGAACCAATAATGTACTAACTTTTTGCCCATAATGTAACAAGTTCTTACATTATTGGCTGGGTTAATAAATAAATAATAAAAAATGTATTACATTATTTGCAGTTATTACATTAATGATAGTGATTACATTAATGGCTACTACATGCTTAATGTGAGAATGAAATAATTTAACCATTACAATATGCACTGTGTGAATATAGTATATATATATATATATATATATATAGAGAGAGAGAGAGAGAGAGAGAGAGAGAGAGAGAGAAATAATTAGGGCCGTATATCAGTTTTGTCATTTCCTTCATGGCCAACAATTTTATCAAAAGTTTGTGTACTTGGTTATAATGTCTACTAGACATAATGTCCTTAGTCCGTTGTACTGCTTAATGTGACAATTAAAGAGTTATATTTGTTATCTTGCAGGCAACGTATTGCAAAATTCATTAACTTATAAATGTATTCATCTTTATTCAATCATTTTATTTTGTCAATATTTTAAAATAGATTATAGGGAGGATAACAGAAAATGTTGGAGATAATGCAAAAGTTTGATCTTGTGTCACCTGCCATGAGAATAATGGCTAAACTTGTCATTTAATTAAATGTATTTTTTTTTTTTTAAGGAGTACCCCAAGGCTCTGTATTTGGCCCACTTTAGTTCTAATTGTTATGTTTATATAAAAAGCAGCTGACAAATTGTTTCTTATACCTTCATGTGATGTACTAAATAGTGCACAAAGTGATAGTTATTGATTTATAATTGTCATTGACAGTATGTGGTAAATTGCAGAAATAAAACTTTTATTAAGGAACTGATAAAACAACAGTTGAAAACAGTAAAACAAATGGTTTGGTGCGACACTCTGAACTTGTTCCTGCTTTTCCATCTTTATGTTGTATTGTGTGACCTTTCCTAAAAGATATAAAAAGAATGGGGGGAGAGAGTGAAGATATGCAGAGAATAAAGTAGTGTCTGACTAAAGCAGAATAGCAGAAAAAAATAAACAGTTTTAGCCCAAAGGATAAAATATCTGCAGCTTAGAAGAACTAAGTCGATAGGGGAGGGGGGATAAGCCATGTAAATATTCTTCAGTTTACCTGTCTGCACGTCGCAAATTAATCACTCTCTCTCTCTCTCTCTCTCTCTCTCTCTCTCTCTCTCTCTCTCTCTCTCTCTCTCTCTCTCACACACACACAGTCTGTTTACCTGTCAGCACAAACTACATTAATCAGGGGGGTGTATGAATCGGCTTCACTGTAAACAGGTCTAAGCGCTACCAGTTGGCACCATTTTGTTTTGGTTAGGATACAGCATGAATGATGGACCCTTAACACTGCACTGAGGGGCTGCCAGCCATGATGGAGGGCCATGGGACAGTGGGGTGTGTGTGTGTTGTGTCTGTCTTCAAAGATCAGTTACTCCCAACTACCCTTGGGTTCACATGTAATGAGCGCAGGGTATGTAAAGTGTGTGTGCCATGCAAAACTTTTTACATTAGCTGCCTTCTTAGCTGTTCTAACAGAAATGGGTGTAAGAGAGAGTTTTAGGGTTAGATTATTTACCTGAGTGGCTTTCTTTCGCTCATGGAACACAAAAAGAGAGAATTTTTATCTGAATTTCCAAGCCACTGTTTTCCATACAATGAAAGTAGATTTTTACTGTCAGGCTCCATATAGGACAAAAAAACATCATAAATATATTATAAACAATGTAAGTTAGTCTAAGCAAGACATTCACTTCAAACTGGACAGATACAGTCAAGACAAACTTTGGTGGATTGACAAAGCTTTCTAAAGTTTATACTCGCTTTAAAACTATGAAGTTTGATGTTATTACAGACATTACAGATTACTTCATCGAAAAGTAATCACATTACTAATTGTATTACTTTTATAATGCTTTATAAAACACTTTCCACAGAAAGTTTTAGATTTTTTTGCTTAACGGATTCAAACTAATGTCTATATTTCCTTATTCATTGTCACGTGCAAGTCATACACTTGTTTCTCCCTCACAATGAGCAAATACACAAACAGATAGGAATGACATGAAATTGTTAGAAAGACATAATTGAAAATTCATTTTAGAGTGATCCATCCCTTTTACAGAAAGAAAATTAAAAGCTGAAATAAGTAATGCCACATTGCCAAGGCAGTTAGTTCTGCTTCTTTCCTTTATAAGATTCTTACCTGCTGATTATTTTACATTTAAATCATTTGAATTTGGATCAGCTTAAATATGGTTTCACGTGTAGAGGTCTGGATTACCGCTCAGCGTATCTGTAGAGAGGGGGGTAGTGGAATCTTAACTCACTTCATTATCATAGAATTTCTCATACCTGCCTCATTAATTTCTCCTTTTCTGGGGCTGAATGGTGTAATTTAATATATGCTACGCGTTTAATCATAAGTCGCGTGTACTTGCGGCTACGGAAGAGCTGGATGGATCACAGGCCTTTTCATTTTTACAAATCCAACAACTTATCGTGGGTTCAGCACTCAAGAAATTAAGATGCTCCGAAATCAGAGAAAGCAAGAGTTGAAAAAGACAGAGAAGAAAGTGGCAAGGGCATGACTGAATGTCTTAGTCTGTTTTCAGCCATTCAAATGAGAGAGATCACTCTTTCATAGCATCTTACTTTTTCAAACAGTGTCATGCACATTTTAACCTGAGAATTTATGACATATTTTGTAAGAATTTGCAGGTTGTTTTTGTGGATGAAATCGACTAGGCATCATGTTTAACTGTGTTTCTTCAACGACAAGCTCTTAAATGCACAAGAGATTGTTACCATATTTTAAATTTTTTGTAATTGTTTTGTACGTAATGGTCCCATTACAACTGTGATGGAAACTTTTTACCATGCATTCATCTTTCATTTTTGATACTTTTCAAATGCTTTTTGTATATACATTTTATTGCCCTTGTCCCAGGTATGAACTTACATCAATCATAAAACTATAAATTATTACAGTTGTAAATATATGATAATCAAAATGAAGGGCCTTATTCATGAAATACAAACAAAACCTTTTTGTGTGTGCGTGTAAACTGTCAAATTAATACAAATTATTTCACAGTAATGTGTTCCATAAAAAAGGCTGAACAGTGTAATAAACCATTTCAATATTTATTTATTTGAAAAATATTGTGTATAATTTCAAGCATGGTCAACAATTTTATCATAAATGTGTGCACTTGGATATCAAGGAGCAGTGTTGGGTGTAGTCTGATAACAAACAATAATTACAACTTTATTAACTTAAATAAAAAGCTTTCTGCCAGCAGTCGATGCATCAGTGATGAAAGCACTTTGTATTCAACAGAAGAATTACCATCACTTGAGAGTTAGTTCATTTCACTTCAATCCAGCACTGGGTGGAAGCAATGATTAAAAGTTAAAAATGTTTTAATTATCAATTTGTTTCTTACACCAACTTATTAGTTTGTTACAGAAGACATTCACTAATCAACTGGAGCCATGTGGCTCACTTCTATGCTGCCTAAATATGCCTTTTGGACCATCAAACAGCCAGTGCCCGATGGCACCCATTTACATGCATTGTATGGACAAACTGAATTGAAATCTGCTTGTAAAAATCTTCACTTCAGTTCTTCTGAATAAGGAAAGTCATACACATCTAGGATGGTTTAAAGGTAAGTAAATCATGAGGGAATTTTCATTTTTGGGTGAACTAACCATTTAAGTACATTACTTGGATTACTGCGTAAAATACATTGTGGTGGAAGTGTTCATGACATTTCATAAACATGACAAAAATGAAAGATTTCTCCTATGTTAAAGTTTGTTTTCAGGGAGTGTAGTTCAAGAAACATCCTCAAATGTTGTTAAAAGTACATAAGCTAGTATGCCATTTTACAATTGCTTGATTATTCTAGATGATCTTTTTCCCAAAATAAATCAGAGTTTTCTTTACAATTGCAAAAAATATTAAGTTCATCCATGAGCAATGGCATTTAATTCTGCTAATAATGTTTCCATGCAGGTTCTTTATTAGCGTGCATGTCAGGGAAAGACTGCCGGGTGAAGTTTATGAATTCCCAGGTCAGCATTTACATTAATGAGAGTGTTTGGTAAGGGTGTTTGCTGTGTTTTTTGCTAAATCCTCTCAAATTGTGACCTGTAACGTGTCTACAACCTTTCTGTTTGTAATATAGAAGCTTTTAACGCTTAATGCATGTGAGATGGAGCTTGGCAAAGACACTTTCAAAGAATGCACATGATTAGTTTGATGAGTTGAAGAGTGCAAGAAGAACTTTTCTGTGCCCTGATTGTGTCTCAATAACTTTAAAAAGAAACTAATCCAGTGTACTAATTGCATGCCACTTCCCAAATGGGGACCTCTCCAGATGCATTGTGGTACAGAATAGTGCTATTCCCACAAAGGATACCGCTCACAGTATTCCTGTAGATCCCATAATGAGTTTTTAAAATATATAATAGTGCTCTATTAGAGAATCTGAACCCTAAAAAAGGAGGCTTGTCTTTGCAGGCATCAGATATTAACGGTGACGCTGGATTAAGGTTTCATTTCGTTTTCTTCACCCATTATTCTGGCAAATTGGTAATCTCGCAGATTGATGGGAACTTTTAATTAAACTGCAGTAATTATGGTGGAAATCTCTCATGGAAAAGAAAGACTCCAAATTCATTTAATCTGGCTAATTATTCGCTGATGTCTGCACTGCAAAGGTTCGAAATGGCCATATGAGACACCAATGGTGCGATTGGGCCAGAGAGGTCAGCCAATGAAAATCCTCCAATCCATCATTAGATCTCTGTCTAGCTAATACATTGAATGCAATCATCTCTGGAAACGAATATCAGAAGTAGCTTTGAATTTGTGCGAGGCACAATCACAGAGCAGATAGCACTGTTGATTTTGCAATCGTGGCTGAGCGAGGCAGTGAATCAAAATGTTTGCTGACTCCACTGAGAGACGCATGGGACATTCAGTTTTCCATCTCAACCACCCCTTCTCCCCTCTCCTCCTGGGTTTAGGGGTGAAAAGTAATATAGGAATCACTTTAGGCAGAAAAGAGCATTGCTATTTAGGCTTAGATGCTCAATCAGTCTGGCAGGAATGATGGCGATGGTGAGTTACCATTAGGCTGACCTGATTAGGGGCGACTTAGGCACCGCAGTCATATATTGAATTTCCCTGATAGTGCTGGAATCTGGATTTCCTGCTTGGCTGCGTCAGTACAGCTAAACTCAGCCAAGCGCGGTGTCTCTGAGCGCGCAGAGCGGGAAGGTAATTCTCATTTCAGCCCATCCTCCGCACACTCGACAGATTCTTACAGCACGGAAATCTGGTATGGAGGAAAATATGACGTTTTTTTGATTTCACAGAACTTTGGTGTAATGTTGAGATGACATCAATAATATTGGGTGTTGGGGTGGTTATTTAAAAGAACGTTAAGCAGTGGTGATTTATCTGTTAATAGATGTTGTGGTATCCACTCTACCTCCGCATTCTGTCGTCAATTCGGTGCATTCACGTTATGGGAATGAAAGACACAGTGACATTGCACTGATTTTTATTTGGCAGATGCTTTCATCCAAAGTGACTGCCGAATGAGAAATAGAAATAGAAGTGCTGCAATACAAAGTTCTAGAATTGCTCAGAAAAGTACTTGATATTACAACGATGTGGATGAGACACTGTGAGACAACAGAAAAAGAATAGTAACTATTTTTAGTAGAGGTTATTACCAACCTGGTCTCATAGAATCATGTTACTTTACCTACATTTCTGCCTACGTTCACAAGTGCTGTTGATTGAGTTTAACTTGTATTGAACTTGAAACATCCCTTAAACCAAGTGTTCTAAAAACATTTCCAGATCTCGTTTCCCCCCATCATTTCTTCTTCTATTTCTCATAACTCCTAATTCCTAAGTGGCCAAAATAAATACATTAACTACATTTGGCCATGCAAAATGTATTGTGGGTGGTTGCCAGCAAAATAGGATGTGGGACGAGTTACACACCAAAGTTTAATTCTTGAGGTTAGGATTTATTCACATCCCTAGCCTCCCATATAAGAAAACACCACTAGTAAAAAGGGTTAAGGAAACAAAAGGCAGCTCATTTGCTGAGCATTAGCTGAAGTGACATACAGTTGCACAATGGAGTTTCTGAAAATTCCAGTGGTTACACTACATGCAATGTGTCTCATTTTCAAACCTGCTTCGGCATGAGCTATCTATGCATTTACTATTTTTTCCCTCTCTATCTTTATTTGTTTTCTTCTCTCTCTGTCTCCCCCTCTCTTGCTCGCAGTGGATGGCGTAATGTCAGGTTGGGCACGCGGCCCAGTTCTACAGCAGCGATGCATCCCGTACAGACACACGGTTACAGTTCCTCATTCAGCACGTCCAATCTTTATTTCAACATTATTTCATCACCTGTGTATGTGCGTGTGTGTGAGCATTTAACTGCAGATGATGACTACAGGTTTCTACCGATGAATCAGCACAACCACAATCGCTCTTTCTCTTGTTCTGTCCGTCTTTCGTCAACGTTTATCCACCCTCCAAGCTGTCACTCTAGAACAGGATGCCCATTTAGGATGGACACAATTACACACTTATAAATGTGTGTGTGTGTGTGTGTGTGTGTGTGTGTGTGTGTGTGTGTGTGTGTAGCCCATGCATGCCATAAGACATTGAGCAGGGACCAGAGCCAGTTGGAAACATGATCCGCCCCATTGTCTGCCCCCTCCCGCTTCAGGTCTGCTTGTCTGGGAGAGGGGAACAGTGGGAATGCTGTGTGGCTTTGGGCAGCCGAAGCCTCTTCCCAACAATTACCTTCAATTAGGGGAGCACAGCGGCACGCAGGCAGAGAATGGGACCCCATTAGGAGCTAGGCCGGGCGACTGGAGCCAGGCCAGCCCTACTGTCCCCCTCTGCTTGCTTACACTGGCCTGGGGCTAGGGTTACACAACACACACCCTGTCTCTCCTCCCCTACCTGTCTATATTGCTTTTTCTGTACTCATGATCATCTTCTTTTCTCTCATCCTGTGGTGGAGCAGTGGTAAGTAGATTCAGGAGTTAGGGTGAGAAATAAGATTTTAAAAAACACATAGTGCATGGAATGGGGGGAAAAAGGCATCATGTAATCATTTTATATAATTTTGTCCCTGAAGTTCTCTTATAGGTGAAGTTACCGTGATGTCACACAACAGGCAGTCACAATACTGGGTTCTTTTGACCAGCAGCTTTTAATGGTGGATATGAGAAATGCTGCAGTTTTAATAATCTGTTAATATGCAATATTTTGTAAATAGATACTGTAGGTAAAGTTTGACAAGATGAACTTTGATGTTAGCTTGACAAAATCCTTGTCTGGAAGATTAAACTTGTTTTAAATATTTAGAGTTTCAAGGCAGACTTTCAAGGAGGACAAACAGCTAGCTAGCTAGATCAGTCAGACTGTCACATATATAGTCAGATATACAGATCCAACCTTACAGGTAAAAGAGCCAACCACAGTTGAGATATAGACAAAGCCTGAAAGTCAACACGAGAAAGCGCATGCAGATTAACTGAACCAGCCTGGACCAGCCAGTTTTTTGTTTTAGCATGATCTGAGCTAAAGAAGCACAATTTGTGATAGTTGTTTCAAATTTAGCTGCTGATTTGAAATATTCTTTGATCCTAATCTTGACCAACAGTTTGGGGTATTCTGTCTTTCCCCTTTCAAGAGCTGTACTTTTATGTCATTTGTATCCATAGAAAACGGCTGCCTGAGTGTTCCCAATACAGTGACAGAGTGGATTGACTTGCCTTGAAAGGGACTTTGTTAAAGGCTTTGTGTGGGTTTGTTTATTTTATCATTTTGAATTTGACAGTTTTTTAAATTTTGAGTGTTGGAATTTACATTTAAAACATTATTTTGTCTCATTTGACATTTCATCAATGTGGGTCAAAGGGATTTTACAGATATTTGATAATCTGCTGTGGGAAACCATTAACTCTGTTTAGTTAGAATAGATATTTAATAGATACGTATTTTAAGTTGAAACAGTCTGATAATCTGTGCAGAGTTTGGTTGATGTTTGATGATGTTGATGTTTGGTTTACCTTGACTGTTCCCCAGCTATGTGTACTGCTCTATGCTATTTGAGACTTGTATTACAGCACTTATTATATTGTTGCCCCTTTTGTTGGATGAATCGCTCCTATTGTGCTTTGGATAAAAGCTTCTGTTAATGAATAAATATAAATGTAATTAGATGTAGCCTGCAAGCTCTAGGCGTTACAGTTGATCATTTTGGTCATGGTTTAGGGATTTCGGGTTTTATAAGAGTAGACACGATAACAATGACAGTTGTCCATGAAATATCAACACTGATTTTAAGATCTTTGGTTTATCCTGATCCACCCTTCCTGATTAAAATCTAAAGAAGTCAAAATGTACAAAACATTTCTGGAAACGGGGGGCCCTATTTTAAGAGCACTATATCATAAGTGCAGCACTATGCAATATTTCATACGCGCATGTCCATGTCCATTAAGTTTTGGTATGTTCCAACAAGCATGCGCTAAATCTAGTGGGTTGAAGAATTATATATTCCATTGTGTGTGTCCTATTATATATTCCCTGTCAAGCAAAAAAGAAAGAACATTATAGAGAAGTTGGTAGTGTAAATGGGCTGTATACAATGAATTAAAGTGTATGTTTTCCAGAGAGAGAGAATCAATCAAGACTGTCTTTAATGTTTCGTATTCCTCATTTATTAGCTAATGAGTAATTGAGATGGGCTCTCTTCTGTGCAGTTGTACAACCGATATTTATGAAAGATTGCATTGTGTAACACCAACAAGCTCACACTCTCAATATATTTTGGACCATCGAACATGACGACAAATAAATCACATTGACAATTCACTTTCTTATTTTTCTCATGTAGTGATACTAAACAGAGAGATAGTTATTTAAACTTTTCTGACTCATGTTTAATGGCAAGGACAACATGTCATACATTTCCTTGTCATACAATGGATACTGTAGGTACAGTAATCAATATCCAGGAAACTGCCACATACTATACCATCTACAAAACATTCTTGTCTTGAGACAAAACATATTTGTCTATATATATATATATATATATATATATATATATATATATATATATTCTACATATATGATTTCCTGAAATTTTAGGCTCAAATGATTCTGTTCCAAGTCAAGTCATCTTTATTTGTATAGCACTTTTCACAACACAGATCATTTCAAAGCAGCTTTACAGAAAATTATGCTTTACCAGAAAATGAAACTGAAATATCTGTTTGATTGAAAAATGTATAATTGTATTTAAAACAAGTGGTCGACCGATATGGGTGTTTTAATGGCCGATGTCAATATCCAAAGAGCAGGGTGGCTATATATCACACAATTTAATATAGTAAATAACATTGCTAAAAAAAAATATATAAATCCTATTTAACACTACATTTACTCAATTTAACACACATTTTTTAATAAGTTATATTAATAAACTTATTACATTTAATTATTTTTATAAAATAAGATTGTATTTTAAATGGTAGATAGTAGTGTCTTCTGTTTTCTGTTTAGTCATAACATTTTTCTAAATTATTTCTGCATGAAGAAATTGTTTATATTTTAGAAAGAAGGAAATTACAGTACACACAGTAGTCCAGCAACAATGGATGGCATTTGCGCATTACCGATCGCATTTTCTCATAAATGACCCAATCAAACCAATTGTACATACAGTACACAGTGAATATGGCAATTACTCATAGTTTAAACGCCATGGATCGCCTGCTTGGATTATCATGAACTGACCATCATGATTTGTGAATTTTTAGAGGAACATTTTATCCGTATCCTGAAGTTTTGATTCTGGCTGATGAAATACGCGCTTCAGAAGAACATATTAGATGAGCGCTGGATGAGAAGAAAATTATCGATTTTTATTAGGTTTGTGAATTACATCTGTTTAAACTAGATATCTGCATATTTGCAAATGGTATATAATAGAAGTTTTATTTATTATTGCTTTTTTATCATTAGACGAGTGAGTTAAGAGATACAGGGAACTGTTGAGGTGAGAGCTCTGATATGCGGACAGTTTAAATGAGACTGTGTTGCACACCAGTCTATTATTGTTGTAACACGATGGCAAGTAACAACAAAGGAAACTGTGATTGGTCGTTTACATGTCTCAGACGATCCTTGTCATAAAAGCAGGAAATTCTCTGACCTTAAGAAACCAATTGGCCAAACTTTTTGGGCCTCAGCGATGTATCGGTCGACTACTATTTAGAACCCCAGTGAGCAAGCCGAAGGCGACTGTGGCAAGGATCACAGAACTCCATAAGATGTTGGTTAATGGAGAAAAATAACGTTGGGAGAAACCAGACTCACTGTGGGGGCCAGTTCCCCTCTGGCTAACAGCGTGAATATAATGCCAATATTATAATTTTTTATGTGTAGTGTAAATCATGGTTTAAAATGAGTAAACTAAGTAAGTGTTAAGGGCCAATGTTTAAACAAAGATTTTGTATGAACTGTAAGATTAATGACTAATGTCTTTGAAGTCCATCCTGTATTAACCGCAAAAGTTCACATAGATGCATTGTCCTTTGTTAGTTGGCTGATAAAGGCTTTTGTTGGTAATTCATTGATAGTCTATGTATTTCTTTTAAGAGTGTAGTCCATCATTAGACCAAGGAGATGCAGGCAGAGATCAGTGATGTGCATCACAAATAGTAAAATATTAGTGTAGATGCCATTAAATTAATTTCAGAATTATGGATCATCATCAGTGTTTCTGGTTCCGGCAGACCTAACTGAAGCAGCATAACTATGAGTTGATGGATAAATTAGGTGTGTGCCTGGCTGAATAGATTAGTCTTTAGTCTAGACTAAAATGTCAATAATTAGCCACATCTCCAGGATCAAGCTGTGGCTTCTTAATAATAAATAATTTAAAAGTTTTTTGGGACAAGTCCTAAGGATATGGAGGAGTTAATAATACTAAGAAGAGGTTCTGTGATTACAGGGAACACCTCTTTTAAGAGCTCAGTTGGTATTGGATCTAACATACACTCACCAAAAGGATTATTAGGAACACATACTAATACTGTGTTTGACCCCCTTTCGCCTTCAGAACTGCCTTAATTCTACGTGGCATTGATTCAACAAGGTGCCGAAAGCATTCTTTAGAAATGTTGGCCCATATTGAAAGGATAGCATCTTGCAGTTGATGGAGATTTGTGGGATGCACATCCAGGGCACGAAGCTCCCGTTCCACCACATCCCAAAGATGCTCTATTGGGTTGAGATCTGGTGACTGTGGGGGCCATTTTAGTACAGTGAACTCATTGTCATGTTCAAGAAACCAATTTGAAATGATTCGAGCTTTGTGACATGGTGCATTATCCTGCTGGAAGTAGCCATCAGAGGATGGGTACATGGTGGCCATAAAGGGATGGACATGGTCAGAAACAATGCTCAGGTAGGCCGTGGCATTTAAACGATGCCCAATTGGCACTAAGGGGCCTAAAGTGTGCCAAGAAAACATCCCCCACACCATTACACCACCACCACCAGCCTGCACAGCGGTAACAAGGCATGATGGATCCATGTTCTCATTCTGTTTACGCCAAATTCTGACTCTACCATCTGAATGTCTCAACAGAAATCGAGACTCATCAGACCAGGCAACATTTTTCCAGTCTTCAACTGTCCAATTTTGGTGAGCTCTTGCAAATTGTAGCCTCTTTTTCCTATTTGTAGTGGAGATGAGTGGTACCCGGTGGGGTGTTCTGCTGTTGTAGCCCATCCGCCTCAAGGTTGTGCGTGTTGTGGCTTTACAAATGCTTTGCTGCATACCTCGGTTGTAACGAGTGGTTATTTCAGGCAAAGTTGCTCTTCTATCAGCTTGAATCAGTCGGCCCATTCTCCTCTGACCTCTAGCATCAACAAGGCATTTTCAGCCCACAGGACTGCCGCATACTGGATGTTTTTCCCTTTTCACACCATTCTTTGTAAACCCTAGAAATGGTTGTGCGTGAAAATCCCAGTAACTGAGCAGATTGTGAAATACTCAGACCGGCCCGCCTGGCACCAACAACCATGCCACGCTCAAAATTGCTTAAATCACCTTTCTTTCCCATTCTGACATTCAGTTTGGAGTTCAGGAGATTGTCTTGACCAGGACCACACCCCTAAATGCATTGAAGCAACTGCCATGTGATTGGTTAATTAGATAATTGCATTCAATGAGAAATTGAACAGGTGTTCCTAATAATCCTTTAGGTGAGTGTACATGTTGTTGCTTTTGATGTTTTGACAAGTTTTGTTAACTCTTCATGACCTATGACAGCAAATGATTGACGTTGCTCAAGAGGAAAATTATGGGACACTGTTTTCTGAGATGCTGTGACAGACGATTGCATAATTCCAATTTTATTTCTGATTATTTACATTTTATAAGTAAAGAAATTCATGAAGTCATTACTACTGTCCTGTGATGGAATATCTGGTTCAGCCGAGGCTTTATTCCTAACAAATTTAGCCACAGTACTGAATAAACACCTAGGATGGTTGCTGTTATTTTCTTTGAGTTTGCTAAAATATGCTGACCATGCAGTTTTTAGAGCCTGTCTGTAGCTACAGACACTATCCTTCCATGCACAGCGAAATACCTCTAATTTTGTATTCTTCCAATTGCACTTCATTTGCCGAGTTGCTCTCTTGAGAGCACGTGTGTGATCGTTCCACTTATGAGAATGTCCCACTTATGTTCACTTTACAGCATAGAATCGGATTATATTCTGCCACTGTAAAAAATAAATTGAACAGAAATATTGTTCCTTAATGTACACATGGTTGACAATATTTCAAGCTGCTAAGCTGTCTAATCTATTTTTAGTAGTAAAAGATAGAAAAGTAGTTAGGGAAATAGTTGCTCTTTTTCTTCATGTACTACATTGAGCTCTGTTTGTTTTCCATCGCTTTCAACAATATAATTTATTAAAGCTGACAGTGTGTTGTTGTAGCACTGTATTTATAATTTAATATAGCTTTTATTGCTTGACGGCAGAGCTCACCTCTCACCCTGACATTAAGTTAACACAAAGCCCACACATCGAGGGGGAAGTTACTGAACACATACATACACACACACATATTTTTACCTTTGCGAAAGCGCAAAAGTGTCTTGTCAAATCGAATAAATCATACACATTGTAATCAATGAGCTTGCTGAGAAAAATGCTGCTTGGAATTAATTGCAAGTCTTGTATATATGCTTAGCAAAATAAATAATAAAATACTCTATGCCCTTATATATATATCCAATTAAAATACATTAATTCCATAACCCAAACTATAAATCTAATTTATTGACTGCTAACAGACACATTTTAATTAAACTTTTTTGGCCACCTTTCTAGTCAGAATGCCAAAATGCTTGTGGCAGTAGGTTTTGTGTGTCTGTAAAGGTGATGCCTGTGTTGACTTGAATTTGTTTTGTTGTTTTGATCTACTGATGAGTACTGTGATGTGAGCAAATGTATGTGTTTCCTTGCCAGTGTTGTTTGCTAAGGCCAGCATTGCTATAATACTGTGTAATGTGTGATATTTCTCATATTGTGGTGAGGGATTGGGTTTTTTTTGGAGTTTCCACAATGTTTTCTACTCAAATGATCTACTGTATGTTATAATGTGTGATAATCTCACTACGTGATTGTATGTGTGTTGGGGGAATAAAATATTACATTGTTATGATTGTGTAAACATGGAGACATTGCATGGAGATATGACAGTATTATCAGATTTCTCATTGTGAAGTGCTGTGTTTGACTCTATCTCCAAAGACATGCCACTGATACCCATAAAACATTCACAATCAGTACAGATAGACACAAAACCTTTGGATTTTGTGTTTCTATTTGTTTTAGTGAGTGTGTGTGTGTGTGCGTGCATGTGGCCTTTTGTGTGCGTTTGCATGCATCAGTGAAACAATGATGACATTTGTGCTGTTTCTAAATAGCAGTTAGTGAAATTGGGATCATTAGCTTTTCAATTAAATGATACAGAATTCCACCAAGCCAGTGCTTTCCAGTCTGTAATTAATACAGAGTTGCAGGGTTTTTTATTTTTCTCCCTGTTTTTCTTAGAGGTTTATTTTCTGCTACTTTAAGGTGGTAGGGTGACATGTTAAAATGCTACTGCAGCTAATATACAGTATACAGATTTATTTGGTGTCAGTGTCTCTGTTTTTCCATTTCACTGGCTGCGTTCAGAATGGATAATAAAGCGTTCTGCATACTCAGCGTTTACCACATACTGACTAATGTTATGTTGATTGTTTCGTTTAACGAGTGGTGTCCATCTATCTTAAAAAAGCCTGTTAAAACCTTTTTAGTCCATGAGGTATTTAATGCATTCAGAATGTACATACTGCATAAACAGGTTTGGGGTGTATCGGAATACTTATAACAGTGTTGCATATTTAAAATAAAAAATTTTAGTTACTGTATTTGATAACAGCTACAATTCAAATAATTGGTAATCAGATTACAATTAAATTCCAAAAGTATTTTGATTACTGAAGAGATAACTTTGCACTTTATTTTAATTATGATGTGTTTCATTTAATATTTAGTCTATTCAGTTGGAAAACATTTATCCACATAAACGATTCTATCTAAGTAGCATTTGAACAGCGGTGAAACACTTAATGATGTTATTTTCATACAAGCGAACAGAAAGCACTTTCACACAGTAATGAAAATGCGGATATGACGTAACTGAGGAAACTTACCCTTGAGAGCTTATGCTGTTTTCCATTCAGTTTAGGAAAAATACAATGTAATGCCCTTTGAAGTCGGACTTCATACTTGGAAACTTGTGCAGAAATCTTCAACTCTGATTTCACCAAGACGCAGACATGATGTCACGCAAAAACGTTTGCTTAGAGGGGTGAACAACACATGGCAAATTATACTAAATTATAGAATAATTATAAATGTGATAAATACTTTCCAGTGTAGCCTTTAGTGTTTTATAGAATTAATCATTTATTTTCTGCCTCATTCTGTGAAGAGAATCTACTTTCAATCAGAAAAAGATTTCATTGTTGTAACGTGGTTTAAGCAGACAAGACTCATAGATACTTGAAGAACCCAAGTGCACTATATAAAATAAAAATGTGAGAGGAACAAGTTAACAGAAAACCAAACCAAAATGGAAAACTTGGCCGTATCAAGAAAAAATGACTATGATTGTACAACCACAGTTCCGAAAAAAGCACTCCAACAACACATCATTTGATGTTGCACCTTGTGAATTTAATTGTATCTATTTTATATATATATAATATAATATAAAGGCTTAAATGTTTGAAAATAGTTTTGTACACAAAAATATAATTGTGTCACCTTATTCATTTATTTAATTATAAAACTAAAATGTAATTAAAAAATCAGTTTTTGAAATTGATGACTTGGATCAAATAATAAAGAAAAGCAGCCAATAAGTGCCCAACATAGATGAACTCCTTCAATACTGTTTAAAAAGCATCTCAGGGTGATTCCTCAAGAAGCTGCTAGAGAAAATATCAAGAGTTCATGTCTGAAAATTCTAGGCAATGGGTGACTAAAATATAACACAGTTTTGATTTATTTTGGATTTGATTTATTCACAACATAATTCCCATTGTTTCATTTATATTATTCAATAGTTTTGATGACTTTACTTTTATTTTAAAATGTGGGAATAAAAATTATAATAAAGAATGAGTAAGTGTTTCAAAACCTTTGAATGGTAGCGTATATATATATATATATACAGTCAGGTCCATAAATATTGGGACATCGACACAATTCTAATCTTTTTGGCTCTATACACAACCACAATGGATTTGAAATGAAACGAACAAGATGTGTTTTAACTGCAGACTTTCAGCTTTAATTTGAGGGTATTTACATCCAAATCAGGTGAAAGGTGTAGGAATTACAACAGTCAAGACTGCAGGCAGACCAATCTAGCACCCGCACTCTCTGCTTACACAGCCAAACATTTGTAATCCGGGCAGTATGTGGTTTGGTTTTGTCCTGTTGGAAAACCACTTCTGAATTCATGTAATATCCGACCCCTTTAACATCACTGTCTGAAAACCGTCATTCATCTGTAATGGATATCATGCCATGGGCTCGGGAATACTTTGGTAAACCTTTGTTATTCGGCATCATTTGCCGCTGCATCCACAGATGTTAAGACTTAACCACGAAAAGCAGAAGCCATACATCAACAATGTCCAGGAGTACCAATGACCTCTCTGGGCTTGGTCTCATCTGAAATGGAATGTAGAAAAGTGAAATTGTATTTTGTGGTCAGACATGTCCACATTTCAAATAAAGTTTTTGTAAATTAAAACAGCCACTGTGTTCTCTGGGCCAAACAAGAAAAGGAAAATCCAAGCTGTTATCAACATCAGGTCTAAAATCCAGTGTCTGCCATGGTATGGGGGTTGTCACAGCAGTCAGTGCCAATGGCATGGCTTATATCTATTCAGAATAGTCCTGCACAGGGGAGAAACTAAAACATGCTTGTTGGCTAAATCTGCACATGTAATTGAACTAAATAATGATGTCCCCCCTCATTATGTTAAAATATGTGTATATTAAAATGAATTTATACACAATTTATATTTTATTGTATTTTATTACGTTTCATTTAGTTTTGATACACTTACGGTTTAAGCCCTGCCCCTTATCCGAAAACAGATGCAGATACAGATTAATTTTCAATAGTAGCAGATACAGATAATGGCTTATCTAACCACTAGTGTGGCACATTATGAAGTGCCCTATAATTGCACAATTGCACAGACTTGCAAAATGAATGAATGGGGGAAATTCCACTTGCTAAATTCAAACTGTCTGCAGAACCCAAACAAATAAGTGTTATTATTGTGCCACCTTTTTTTAAAAATGTGTTGCAAATAGAGGTGTGCAGTGAAGCCATTATCAGTATCTGTATTCGTAATTGTTACTATGACAAAATTATTTGGATCTGTTTCGGTATTCGGATAGAACCGATTGTGGGCGTGGCTTAAACCGGAAGTGTTTAAACTAATTTTAAAATGTAGCTGTCTTACATTTATAGTATTTGTATATAAAATATGCCTCAGATAGGCCTATTATTATTATTATTATTGTTGTTGTTATTATTAATACTACTAAATATTATTATATCCTAATAATAATTATTATAATTTAATTATATTATTGATATATTCTTAATTTTTTCTCACCAGATGAAGCTGGATATGTAGGCTACATTAACTGTGGAATGTGTTTTTAACTTTGGTTTCTCCTGGTATTTCTGATATTAATATCTGCTGAAACAGCCTAGTCTGTGCTGTGTGCAAGTATAACAAATTTATTCTGGAGGCACGAGGTGTCAAGCAATTGTGCAAGGTCAAAAATGAGAAAATCTTTTATAAAGAATACAAACAGGTGAAAGCACCATAAATCTATATCAGAAAGTTTTACGGTAGGCTACACTCGAGGCTTATTTTGTGTGCACATATTTTATCATAATGTGGAGGAAATAATTATTTAGTTAAATTACATGTGCAGAATTAGCAAAATGCAGTGGAATAAATAGCAAGAGCAAGCCTCTATACATATCTTGATGAGAAAAGTGGAAAAAAGTGCATTTTTTGGTTTCTCAGCAATCCTCAATGTGCAGGATTATTCTGAGTAGATTTACAAGTATTTAAACCTATTTGGGGTATTTAAACTGTTTGGGGATAAATGCTAAACCATGCAATTACCTTCATTGGCGATATGGATGTTAATGTGGTCAGGTTTAAGAAACGGAATATAAGCTCCGCTATTAAATCATCACTTCTCTGGTCAGGAATTCATCATCGTGCTCAGGTTGGTTTATGAATCATTACGTGTGAATTGTGTGAAACATTTTGTGTTTATATATTAACAGCAACACAGTGGAAAATGTGTATAATATAGTATCTTTGTTAACGTTACTCATGACAAGATTAGATTTCTGAGAAGCGGACAATTAATGTAGACTGAAACAAGAGTCGAGGTCATCAATGAACTTGAAATCACACGTGCGCATTTTAATTCATAAGGTTTACTACACTGTAGTAATATTGGCTTCACCGACTCATTGTTTTGTCATTTTCAAAAGGTTTATTTAAAATATCGCTTAATACCTGTGCTTGTAGGATGATCAGTCTTACGAATATTTTTTCTATTATTTTGATGAATTCGTTATTTGAGCTTTCCGAATAAAGTATTCGGCTTTGGGTGCATCACTAGTTGCAATCATATGATTTGAAATGAGAGTATATATATATATATATATATATATATATATATATATATATATATATATATATACAGTATATAGGGGCAATAGCAGGAGTGTGCCTGGAGACAAATGTGGGCTCTGGTGCTGACTCTGGGATGGATATGTGCTGTGGCGCTGGCTCTGGGACAGACATGGGCTTTTGTTCTTGGATGGACATGTGCTCTGGCACTGGCTCTGGGATGGATGTAACCTTGTCCACAACAAGCGTGGGCCCAGGCTCAGGGTCTATGGCAGGCTCGGACACAGGCTCAGAGTCTGTGGCATGCATGGGCACAGGCTCGAGGTCTGTGGTGGCTATGACGTTGGACTCTGGCATGGTGGCCATGATGGAAGACTCTGGAAAATAAAGATATTGTGATGTTTAAAATACTATTTGAGCAGCTGATTCGTTTTGACAACCATTTCTATCCCTCTCTACTGGTAAACGGTAGCATGAATGTGGATCACATCGGTTTTATCGTACACCTCATAGCCCAGCCAAGTCTAATTGATCATATGTTCGAAGAGGTTAATAAAAAAAACGAGAGTAGCAAATTAGCCAAAAACCAAACCAAAATGGAAAACTTGACTATAACACGAACAAAACAGTGACTGTAAATGTACTTATGAACATGACAACATCATTACCAAATTAATTCACAACAGAGGACAAGGAGAATACCTTTATAAAAAATTTGTGTTCTGGCAAACTAACCGCAAACTTGCCACCAATTTGCCGCAAGTTTGCCACTCATTATTTTTGCATGGAAATGAGCTTGTGATTCACCTCAAATGTTTGTCAGAAGTTTGCAGCTCTTCACCACTAGAGGTAAACCTGCAGCAAATATTTTGCAACAATGGACAGTTTGCCGAAGGTTTGCCACAAAGCTCATTTACATGTGAAAATAATCAGTGGGGAATTTGTGGCAAGTTTCCTTTTTTTCTATTTTTCTATGTCTTGGTAAAAAATTAAGCCCAACATTTAACAAAATATAGGGAAAATAAAAGCTGCCATTTGTATTGAAAACGGTTATGGTATTTAAACCATTTTTAAAGTCTCTAAACACAGCAGTATTGACATCTCAGCAGAATTGTAGACATGCTCATTTTAATAAAGGATATTAGTCATAAATGGTCATAAATAACTGCTTTTGGTATAATGCAATTACTTAAAAGACATCTATTTAGAACCATCTACAGGTGCAATGGCATAACTTGAAGAACTGGTCAAGGAATGAATCAATTAACAAATCTGAAGTAATCTTTTTGGTGAACTGAATCAAAAGAATCGAGTCACTGAATGAATCAACATCAATACCACTAAAGGAGAACATGAGGGCTTAATAACATCATGGCAAACAAGATAATGAGACTAATCAGCATGTACCAATAACAGGACAAGACTAATAAACCAATGACAAGACTAGAATACAAGGAAGGGAATCAAGAATCAAAACATGACATGTGACAAGGAACTTCAAAATAAAAGACATGTCAAAATAGAATACATGAATCAAAACAAACAAAAACCCACACAACTGCCACAGTTGTATACAATGTGTTTACACAGTTTTGGGGTTTTAAAAGTAAGTTTGGAGCAGCAGAAATAGTTAACTTTGTGTAAATTGGCCTGTGAACATTTAGCTTTATGTTATGCCAACATGCTATTTCTAACCCTTAATTGAACCTGGAACCAGGCACAATTCTATTTTGTAATTAATGCTATCAAGAAAATCCACATACAATATTTTTTTTTCTTTAGTAAGACCTTTGATATTAGGGCAAAAATGTACTGCAAATAAATCCTATTATTTAGGAGTATTTAGGTATTGTTTTTCTGTACACATATTTTAAAAAAATTATTTACCCTGCTGTGCACTGAACAAGCACTACACGGACACCTTTAATGGTTGTACACTGTCACAATGTCACCAACCACGTTGTGGCGGAGAGCAAATGTGCCCTGTCACTTTAATAATCCACCACCAATCCCAAACCTGATAGTATAAAATGGCTGCTCATTTGAGTGCACCAGGGTTGTGAGACAGAAGTGTGGGGGTGAACAGAGTTTGGAGAACGTTTGCCCAGTGAACATGTGATATGAGGAGAGAAATTGGAGTGATAAAAGAACAAGGAGGACTACAAAAAGGTATTAACTAGTGCTCAATATTGTTAGCCTGGATACAAAGAACAGACCAAACCATCCAACCATTGACTCAATGTTTAAAACAGAGTGGCGTGAGTAACAGAGGATTGCTGACAAGCTGAAGTGCTCTGTAGCAGAGTTAAGTTGGTTACAAGTGTCGGAAATACCAGGTGAACACCTGTACTCAGTACCCTCATTTGTGACTCTCCCTTTGCGTCCTTGAAGCCTCAAACCATACCAAGGTACATGTGAACTCTCCTAACCAGCACCCTCTCATTCCTTTACCCCCTAAAGCCAATAAACTTCCTCTTTATACACACACAGTCATGATTTCAATAAGTAGTACCAGTGGACCAGTGTGTGAGCATGATCAGATCTGGATGAAACCAGGACTAATTATAAGCTCCCTGCACTAAGCACTGAAAAGGTATTAATTAAACCATCTCATCTATCAAATCCTATTGGCATGGGGAGCGCAAAGATTGAAAGTTGAGTGATGTGTGTTTGTATGTCATTTTTTTCTGGGGCTAGCTCATCACTTGTGGGGGTGTTACTACTTCATCAAAACATGAAAAGGACCAGAACTATCCATTTCATAGTAAGATACGGTAATAAACAGATAAATCACACTATGAATTTGGCAACAGTAGGTCTAAAATTTTACTGCTGAAATCAGTCTATGCCCTTAAACTTAGCGCAAACTTTCAAGCAAAATAGCCACTGATCATTTTCACATGCAAATGAGCTTTGCGGCAAACTTGCGGCAAATTGTCCGTTGTTGCCAAAGGTTTGCCGGAGGTTCACCAATACCTGTGAAGGGATGGAAACTTCTGGCAAACATTTGTGGCAAATCAAAAGCTCATTTGCTTGTGAAAATAACGAGGCAAATGTTTAACTGTTATTGAACTTATGAGCATGTGTGAGCTCCAGTTTATGGATGAAACTAGATTTTGATTTCCATTTTTATTGGTTGCTTCTCAACATGACACATAACAAAGCAAAACATTCATATACGGAGTCAAACATTCCTAATTATCTCGAAGATTTGTTCCTCCACAAAACAAACTCCAGTCACTAGCGGAACCAGCACACACACAAAAAAAACCTTCAGTTCTTTAGGCAGTCAAACTCACCAATGTCCTGCAAGAAATATTCAACAAAACCAACCCCAGCCAACAAGAGGCATAAGCACCCAAACAAGCAGATTAATCTGCAAGCTGTCCTGAAGAAATGATGTTACACAAAACAAATTCCAGCCTCTATGCGGAACCAGCACAAAGAGAAATGAAAAAGACACCGAGCTTCCTCGGGCAGTCGAGTGTATGTTCAATGAGTTGGTCCACTAGGAGGCAAGATGAAAATCACCAAATGGCTTACTCACTCCAATGTTTTTATGATGGACATTGCTTGCTGTGGGTTCGCTGTCCTTTTCTGCATATCGCGGCGCCATTTTGTGGTCCATTCTGCATAATGCGGTGGCTCATTTTAGATTATCACAGCCCATTCGTCCCGTTTCACGGCCGACACACCGGCCCGCTGGGTTCACCCGATGGCCAGTCCACCCCTGATCGGCCCCAAAATTTCACCATATCCCTGCCTTTTTCATGCTCCGTAATTCTTACAATTCGGACATTGTTTCACCAATTATGATTCTCCAGATCTTCCAGTTTTTCCCAAATGCATTGCAAATCTGTCTTGGTTGCTATCGAATTAGCAGCTAATTCCCTCTCTGATGACTCCAGATAATCGATCAATTTTTCTACGTCCGACAATCTTGTAACCAACTAAGAGAATTTAATCTCCATGGAAGTAATCAATCAACGTATTACAGCCAAATCCTCCAGGTCTGCAACAACCTTCATCAGCATCGCCGACACATTCATCAATTTACGCTGGATTTCTTTCAGTTCACCGTTCGAATTGAATCCGGGGCTTCCGGCCTGCTGCCGCGGGGAAACAGCTTGAGCTCTTAAGTGTCTTTTAATGTCTCCAGAGCCAATGGATTTAGAATTTGTTGACACATTGTCTTGCTAGAACAGTTTATCTCATCGGTTTATGACACGTATAGCATTGAGTTGTATTTGTATCATGAATTATAATACAGTCCAAAGGAATGGATATTGTATTAACTCTACACACTAACCTGAACCCCAACTTTCAACCTAACCATCAGTGGAGTAAATCTTTAATTTTAGAGCAAAAATGCAACATCTGAATCACGCTAACCATTGTTTATGTGAAGGCGATTTACTACCTGGTTTGCATGGGACCAGAACCAGTGTCTCTGAGACTGCTTGCATAATGCAAGTAATCAGTAACACCACAGGAAAAAGGTAAACACATATATGTCTGATTAGGGGATTTGGCAGAAGGGGTTCGATTTCAAAGTACATGAACATTCGGTAGCAACATGCCAAGTTTTTATGTGATCATGTTATATATTAGCAGTTTGCTGCTAAGGTGTAAGCTCCATGGTAGCATTTTCCTTCTTGATCATTCCTCCATGATTCTCTCACTCTTAACAAACTGACTCTTCTCTCAAGGGTAGAAAGTCAACTTCACTAGCATTTCATAAGCTTTAGCATAATTACATCCACTTCTAATCTATTCCTCACACTTTTGCAAGCTTGAACAGTAAAACATAAAACTGTGTGTGCACTCATGTTTTAGGCTAGTTTTGAAAAAGAATAATAAACGGTACTTCAGAGCTTCACATCAGTACAAGTTCAGTACATAGCAAGTCTCATTAATGAGCAGCTTGCGTTATTCTGCCTTCATTTAAAAATGCATAAATTCATGCTTTTCATATTCCGTGGTGGAATCCCATTATGCTCTTACAGTAATATTTCGGGTATTAAGCTCAGTGACTCTGCGCACAAACGGCTGAGAGGGGAAATGCTTGTCACCCCCTTTACGGATGATATTAATCAGGCTCTCCCCAAAGAAAAGACGAGCAGAGAAGAGAGAGAAGCGAAAAGGAAAAACATCAGAAAACCAATTCAGTGAACAAAGGCCTATGTGCTCCCTGGTGGCTCGGGATCGAAGTGCAAATGAAAGAGTGGAATGAGAGACCGAAGAAAAGACTGTTTTATCAAGGTGTTGGGTGGAAAGACTTGGAGGGTGTGAGGTGGAGCTATTGTGGCAGTTTGACTGAATAAGAAAACCCCGTCAGTCATGTCAATTCATTTTGATTTGTTATTTTTACTCTTTATCAAGTAGTTTTGTGAATAATTGAGACCGTGAGCTAGAGGGCATTGTGTTAAGGGGTGTTCCCACTCACTAGCTCTGCGGTTGAAGCCACCATGCAGGTAATTTATCTGTATGTGAGGAATCAAGTTAATATAGTTTGACCATAAAGAGACCACAAACCCAATTTAATAGCTCAACATAAAATGCAAGAAAAATACCTATAAATTTTGTATTAAAAAAAAAAATCAGTATTTCATCATCCTATTCATTAAATGTACTCTGACTAATAATCATATTAGTTGATATTTTTATGATATTTTTTTTTTGCAAAAAAAGCCAAACACTTACAGACCAGACTTTGACCAAATATTCAAACACACACAATAAAAAAAATAGTCAAACATATTAAAGATTTATCAGCGTAGATGTATAAATGAGATGTATTTTAAAAATGACCCTCTTCTTTTTGCGAGGACATGGTAGTTATGTTTCTTGTAATGATACATATATCTGCTCAAAATATATTTTTTATCTATATTAAATTGAGTTATGATTTGCAGAGAGTTTTGGCAGTTGGGAGTGATTATGTAATGTCATCATTCCGATAAAATAAAGATTTTTTTTATATAAAATGGTACATTTGTTTTACATTTTTATTTTTTTATGTAATATCAGTTTTGTCGCATGTTTTAAAAATCAGTGGAACACAGTTTAATAAATGGAACATTTGAGGAATTAGACTAAATTTGCTGGAATAAATTAAAGTGAGCGAGATAGTTTTTTGTGGGGTTGATCACCCTAAGATGCCAAAAAGCGATGCAGATCAACTCATCCATACACATTTACATTTTTACTTTAATTAAAAACCCGGCGGAGACAATGCAGAGTTTTAGAACAATCATTAAAATCATTGCAACATTAGCCATGCTGTGTTTGTGACATGGGATTTATTTTGCTTTTTGAACTTGGCAGTAATAAATTACATACTAGTACAGCAAAGATGAGCAGCCCCTATCTTTTTAATTTGCTAAATGCAATTCGTTGCTCCCAACATGAGCTTAATTTGTATTTTATAATTTGCAAATTTTCCAAGCATTACATGAATAAATTGTCCCCCTCTCTTTCCCTTTAAACTTTGCTTTGACTATACAAGTTTAATTAATCTCTCTGCATTATAGACCGAATGAATTGTAGCATCCATCCATCCATAAATTTCATCGTAATTTATTGAGGATCACAGAGACTGAAAAATAAAAAGTAGTTGTGCAATTCTGTGACTATTGTAAATAAACCAGTGCATGCGCTTTTGTGCACACAGGGGGAATTTGTTGAAGCCTAAGTGTGTAATGAATGATAGTGAGACAAACTGAGAGGAACAGTTTATTAACAGTAATAATGAGCAGTCACTGGGTTGGGGAAGGTATAAAATACCAGCTCCAGCCGCAGGAAGCGATCTCCAATGGCGTGCGTGTCGTAATCATGCAAGAGGCAATCCGTGAAGATTGTGTTCATAGGATGAGTGTTTGCATTGTGGAAGTCAAGAAGGTATCCTCTGTGGAAGACCAGCTGACACGCAGCAATACTGGAAGGTAACCGCACATCCGACATGCGGGCAACCAACACATGCACGAAACAGGACCAGTCAGAGAGCGTGAGGTTAGTATTCCGCATGAAACAACATTCTAATAAAGAGACTGAGAACACAATAGGCTTAAGAAGGGAGTGAATAAGATGAGAACAGGTGTTGCTCGGCACACTCATCAGTGGGATGATCAGTGTTCCCCCAGGAACAATAAGCGTTCCCATTGAAATACTGATCATGCATGTTGACCGTGCCTGCGAGACATGAGGTAGAGAAGATGACAAAACATAGAAAACAAACCGATAAACTCATCGGAGCCGTGGCCTATGAAAGCTGGCCTGTGGGTACAAAATGGATCATAAAATCACCTTTCTACCTGTTTGTTTAATCGCTGAGTGTATTCAGTCACTTGAGTCACGAATGCGTGTTAAAAGTGCATGGATTACCTATTTTGACATGTGGAAGGTGTTCAACAGTATCTGCTAGGAAAATCTGCTTCATTCCATCAGATTAGCATTAATGTTCTTGTCCTTTGCAATGTAGCATGTTGATAAAACTTTCACTCCTGTGGTCTACATCTACCGTGGCAGATTTTCAAAACCTAATCCAAGTTAAATCTCCCATGAGCAAAACATTTAAGCAACACAGCTGATGAGTATCAAAGCAATGAAAAAAATGTGAACATCGTAAACAGATAGCAAGATCTCTCTATTTCTTCCTCAAAGTACTCAGAGACACAGGAGTCCAGTGGTGAAGTAGTGTCTGAAGAGGTGGGCATAGTGTGAATAGTCTATATATATATATATATATTACTCAGGAAAAAAAGAAATGTCCCTTTTTCGGGACACTGTATTTTAAAGATAATTTATTAAAAATCCAAATAACTTTACAGATCTTTACTATAAAGGGTTTAAACAATGTTTTCCATGCTTGTTCAATGAACCATAAATAATTATTGAACATCCACCTGTGGAACATCATTAAGACACTAACAGCTTACAGACGGTAGACAATTTAGGTCACAGTTATAAAAACTTAGGACATTAAAGAGACCTTTCTACTGACTCTGGGAAAAACTACAAAAGAAAGATGCCCAGGGTCGCTGCTCATCTGCGTGAATGTGCCTTAGGTATACTGTATGGAGGCATGAGGACTGTGGCCAGGACAATAAATTGCAAGTCTGTACTGTGAGACGCCTAAGACAGTGCTACAGGGAGACAGGAAGGACAGCTGATCATCCTTGCAGTGGAAGACCACATAACATCACCTGCACAGGATTGGTACATCCGAATATTACACCTGTGGGACAGGTACAGGATGGCAATAACAACTGCTCAAGATACACCAGGAATGCACAATCCCTCCATCAGTGTTCAGACTGTCTGCAATAGGCTGAGAGAGGCTGGACTAAGGGTGTGTAGGCCTGTTGTAAGGCAGGTCCTTACCAGACATCAACAACATCACCTATGGGCACAAACCAACCTTTGCTGGACCAGACAGGACTGGCAAAAAGTGCTCTTCTCTGATGTGTCGTGGTTTTGTCTCACCAGGGGTGATGGTCGGACTCGCATTCCGTTGAACTGATCTTGTTGTCATTGCAGGCAATCTCAATGCTGTGCGTTACAGGGAAGACATCCTCCTCCCTCATGTGGTACCCTTCCTGCATGCTCATCCTGACATGAGAAATATAATGTTTCTATAAGAAATTTTTGCAACCTGTTCTCATGATACCAGGCTGAATTTTTATAATATGACACCATTATTTAGTTTAATAATAATAATAATAATAATACATATTATGTAGAACCTAAAGAGCTGAAGAACACTTAACATTCTCAAATTTAGCACAGTTTAAAGAAGAAGAAAAAAGAAATAGCATGTTTTAATTTCTTTGATTTACATAGGCAGGAATATTCTGAATAGATGCATACTGCATGGAGCATTTTAACTTTTTTTTTTTAAATGAAATCTTAACCAGATATTTTAATCACAGATGTGGATGGAAAATTAATTCGGAAAATTATCATTAGGAAAATGATTAACTTTAAGAGACGGATAGACGAGCTCCGACATGAAATCATCATGAATACATCACAATCACATGTGACTTGTGTGATATATTAACATAAGCATTTCAAGTAACGGAGAGTGTATATGATTTCGAATCTTGGCTCCAGACACATACAATTAACAGACTTATTGAGTACATACTGGTAAGTACCATTGCATTTCAATCTTACCGAACAATATTTAACTGAACACTGATTATTTTAACTGATTGGTATGTACCTTGACATGCCATGACATTACCCTCCTTACATCCTTGTAATTTCTGGCAGTTCATTAAGGGATTTTTGACAACATACCTAATAATTACGTGTGTTGACAGTTCTGATTTTGGACATTTGCAGTAGCTACCAGACAAATATTTGCACTCCGTTGTCATGTGAAAAAGACATTGCTTAAAATTACTAAGTACCCTATTAAGTACTGTATAGTTACAGTACTATACAGTAAGTGCTGTGTTTTATATTAGGTTCTATTAAGATCCCATCCACTTCCAAAGCATGTACCATGAGGACTTATTCTTGTAATGTTTTACATTAGTGAACATGTACGTACAAAATAAGTAAGTGACTTATTACCCCACACTTGTCTGTAAGTAATACATATTTACCATGTGAGCAGTATCGAGGTGTATAATAAAGCTTCATATTAGTTGCCATATAGGTACACTTTATAAACCGTCTGGAGGTACAAAATAATTACCATGTATGTACCATTGGTAAGTACAGTAATGTTTCACGTTAGTTAAAATTTGTGAACACTTCATGCAAGTACCTCTTGATACATCAAATTTTCCTGTAGTTACAACATTTGCCATATACAATATGTACCAGGAAAGTACACATACTGTAAAATAAAGAGCTATCAATTAGTTTTATCAAGACAAAGAAGTCAGCCATTCCCTATCTATCACTCACTCGTTGGTGAGTGGAATTTGCATGCCACTTTTCCGGACATACGGGTATAAAACCACCCATTAACCTCTGCATGCTGTTGAATTTACGGCCCATTACAGCGGCTTCTACCCCTCGTGCACCGGTTGAGTGCAGAGAATGCCACTGGGCGCTTCGACAGCCTAAAAGGGTATATATATATATATATATATATATATATATATATATATATCTTGCAAATAAAAGAGAATATTTCCTCTAAAAGAATTAAACTGACTGAGAGCATCTTTTTAAAGATGCCTTTCCGTCTGTGTGTATTTCCTGGTTGCGGTCGTTGCCTCTCTGCTTCCGACAGCCATGATTGTCTCAAATGCTCGGGCGCTGCCCTCATGGAGACGGTAATCGTGGAAGGTTCATATTCTCACTGCGATAACATGACCATGGCAACGTTGGCATGGCAATGAAGAGTGATGCAGAGGACTCAACTGGGCTTCCAGCTTCGGGTGTGGTCGCACAGTCGCAGGCTATCGCTCAGCTGGCGGTCATGCTTGCCCAGGCGGCTGCGCGCGTCGGCTGGAGTGGAAGCTTCCCCCGAGATGAGGGAGGCTGACAATGTGCGGTTCCTTGATGCCCCTGTCTCCCAGGTTGGCCTATTCGGTTTGGGGTTCAAGCCTTCTGCTCCGCCGTGTGGCACCACCTGCCGGTACGTCTGACACGATTGTCAATTGGTCCCCCTCACCCAGAGCTTGGAGGCGTGGCTTGCACCCCAACCCTTCGTGCCCTCAGCGGTTGGGGCTTCGGGTCAATGGGGAAAAAGAAATAGCATCTCTTTTCTTGGGTTGGATTTAGACTCAGTCTCTATGATGGCACATCTCACGAGTGAACACGTGCAGTTGGTGCTGAACTGCCTAAAGTCATTCAGGTGTAGACCAGCTGTCCCACTAAAGCAATTTCAGAGGCTCCTTGGGTATATGGCATCCTCTGCGGTAGTCACACTGCTCGGGTTGATGCATTTGAGACCCCTTCAGCACTTGCTTCAGACTCGAGTTCCGAGATGGGCATGGTGCTGCAACACACATCGTGTGGTCATCACTCCGATCTGCCGTCGTTTGTTCAGCCCTTGGACGGACCTTGCATTCCCTTACTGCAAGTGTCCAGGTGCATCGTGGTTACGACAGATGCTTCAAGCGTGGCTGGGGCGGTGCATGCAATGGGCGCACAGCCACAGGCTCCTGGATATGGCCGCGACTGCGTTGGCACATCAACTGCCTCCAGTTGCTGGCAGTATTTCTCGCTCTGCAGAGGCTTCGGCTGTTGATCCAGGGCAAGCATGTTAGTCCGAACGGACATCATGGCGACGGTAGCGTACATAAAACGGCTGACTCAAGGCGTCGCGAGCCACTCAAATCCCGGTTGACCTCAACAGTGCGGCAGACGTGCTGTTGTGGCAGGTCACGCTCAGGGAAGAGTGGAGAAAAACCTTGTGAACAGATTGCAATACCTTGATAAATCAACTTTTTTATTTTGTACGTCTGTAGCTGGTCCCAGTACTCAACATTTTGCTTCTTTTCAACGCAGTGAAGGGCACTTTCAGAAACACTAAGTGCAAAGGGGACAAAGCCAACTTCGGGTCATTACATTTTGACCCATGACCTGTCAGAGACCCCTGCTCCTTTTTTGGTTCCTCAAGGGTCAGTTTGTCTTGAACAAAGCCTATATAAACACCAGTCTGTCTGTCACTTAGCATGCTAATGCATCTCAATGGTAAGACCTTCAGAATGATCTCTCTGAGGAAATATCAACCGCATCTAGTCAAGTGCACCAGGCTCAAAGGCTCTTACTAAATATTTCTGTCACTAGATCAGCATTGTATTGTTGTATTTAGAAACCCATATCAAACTGGGCATGGGGAAACCTGATCCTGGATCAGCTTTCACACTGTTGTTTTCAGTGAATGCAGGTCCACAACCGGAGATGCACCTGGATTGGTCAGCCTTAGGTAGAATGAAGCAGCTATGTGTTAGTGATGAGGGCGCATGCCCTTTGCCAGTGACCTGAGAATAGATTTGCATTTCCTTGTACAATGGATAAGAAGATGATTCAGAAGAGGCCGGTGTCCGGTATCATGCACAAATGCACATATATGTGATTTCCTATTTGTATCGGTTATTGTTAGGATGAGGCGAACTGAACTAGTTTGTGAAAGAGTCTTAAATTTTCTTTCTCATTGAACAAATCAACAATAAACCCATCATCGCTGCTACAGCTGGTGAAGAAATGCATTTTCTTAATTCATTCTAATCACTAGAGAACTCATTTGCTTGTCTTGAATGTTTTTCAAACGTGTCAATTGATTCTAGCACCAGCCATTGTAAAGGTGTGAATGTACTATTGGCGAACATTCGCATTGCTTTCTATGTGAAAGGGCCATTCGTCTGCGATTCGCTTCAAATAACTGTGCCACATCTGCTGTGAAAAGGCCTTCAATATGAAGAACAACATTCGTAGACATTCATTGTTTTGTTTTAAAATGTCATGCGTGTTTTGTGAAAAAATTCATTGTAAATGGACCATACAGTAAGTGTTGGATTTCTATCATCAAACTAATGCTCTCACCCCTCCTTAAAAACTATCATTTGTTTTAAACTCTTTCAAATTCATCTTCTCCTTTTCATAATTCTCCTTTATTCTTTTTTTCTCCTGCCACCTCCATCCCTCTCTTACTCTCTTTCTCTCTTCATTTGCACTTGACAACTTCAACGGTGTACATTCATGACTCACTGCGAGTCCACTATAGCATCTGCTATTGTTCATCGTGAATGAACGACTGTCAGAAAGAGAAAAGAACGGATTGTGCGGTGAAGAGTGGATGGAGGGGAGCACGAGTTAATTAAGAGTGTTTGAGAAACGGAGGGATCCGCACACCTCCGTTAAAAGACGAGACAGTCAGATGAGGGGATAACACATTAATTACTTCTCTCATTGCTACAATGGAATCTGAGAGATGAGGGAAGGTCATGGAGTCTTTGGTGTGGAGCAAAGTTTTATTAAAAGAAATAGACTAAATGGAGGGAAAAATGGAAACGGGGTGACAAGCGCAAAGGTGGAAGAGAAAGAGAAACTACAAAATGAAACCAGTGCCACAGCACAACAACAACATAAACTTAACAATACTTTAGCAAAACACAAAGGCATATATCACTTTAACTACGGATCATACCAGGGGTTAGGGATTTGAACCCCTTACCCTCCAGGTATTACAGTTTCAATGCACAGCTCATCCTGCACTGTTTATTGTTCAGACATGAATGATACATCAAATTATGCACCTTGTTCAGGAGTGCTAGTAATTCACAAAGCAGTCAGAACTACAATTTTGCCTGGCTGACAATAAAAGGGGTTGAAAAATCATCTAGACTAATGAACTACATTTTAAAATTTCTAAAGCAAATGTGATATTGTCGCCGAACAAATACGGGTGTTGAAACATTTTTAGCACTTCAATATGGGATGGGTGTTCCTCTTTAGCATTTCACCTCCAATATATGGTAAAATAGTCATCCAGTACTAGACGTCTTCATTTCAGCCTAAATACCAGAAATTCCTGCCAATAGGGGACATTTGGTAAGCCTATGCTTGTCTGTGAAAAACTCACCACCACAATGCTAAGTTGTGAGTGGTTGCCAGGGTTTTTGCGACATGGTTGCCAGGGTTTTTGCGACGTGTTTGGCGTGTAGTTTGTGGTGCATTCATGTCATATCGGAATTGCTGTACTTATGAGATGGTAACTCGCAGATTCAACATTATTTGATTCTATGGCAATTAGGGCTGTCAATCGCTTAATTTTTTATCGAATTAATTACATGGTGTCCCAATTAATTAATCGCATATACAAATTTTTGCTGAGAAAGCCCCTCATATAACAATGATTAGATATATAATGATGAAATAATTATACATAGTTATCTTTAAATATAAAACAATGATATATATAATATATATAATTAAAATGCATTACATTCTTGTGGCAGAAGAGTTCATCATTGATAAGACAATACAAAAAGCAGCTTTAGAATACAATGTATTGTTTACTACCATATTATTGATCATAAGTCAATCATTGGCACACAGTTCACAGTAATCCATTTCACAAGTGAATTTGTCAATCAGTTCGAGATTTATTATGAGGGCTTGTTTAAGGACATGTCAATGAACACCTGCGTCAAACATGCTTGTGTGCTCGCTTCCCGCTCCCTCGCTCCGCCCCCTTGAGCTCGTATGCTCTTTTTCCTCCCTCGGGCTTCCACGCCTGGTTTTGCTATTACGAGCTCTCGCTCGTAAACTCTCTCCCCACTCTGACTCATGCTCGCTTCTCACGTGCACCAGCCTGAACATTATGACCACTTGCACTCACGCGCTTCCTATCCCCCACACATTAGATTCACCTGCACTCATCTCGTCACCTTCATTGTTCACACCTGCACCTTCCCCTATAAATACCCAGCACTTCCGTTTCACGGGTGTTGGTTATTGTATATTTAGTTCCCCATATCGTTGCCCCGCTAGTCTCGTCTAGTTTTGCCCCCCGCTAGTCTCGTCTAGTTTTGACCCTCCTCTTAGCTTGCCAGCCCCCTATTTCCTCTCGTTCCCCTGCCTTTCGCTACCGCTTATCCCGTCTTGTCCATAGTTGTTAACTGTTTTCCCCACTTCGACCCCCCCGCTATCGTTGACCACTCTCTCCCGGATTTGCCCCTTGTTTGTATCTTGATTCCCCGGCTTTTGACCCTACGCTACCCTGACCATTCTCCCCTCTGGATTTTCCGTGCTGTACATTTGTTTGCCTGCAAATAAACGCAGTTTTGACTTTACATTGTGACTGTCTCATCTTGTGTGTGTGTGCGCTGGTTACAGAATAACCAACCTCACCGTAGACAGTTTCGCGCAGCTCACTAGAGCGGAGAGGCACGTCACATTCGGCGCAAGGAGCTACAGTTTGGAGGCAGGACCAAGCGCTCACGGCCCAGGGGCAGCAGGTATGTGCGTTGTCTGATTTATGTCACACTGTTTCACCTGTGTCTGCCCCTGAGCCCGTTTATGCCTCCAGTGCATTTCTGAGCGCCGTGCACTCTTCGGGCGCTTACCTAGAGTTTTCCGAGCAAGGCAGCGGTTGTGTAACCCATAACCCCGCCCTCGCCATTATGGACCCAGCGGCCCAACTCGTGGGTTTGTGTCAGGGGAGCCAAACCGTGGAGGCTTATATTATGGATTTTTGTTTCCTGGCGTACCAGGTGAATTTTAATGAGGTGGCTCTGAAGACCATTTTTCAATGTGGACTGAATGAGCCAACCTCATCATTATTGCCTGGTGGTCGCTGCTCCCTTAACCTGGTTCAGTTTATTGACCTCGCCCTACTCTACTCTGGTTCCTCGTTTACTGTGGGGGAGGCAGATACTGAACCGGCGCTCCACGCCACGGCCCCCGTCTTGAAGCCTTACACGGCCCCCGTCTTGAAGCCTTACACGGCCCCAGTCCCGAAGCCGGACACGGCCCCAATCCCGAGGCCTGTCACGGCCCCAGCCTCGAAGCCTGGCACGGCCAGCGAGTCAACGCCCATGCCGCCCACGGCCAACGAGCCAGCGCCCATGCCTGCCACGGCCCACGAGCCAGCGCCCATGCCCGCCACGGCCAACGAGCCAGCGCCCATGCCCGCCACGGCCAACGAGCCAACGCCCATGCCCGCCACGGCCAACGAGCCAGCGCCCATGCCCGCCACGGCCGGCAAGCCAGCGCCCATGTCTGCCACGGTCAGCGAGCCAGCGCCTGTAGCCTCGACCGTCCCCATGGCCACGTACCCTGTTGGCCGAAGACGTAGGAGAAGGAAGAGGGCCCCTTCTCCCCAGTCTCGTCTTGTGATCAAGACCGCAGAGGCTCCGCCCTCAGAGTCTTCCACGGCTCTGCAGACCTCTGCTCCGCCCTCAGAGTCTTCCACGGCTCTGCAGACCTCTGCTCCGCCCTCAGAGTCTTCCACGGCTCTGCAGACCTCTGCTCCGCCCTCAGAGTCTCCCACGGCTCTGTCGGGTTCTGCTCGCCCTTCTGAGCCCTCCCGGGCTCCGCCTCACGAGTCTCCAAGGGCCCCTCACGAGCCTCCCGGAGCTCTACCCCTCAAGTCCCTCAGGGCTCCACCCTTCAAGCCTCTCACGGCTTCGCCTCTCGAGTCTCTCAAGGCTCCATCCCTCGAGTCTTTCATGGCTCCACCCCTCAAGCCTCTCACGGCTTCGCCTCTCGAGCCTCTCACGGCTTCGCCTCTCGAGTCTCTCAGGGCTCCATCCCTCGAGTCTTTCATGGCTCCACCCCTCAAGCCTCTCACGACTTCGCCTCTCGAGTCTCTCAAGGCTCCATCCCTCGAGTCTTTCATGGCTCCACCCCTCAAGCCTCTCACGGCTTCGCCTCTCGAGTCTCTCAGGGCTCCATCCCTTGAGTCTTTCATGGCTCCACCCCTCAAGCCTCTCACGGCTTCGCCTCTCGAGTCTCTCAGGGCTCCATCCCTCGAGTCTTTCATGGCTCCACCCCTCAAGCCTCTCACGGCTTCGCCCCTCGAGTCTCTCAGGGCTCCATCCCTCGAGTCTTTCATGGCTCCACCCCTCAAGCCTCTCACGGCTTCGCCTCTCGAGTCTCTCAGGGCTCCATCCCTCGAGTCTTTCATGGCTCCACCCCTCAAGCCTCTCACGGCTTCACCTCTCGAGTCTTTCAGGGCTCCATCCCTCGAGTCTTTCATGGCTCCACCCCTCAAGCCTCTCACGGCTTCGCCTCTCGAGTCTCTCAGGGCTCCTCCGCCTCTCAGGGCGTCCCCTCTCGAGTCTTTCATGGCTCCACCCCTCAAGCCTCTCACGGCTTCGCCTCTCGAGTCTCTCAGGGCTCCTCCGCCTCTCAGGGCTCCGCCCCTCGAGTCTCTCAGGGCTCCTCCCCCTCTCAAGCCTCTCAGGGCTCCCCCTCTCAAGTCTTTCAGGGCTCCTCCTCCTGTCAAGCCTCTCAGGGCTTCGTCTCTCGAGTCTTTCAAGGCTCCCCCCCTCAAGCCTCTCGAGCCTCCCAGGGCTCGGCCACTAGAGGCTCCTATGGCTCTGCCTCCCGAGCCTCCTACGGCTCCCCCTCCAGAGCCTCCTACGGCTCCACCTCCCGAGCCTCCCAGGGCTCGGCCACTAGAGGCTCCTATGGCTCTGCCTCCCGAGCCTCCTACGGCTCCCCCTCCAGAGCCTCCTAAACTCCACCTCCCGAGCCTCCCAGGGCTCGGCCACTAGAGGCTCCTATGGCTCTGCCTCCCGAGCCTCCTACGGCTCCCCCTCCAGAGCCTCCTACGGCTCCACCTCCCGAGCCTCCCAGGGCTCGGCCACTAGAGGCTCCTATGGCTCTGCCTCCCGAGCCTCCTACGGCTCCCCCTCCAGAGCCTCCTACGGCTCCACCTCCCGAGCCTCTCATGGCTCTGCTCCCAAAGACTCCAGAGCTTCCTAGGGCTCCGCCTCTCGAGCCTTCCACGGCTCCACCACCAGAGCCTCCTACGGCTCCACCTCCCGAGCCTCTCATGGCTCTGCTCCCTAAGACTCCAGAGCCCTCTAGAGATTCACCTCTGGAGCCTCCTGCGGCTCCGCCTCCTACGGCGCCACCTCCCCCGGCTCTGCCTTCAGAGCCTACCAGGGCTTCACTCCTGGAGCCTCCTACGGCGCCACCTCCCACGGCGTCACCTCCCTCGGCTCTGCCTCCAGAGCCTTCCAGGGCTTCACCTCTGGAGCCTCCTACGGCGCCACCTCCATGGGCTCCACTTCCTGAGCCTTCCAGGCCTTCGCCCCTAAAGCCCCCTTGGCTCCACCTCCAGAGCCTTCCAGGCCTTCGCCCCTAAAGCCTCCTTCGGCTCCGCCTCCTGAGCCTTCCAGGCCTTCGCCCCTAAAGCCCCCCTTGGCTCCACCTCCAGAGCCTTCCAGGCCTTCGCCCCTAAAGCCTCCGTCGGCTCCACCTCTGGAGCCTTCCAGGACCCCACCTCCAGAGCCAACTACGGTGCCGCCTCTGACGACTCCGCCTTTCACGGCTCAGCCCGGACTTCCTGACCCTCTACCTGTCCAGTGGCCTCTTCCCTGGCCTCCGGACCCTATTCCTGTCCGGTGGTCACCTTCCAGACCCCCGGACCCAGTCCCTGTCCTCCAGTCGCCTTCCAGACCTCCTGACCCAGTCTCTGCCCTATGGCTGCCCCCTAGACCTCCCGACCACACACCTGTCCACTATGTTCCCCCTGACCTTGCCTTGAACTGCCCATTGACCCCCATGGACTGTTTCATTTCCCTTTTGTGCCTTCTGCCCCCGCGAGCTCACACGCTCGTTCTGTCCCCCGCGAGCTCACACGCTCGTTCTGTCCCCTCAAGCTCACACGCTCGTTCTGTCCCCTCGAGCTCACACGCTCGTTCTGTCCCCTCGAGCTCACATGCTCGTTCTGTCCCCCCGAGCTCACACGCTCGTTCTGTTCCCTCGCGCTCCTCGCAGCCGAGCGCGGCCGTCAGGAGCCGTCCTATTCAGAGGGGGGAGTACTGTCACGAACCCCGCTACTCTGCCCCATCTCCACTTCCGCGAGCGCGCACACATGCAGTCCGCGAGCGTGCTCGCTTCCCGCTCCCTCGCTCCGCCCCCTTGAGCTCGTATGCTCTTTTTCCTCCCTCGGGCTTCCACGCCTGGTTTTGCTATTACGAGCTCTCGCTCGTAAACTCTCTCCCCACTCTGACTCATGCTCGCTTCTCACGTGCACCAGCCTGAACATTATGACCACTTGCACTCACGCGCTTCCTATCCCCCACACATTAGATTCACCTGCACTCATCTCGTCACCTTCATTGTTCACACCTGCACCTTCCCCTATAAATACCCAGCACTTCCGTTTCACGGGTGTTGGTTATTGTATATTTAGTTCCCCATATCGTTGCCCGCTAGTCTCGTCTAGTTTTGCCCCCCCCGCTAGTCTCGTCTAGTTTTGACCCTCCTCTTAGCTTGCCAGCCCCCTATTTCCTCTCGTTCCCCTGCCTTTCGCTACCGCTTATCCCGTCTTGTCCATAGTTGTTAACTGTTTTCCCCACTTCGACCCCCCCGCTATCGTTGACCACTCTCTCCCGGATTTGCCCCTTGTTTGTATCTTGATTCCCCGGCTTTTGACCCTACGCTACCCTGACCATTCTCCCCTCTGGATTTTCCGTGCTGTACATTTGTTTGCCTGCAAATAAACGCAGTTTTGACTTTACATTGTGACTGTCTCATCTTGTGTGTGTGTGCGCCGGTTACACGTTGTCTGCCGGATGGTTGTTTTCTTCACTGTATAAACTGTGCGTTTCTCATACAGCTGAAGTTTCACTTACTGCCCTCTGGAGTAAATGGGTGTTACTACAAGCTTGCATTTCTCAGGAATCTTCCTTATTACATTGCGATTAATTACGTAAATGTTTTTTATCACGTAATGTTTTATACAATTAATTGCACTAAATTAACACGTTAAATCAACAGCCCTAATGGCAATTCTTACAGTGCCAAAATGGATTCATTTGCATGGTTACTGTTGCTGGCAGCAAAATAGTTAGTCAATTAATAAAATCATAAATTCACCTCAATATTTCTTGCAAAATGTTTTAGAATAAAGCACTCTAGGAAACACCAAATTACTGATGAAAATATTAATTGACGACTGTTTAATTTGATTTTGTCAACGATAATTAAGAGGGGGAAAAAAGAGATGCATCATGATGACAATCAAACCCTTTTAATTAGAACATATTGTTGATGGGGGGGGGGGGTAATACTGCAAGTACTAACACTGCTCTGTTACAGTTATTCAAATAATAAATTTAAGAAAGAAAAATCTTGGATTAATTCAAATAATCCTCTTAGTATTTTGAGGATTTCCCTGCATGAGATGCTTGAGTTGCAAGAGCTGAACACCTGTATATTGACCTTTACTAAATTGTTAATTACCTAAATAGTTGAATATTACTAATTAGTTGAAAATTTGGCAAATTTTATTTTTGTCGTCTAAAACCATATTTTATGAATATAACATGATGAAATACTGACTAAATTTAAATATTTTGTCAAAAGACAAAAATTATGACGAACAAAAACTGTGAAAACTGCAACACTGACAAATATGTGTAAACTACATTTTAATGTCGAGGTTGCTGCCATATTGGCTATTTTTACATGATGTCACAATATTGGGGCGGCTGTGGCTCAGGTGGTAGAGCGGGTTGTCCACTTATCGCAGGGTTGGCGTTCGATTCCTGGCCCACACGACTCCACATACCGAAGTGCCCTTAGCCAAGCCACTGAACCCCAAGTTGCTCCCAATGGCAGGATAGCTGCGTGCGTGCGTGCGTGCGTGCGTGCATCACAGGGTAAAGCACTTTGAAAATAGCTATGGTTAAAACAACGCTATATAAGTGCAGATCATATACAATAATCAAGTCTTAGCTTCCATATAATTCCATGTTTACAATTTGCAATAACCAGTTTAACAAAGATGTGAATGTTTTTTACAATTTGGAATCTTGTAATTATGCTAATTGTGACTTTATGTGAATGCACTACAGCATTCACTACAGTATGTGGTTTGTAGGGCATTGCTTTGCAGTTTCTAGGGTGTTTTTCATGGTTGTAAGGTTGTTGGCATAAGTAAGGTATAATTTATGTCCATGGCACAAAGTGTGCAGGAGTTACACAACAAAATTTAAGGTTTGTTGAAATCTGTAACCCTAAGAATGAGCAATAGTAATAGTGATGCTTGCTTTTGCCAGCACAACTAATTAGCTTAATTAAATACAGTTTAGGTTAGAGGAATTGCAGTTGGTCCTTTTGTGCAAAAACAAAAATGAAGCCAAGACAATCCAGACCATGAGATGGAGTCTCTCCTGTTTTCCTCCATATTTCCTCTACTCCTCATATCCTTTCTTCTTCCACAAGTCCCGTGAGAGAGGGGCAGGCGGCCATGAGCTGCGAATATTTACGTAGTGCCGATGAGGCCAGGCGGGAGAGGGGGAATATGGCAAGATAATTAACGCAGATACCCAATGCAAGACCAATGCAAGCAAAAGGTGGGCTCAGAGATAAAACGCTCATCAGAGCGCAAAACCGCCCCTCATACAGATAGTTCCTGGGTAAATAAATTAGATGGAGGGAAAGGGAAGGAGAAAGAGCCAAGGTTAACAGTTTGAAATAAGGTCACCTCCATAAGGACGCCTCCATCTAAGAAAATTTAGATGACATTAAGAAAAGAGGGTGTGAGAGATTTTCCAGAGCTATTTACCAGAGTGTGTTAACTTAAAAGCCTTCCTGTTGCATCAGTTATATGATCATTTTGGCATAAAATGGACCTCTTTAAAAACATATTTTTGTTGTTCTTTATTCCTGCAGTTGTTCGATGCTTTTCTGAAAACCCAGCAGCCTGGATAAGGGTTAGGATAGGGTGGGTTAGGTTTGTGCTGGTCTTTTCAAAACAGAAACCACTTCTCACAATCCAATCAATTTCAGATTTATAAAATATACTATAGTCCTTCCCCTGGGTTAGGGTAAGGGTTCTCTTCTTTCACTCCGAGATGCATCATGTTATGGGAGAGAAATGGATTGTGAATATTGTTTAATAGACTTTGAGTAACATATTTACAGTTTTTACAGTATCATGTCACAGTAATTGGACCCGTAAGTTGTGGGGACCCTCATTAGGTAACAATCAGAGGGCCTTGTTGGTGACCTTCTTGGCTAAGAGGTTGTGGATCATGCAAGCAAACCGTTAGTATTCAGATATGTACTTGGACTGGAGATGATACAGATTACCCTTTATCCCTTTCCTCTACTGTTCATGTGAGGGCTTGAGATACAGAGACAAGATACTCTTAGGTTTGGAGATAAAGACGGCTTCTACGCCACATCCCACACAGACCTGGCACAGGGGAGATGGTTCTGATGTATTGGAACCAAAATGGAAGAAGCAATCTTATCATACTCCCGCAGAGATTAAACATTTCAATGCAACTCCATTTTGTAAGCAATGTTGGCTCCCTCTTCGCCTGGGCGGACATGGAGATTGGTGCAGCAAGGTTATTATTGATTCTGCCGTGCACTGCATTTAATGATAAGAAGGTTAACTACACCTAAGCAAGTCCACAACCATTTCCACAATGATGTTTAATGTTTACGTGTAGCTACTTGATATTGATGAGATGTGGATTTCCGATAACCACCAACATCCTTGCAAGCATCCTGTGAGTGCTTAAGGGGATTTTTGTCAATTGCTTTACCGATAATTTCATGACGCACAAATTCTGGTTTTTAATATGTCATTGGGTGTCCTTGCTTGCAAGGGACACACTATGTGTGTCTTTGCACGTATCTACAGGTGTCTGGTGAGGATTTTGGTTCTGATGTTTTGGTTTGTGTGTGTTTGTGTGTAAGTGAAGTCTGGTAGAGCAGGCTTTATCTGAGATGCTCCATTTGATACCCATCAGGCAGGCTGTTCCACAAGCTCACATTCCTCTAGATTGTCTTCTCGAGTGTGTGTTTGTGCAGATGTGTGTATGCTTGACCTGTGGTTTGATATCAGATATGTCTCTTTCGTGCACACTGGAGTTTTCTCTTATCACCTTTTCAGTAGCTTTCCTCTTTTTCTCCTGAAGAGTAAAGAACAAACATAACACTGGCAGCCAAAATGCACTCTCTTACCCCACTGATGTCCACTCACAGACAGCTGGCAATGTATCAACAACTACATCCTGTGTACTAGGGCAGCGTTTCTCAACCTTTTTTCTGCCACGGTACACTTTTTAAAACAAAAACATTCTACGGCACACCACTGTCACACGTAGGCAAACCATCGTCAATATTTTTTCTTTTCAAGAACTTGTCCATGTTTTCTGTCCATCTTAGTAGCATGTTTACTAGTAATGTTTGAAATTCGGTCACATAGAAGTCACATAGGTAGGCTACCCTGTGTGAGGTCACATATGACAAGCGTGCTAAATGGGTAATAAAAAAACAAGACATTTGCTTCTTTTCTAATTTGTAAATTTGTTCTTGCAATGCCACAACAAATGACAGGGATGCAAACTCATGAGGGATGAAAAAGGGTAGACAATCACTCGTCCATGAACTTTTGTCTGGGGATATTTTTTTTAAACCATAAGCTAAAAGCACCAATTCCAGCTATTTTAGTGATTTCAAGTTTATTCAAATTTACAATTGTGCAGAATTAGCTGTACAATAAAGAGTAGTTTGGTAAGACTTGTTTCACAAATGTATTCAATTTTATTACCTGATTAGTTCAGTAACCCCTTCTGGAAATGTCACTAGGTGGCGACAAATGAGCGTCTTATGTACTATGATGGAGTCAGTGAATCATTTTGAGTCGTTCATGACCGAAATCTACCAAGATACTTTATAGTGTTAAAGCATTAAAAGAACAAAGCAGATCTATAGTCTTCCTTCAGTCTGAGCATTATTTTTCATCCGAAAAGACAACAATAATAGTCTAATAATAGTGCGTTTCAATAACATCCTTCTCCTTTATTAAAACTTGCATGGCTACAACTCTACTGACTTCAGTATAAGAATTATAAACACAAATCAGATCTACGGGATCATTTTCCTACAGTAGACTAAACTGCTGAGCTTGGCTTTTATAAAAAAGACCACAATAGTAGACCAATAATAATCATTTTGAGTTTCAATAATGTTCTTTCCTCATTGTAAAGCACATTTTACATGAGTTGAGTAGAGGAGTCAATGCTTCTTTCAACACCATCGTCAAGCGCCGCATCGCCCTCCACATCACAAGAGTAGCAGAAAGCGTCACAGAGGGGCGATTTTGCCAGGTAAAAAAGTGGGAGGTGTTCACAATAAACATTGAAAACCTGTATTTGAAATAGAGATAAAAATCTTGCAGTTGCTTTGATAGCAGAAAGTAATAAAAGG
Source organism: Xyrauchen texanus (assembly GCF_025860055.1). Classification (NCBI taxonomy): domain Eukaryota; kingdom Metazoa; phylum Chordata; class Actinopteri; order Cypriniformes; family Catostomidae; genus Xyrauchen; species Xyrauchen texanus. The sequence continues at coordinate 21,011,809 of NC_068322.1, read as the reverse complement.
ACTCGTTTATGTTTAGGTCGAGGCATTTTCTTGGTGAATTTAAATGAGTTCAATAACTGGGGTCTCTGATATTCATAAACGATAAGGTAATATTTAACTAAAATAAATTATGAGACATTCAATGCCTCTTCACACATTTGGAGAGTTTTTAAATATTTCTTGTTGTTTAGTACTCTCAAAGATATTGTTGGTGAAGCAAAAACATGTGTAAAACTCTTTGGTGTACGTCACTTCATAGACTTCAATGTTTTCTGCAGCGCTGACGCAAGTCATGTGATGACCCTTAACATGTATAAATATCAGTCACATAAATCATTGCTCTTCACAATCACAAAAGTGACCGAATGTGGTTTCAAAACTGTGAATTTCTCCGAAAGGTGAGGAGTTTGGAACCCTGAAATTATGATTTTTTTTTTATATGCATTTATTTATTTTGTGGTAGTGGATAATTTTACACGCCACACCTGACACGGCAAGCACCAATATTACTATTTCTTATTTCTTTTGGGTTAGGTATTTGATCAAACCCCTAAACTTAAGGATTAAACTTTGTCACATAACTAATCCTGGACCATTTATGCAAAGGACATAAACAGTCCCATTAACAATTATTTTTGTACTTTTGAGGAATACATTTACCGACCACTTTTTTAGGTACACTTACTTATTCATGCAATTATCTAATCAGCCAATCGTGTGGCAGAAGTGCAATGCATAAAATTATAAAGATACTGGTCAGGAGCTTCAGTAACCCTTGTGCTGTATTTAAATTTTTTACCTAATTTGGTGCTCCTGGTCAAAAACAATTTTGTTTTAAGTTAGCACAAGTTTTGCATTTCTTTTTGGAACTTGTTGATTGTAGGCCTCATAGATCTGAGCTTATGCCCATTTTGGAGTGAAAAAAAAAACTTATTTGTGGATAATTTTGGAAATATTAAATAAAATATGAAAACATTTGTACTATTTATCACACTAGTGTGCTTTAATGTTTAACAAGGATGTTTATTTTTAAATGCTTTTATGTTGTACAAAATGGCACAAAGTCACACTCAAATGAGGTGCATAAGCTCAGGTCAACGAGGCCTATGATCAATAAGTTCCAAAAAGAAATGCAAAACCTGTGCTAATTGAAAGAAAACAAGTTGAAAACAGATCAAATCCAATATTTGGTGATAATATAGCAAAATGAGAGTTTTATAAGCAATTTTCATAAGACCAGGAACACAAAAAGTGCACATTTTTGGGGGGAAGTTGTGATAGCCTGTTTGAGCAAAGTCAGTAAGTTTTAGTCAAATAGGATAACATTTAACTAGCATTTTCAGGCAAAAGAAAATCCTCTTCGGGGAAGAGATTTGTTTGAGTATTTCTGTAACTACTGATCTCCTGTAATTTTCAAGCACAACAGTCTCTACAGATAAGTCAGAATGGTGCAAAAAACATCCAGTGAGCGTCAGTTCTGTGGACAGAAATACCTTGTTGATGAAAGAGGTCAATGGAGAATAGCCAGACTGGTTCGAGCTAACAGAAAGGCTACGGTAATGCAGATAACCTCTCTGTACAATTGTGGTGTGCAGATTGAGCTACAACAGCAGAAGACCATGTCGGGTTCCACTTCTGTCAGCCAAGAACAGAAAGATGACGCTGCAGTGGGCACAGGCTCACCAAAACTGGACATTTAAAGACTGGAAAAAACATAACCTGGTCTGATGAATCTCGATTTCTGCTGAGGTACATAGATGGTAGGCCCACTACAGCCTTAGCTTTCTGTTGTTGGCTGACAGAAGTGGAATCCGACGTGGTCTTCTACTGTTGTTGCCAATCTGCCCCAAGTTTTGACATGCATTCTGAGATGCTATTCTGCTCTCTACAATTGTATAGAGTGGTTATCTGAGTTACTGTAGCCTTTTTGTCAGCTTGAACCAGTCTAGCCATTCTCTGTTGACCTCTCATCAACAAGACATTTCCGTCCACAGAACTGCCACTCACTGGATTGTTTTTTGTTTTTGGCACCATTCTGAGAAACTCTAAAGACTGTTGTACGCGAATGTCCCAGGAGATCAACAGTTACAGAAATACTCCGACCAGCCCATCTGGCACCAACAATTGATTTGATTTGATTGAAGTTTATTTCGAGCAAAATAAAATAAAATAATATATACATATATATTAACACACACAAAAAAATAAAAAAAATAAAAATAACATAGCACAGCTTATCTCCCATATACATAGATATAAATATATACATATATACACACATATTATTTACACTTATAATAATAGCTGCTCGAAAGGGAGTGGAAAGAAGTATAACTTATTTGCTCCCACCCCCAATTTCTTCTCATATTTTACCCCATATATCCACTGCCATTAACAGTTAAATAAATAATAATTTATTTGTTTTGATAATATTTATTTGATATTATAGTTTCTTACAATTACATTATGCTATCTCAATAATCACTATAATGCTATATGATAATCCTCATTATCGTAAACATTCAAATATATATCCCGATATCTATAATAATCACATCATATATAAAATATAACCATATCCTAGCATATTGTTTAAACATAGTTTTACAATAACAGTAATATCAATAATAATTAATAATAATCATTATCATTATTTACTCAGCTATGTACACATATCCCACTCTTTTGTAATTGTGTCACCATTTACAATATCAAGATAAATAAATAGGAACCGTTTATAATCCTAAATACTTAAGTTTATTTTACCATAACCAGTACCCTCCCAATCACAAACACAAGAGCACCCAGATCCCTCACTCAGTCTCATATTTTGTCAACACCATTTCTTTAAATTTTAATTTGAATTGGTGAATATTTGGGCATTGCTTGAACTGTATCCCCAAACCATTCCAAAGTCTGACACCACACACAGACACACACAAGCTTTTCCTGGTGGTTCTCACCGCCTGGACTTTAAAGTTTTCACATCCCCTCAGGTTATAGCCCCTTCTCTTCCTAAAAAGAACTTTTGAATATTACCTGGCAGATCATTTTTGTTGGCTTTATACAAGAATTGAGCAGTATAAAAATCAACTAGATCAAAAAGTTTTAAAATTTTAGATTGCAAAAATAATAAGTTTGTATGATCAAAATATCCCACCTTGTGTATGATTCTAACTGCTCGTTTTTGGAGTAAGAAGAGGGTATGTAGTGAACTTTTATAATTATTGCCCCAAATTTCTATACAATAAGTTAAATAGGGCAGAACCAGTGAACAATACAATATATATAGTGCATTATATTCCAAGACGTATTTAACTTTATTAATTATAGAAATACTTTTAGATACTTTGCCTTGTATGTATCTGATGTGTGGTTTCCAGCTTAATTTACTATCAATAGTTATTCCCAAGAATTTAATTTCTGACACTATTTCTAATGTAACACCATCAATACTTAATAATATTTCTGCGTTTTCTTTATAATTACCAAACATCATTACCTTCGTTTTATTTAAATTCAAAGATAATTTATTAATATCCATCCACGTTTTTAGTTTTACTAATTCTTCATTTACAATTTTTATAAGTGTATTATAATTATCACAAGAAAAAATATATTGGTATCATCAGCAAATAATATAAATTTCAGTAATTTAGATACACAAAATATGTCATTTATATATAAATTAAATAATTTAGGACCTAATACTGATCCTTGAGGGACCCCACAATCAATGCCCAGACACTGTGACGTAAACTCACCCAACTTCACAAACTGTTGTCTTTCAGTTAAGTAACTTTTGATCCAGTTCGAAGCCACCCCCTAATGCCATATTTTTCCAATTTAGTTAGTAAAATTGAGTGATTAAGAGTATCAAAAGCTTTCTTTAAATCAATAAATATTCCCACTGCATATTGTTTTTTGTCTAGGGTGTTCAGTAATTTCTTCCACAGCTTCAATTAAAGCCATTGATGTGGACCTCTTTGTTCTAAAGCCATACTGACCTTCATTTATTATGTCATGCTTGTCTATAAATTTTTCTAATCTGTCATTAAATAGTTTCTCTAAGATTTTTGAAAACTGAGGTAGCAGAGAGACAGGTCTATAGTTTGTGAAGATGTGCTTGTTTCCATTTTTATATAATGGTATTATTTTTGCGATTTTCATTTTATTTGGAAAAATTCCAGTCTGAAATGATACATTGCATATGTATGTTAGCGGTTTTGCAATACTATTTATTACTATCATACCATGGTCTAAATCACGGAGATCAAATTTTTTTTCCCATTCTGATGGTTGATGTGAACATTAACTGAAGCTTTTGACCTGTATCTGCATGAATTTATGCATTGCACTGCTGCCACATTATTGGCTGACAAGATAATCACATAAGTAGGTTTACAGGTGTACATGATCAAGTGGTTTGTGGGAGTGAGTATTTGGATATTTCATTTGATTTTAACCACTGGCAATTGATTGAATCATATAGTGGCATTCCGTACTGCAGTTTGTAATTAAGTGTGTTGATTTCCCTCCTGAAACAATGCTGGAACCTATTGGTTGAAACTTAAGTGGTCTGTGTGATGTCAGCTAAAATAATGTGTCGCTTTTAGAGGCACTGCATGTTATTACAAGCACAATAAGACAAGGAATGACCAAATATGATCCATTTTGATTCAATGTAAATTTTAGTAGGCATCTGTTCTGACCATGGTCTACACACAGGGTTGGGGAGTAACGTAATACATGTGATGGGATTACTTATTTAAAATATAAAATATAAGTAACTGTATTCTACAAAATATAAGTAACTGTATTCCACTACATTGGTAATTAGAATACAGTTACACTCAAAAAGTATTTTGATTATTGAAGAGATTACTTTACTTTGCATTTTATTGTCATGTGTTTCATTTAATATTTAGTCATTTCAGATGGAAAACATTTCTACATATAAATGATCCAAAGTGCATTTGAACAGCTGTGAAACACTTTCATATGATGTGTTACATTCATACGAGCAGACAGAGAAGTAAGTTTGAAGTAAGTTTGGAGCAGAAGAAATAGAAATAAACCTTGTGTAAATTGTTAGCTTAATGCTAAGCTAAAATGCTATTTCTAGCCATTTTGCATGCACATGTTACCAGACATGATCATATTTATTTATCAAGTAAATTCACATTGGATGATAATTTCTTTTTTCTAGTAAGAACTTCGATATTAGAGCAGAAATCATATTCTTGATTATAATTGTTGTGGCGTTTTCCCGTAAAAAATATCTAAAAATCATTAAAATAAGATCAATTTGATTAATCTTGTTTTAGAATCAACACTGCATAAGATATTTGGGGTTTTCAGAGAATGTATTTTTAACTTGTGTATTTTGTCTTACTGTACTGACAGAGTTTTTATAGTCAAAACAAGTGAAGAAATGTACCAGTGCTGAAGAAGTAATCCAAAGTATTTAGAATATATGTTACTGACCTTGAGTAATATAACGGAACAAAAGTAACCCTCCCAACCCTTTCTACACATCAGTCAATTCATTATAAAGAAATGGTTAAACTGAAGTTGTGAAATCCGTCGTTGTTCATACAGAGAAGTTTGTTTTACCATTCACATAACTCACAACCACCTCACCCCTTCAAAGCGAGATAGAGAATTCCCTTTTCTGCATATATTTCATTTCTCAGTCAAGTTCAGTTCTGTGCTGAATGTATTCTGATCTGATAAAAAAATAAATAAATATCAAACCGTCTTAAAATAAATGCAGTTGTCATGGTGGCGATGACGAGCTTTGGCGAGAACTGATGTTGGATTTATTAAAAGGAGTCGGTCTCCCTGTGTGCTCTCGCCTGCATTCATCTTACTGACGCAGGCATTATGAGTGAGATGATAATCATAACTCTCCTGCTTTATTGCACTTTCCTGCAGTGTGGACCGTGGTGTACCGATCAGGTGTGCCACACCAAAATAAATAATGTCTTTGTTCCAGGATATGTAAATGAATTTATTTCAGACTGCTAGGTGATTAATCATCACAACCATTGTGTCTTTTCAGAGATGGATCCATTTTGATTAAAAGATTATTCATAGAAAATAAAGCACTGAGAAAATATGGGTTGAATTCATATCTGCTCAAATGCAAAAGGGTTTTGTAAGACGTTTGACAGTGATCCAGTAGTTTTCTTGAAGAATGATCATAGTTACTAGTCCGTTGACCTTCTTGTTAAACATTAATGCAATGCCGGATAATACGCTCAAAGAAATATTGCACACATTTTTGGCTGAGTGCAGCATTGTGACAACCACCAAAAAAAAAAAACATTCAACTGTTTTGTCATAAAAGCTTGTTTTGAAAACCAAACATTAATAAACTGATAGTATTACGCCCACAATTATCTAGGCTTAAATAGAATCTAATATGTCAAATGTTTGATAACAATCAGATGAATTCACAATAGTGGTTTTCTTTTTTTACCGTCACATCTTTTTCATTTTTGGTGTCATTTTTGCTCCGAGCCTTGGTTTAATATTGGACCCTGCCATCTATTAATATATACACACACTTTATTATAGAACTATAGTTAGCTTTATACAAAACAAATAGGATACCTTTGCATGTGGGTTAGGGTGGACTACTGGGAAGCAGGTTTATTCTAAAATATAAAATAAATATAAATATGTGTGTATAAAAATGAATGAGACTGGTCATTATGCAGTATCGTCACTACCAAATACTGACCCAATTCAGTACCCACACTGAAAAAGAACATTTTAGTTACACTTTATTTGACAGTGTCCTTGCTACAGTGCAATTACACAAGTACTGAGCAATATTAATATTAAACTTTAGGTTTATGGTTAGGGTAAGGGTTTTGTTTAGGGTTTGTTGCTTGTAATAATGCATAATTTACTGTTATTACTATAGTTATTACATTTAATGTGTAACAAGGACACTATAATAAAGTTTAGGTCATTCCTTTATTTTAAAGTGTATTATTTTGATATTTCATCAAAGGATGCTCCTATTTCCACAGAGGTGTGAACCTGGCCCTAGAAACGCCCTTGGTCTGTGATGTATCCTCGTGTAGATAGCTAGATAAACGTTTGTGTATGTCTTGGCAAGCAGGGTTGGGAGGGTTACTTTTGAAATGTATTCCACTACAGATTACAGAATACATGTAAAATGCCATTTGTAACACATTTTGTTAGATTACTCAGTCAGTGATTTATTCTGATTACTTCTTCAGCACTGGTAGATTTCTTCACTTGTTTTGACTATAAAAACTCTGCCAGTACAGTAAGACAAAATACACAAGTTAAAAATACATTCTCTGAAAAACCCAAATATCTTATGCAGTGTTGTTTCTAAAACAAGATCAATCAAACTGGTCTTGTTTTTAGGATTTTTAGATATTTTTACAGGAAAACAACACAAAAGTATTATCAAGAATATGATTTTTATTATAATATCAAAGTTCTTACTAGAAAAAAATACATTGATCCAACGTGAATTTTCTTGTTACAAAAATATGATCGTGTCTGGTAACATGTGCATGTAGAATAGCTAGAAATAGCATTTTAGCTTACCGTAAAGCTAACAATTTACACAAGGTTTATTTCTATTTCTTCTGCTCCAAACTTACTCCAAACGTACTTCTCTGTCTGCTCGTATGAATGTAACACATCATAAGAAAGTGTTTCACCGCTGTTCAAATGCACTTTGGATCATTTATATGTATAAATATTTTCCATCTGAAAGGACTAAATATGAAATGAAACAAATGACAATAAAATGTAAAGTAATCTCTTCAGTAATCAAAATACTTTTTGAATGTAACTGTATTCTAATTACCAATGATTTAAACTGTTACTGTAGTGGAATACAGTTACTTATATTTTGCATTTTAAATACGTAGTCCCATTACATGTATTCCGTTACTCCCCAACACTGTCGTCAAGTTCACATATGATATTGTGGGAAAGGTGTCAGCTGTGTGTCGAGTCAATGTTAGAATTTGTATGCGTGGGTGTAGGCGAGTTGAAAGGAAGGACAATGGGGGAGGGAAATTTGTTTAACATGTTAAAGATGTTACAGCTTCTGATCTCTAGTAGTTTTAAGTGACTTTAAATTTTTTTAATTAATGCTAAATCATCGTCTCTCGTTTATTTCTGCCCTTTTGTTTCATTCGTCCTCTGAGAATTCTGCCAGTTCGTCTTGTCATTCCTTTTGTCATCTGTTTAAACTTAAAACTGAAATGAGTATGATTGCTATCTATCTTTAGCATAATTGTGAGCTAATTATGAGTTAGAATTCTCACGTGGCTCAGGCTAGAGCCGCAAGACCAGAAATTGACGTGTGTGTGTGTGTGTGTGTGTGCGTGCGTGCGCATGCATGAGTGCTTCGTCTTATGAGTAAAACTCAGTACCAGTAGGTTATAGGCCCAAAACATGCTCTATGGAAGTATGCAAGCTCGATTTTGCACATGGTTTCGTTCCAAAATATTTCAAATAAGAAATGTTTCAGTACGCGTTGCATTCTCAGTATTGCCACAAGTGGCACTGTAGGTGCAATTTTCTACAGTAAATGTTCTCAGTTTTCTGTTCAACTACTGTCCTGGCACAATTTCTTGAAACTGTTAATCAGCCATGCAAGTTAGTTAAACAGCCTAATTTATTGAAGATTACATGACTGGGGTGACATTTGTGCTAAATGATGTTACGTCACCTTACATGTCATTCTCTATAGTAAAAGGGGTTCGATGTAATGAGCATGGTTTAAACTTAACACCCTCCAACCCACTTAATGTGGATGGAAATGTACGTCACTCTTACTAACCTCTTTGGTGGGTGATGTTTTTAGGAATTTTTCTGTGTTGAAAATTCTGTGGAAAAATCTTGCATGCTCCAAAGATAAGATCGCCTGAACTCTTGGGACAGCACAAAGCAAAACTTTCGTGTTTCAGTTGGGCTTCACTAAATATCGCGGTGGCTAGCGGAGACCATAAAACTTATGTGACCCATTTGAATTCTACAGAGAACGTGCTAGAATAAAGTGCTCCATGGAGGTCTTACCTGTGGTTTTTGCCTTTTATCATTACAAATGCCATTGTTAAACAATGGTAGACCAATGGCAAACTTTCATATTGGCAAGTATAATTTAACTTCCACCAGTTATGGACAAATTATTGTCAATGCTTCTATCCTTCTCCTGTTCTAACTGGCCCTGCTTGCCTTCAGATATTCTAAAGATAACTTAAATACCTAGGCTTTGTGTTCTCTACAGGTTTCTAAAATGTACCCTTTTAAGAGTTATATAGAGTGTTGTATATAGTATTAGCAGCAATGCTTTGTGACTCAGATTTGGTTAAATTACTCTGTGTTTGTATAGATTTGTGTCCCTCTGTTTTTCCACAGTGGGTTGAAAACTAAATGTGGAGTTTCAGTCGTTTACTTTCCAATTCTCTCTTTCTGTTGCTTCCTCTATTTTCTCTTTCTCTGTTTCTCATGCTCTCTTTTCTCACTCCTCCTCTGTTTGTCCTTTTCACTCTGAATTTCCCCTCGTAGTCTGAAGGCGTGAATGTGTGTATGGGAGAGAGGTCTTTGGTAATGGTTACATAAAAAGCGTCAGGCCGGCGGTGCATTTTCTTGGTGTGTGACAGCATTTGCTGCATGTTATATATATGACAGGTGCACAGCTGGTTTAGGGACACAGCGGAAACTGTGTTACTGGGGGACGGCAGGAAGTTTAGGGATGACCACAGCTCCTGGTTAAGGGCCAAACCACATGTGTCTGAGGACTGGGTTTTGTGGGAGGCCTAGCCTTGCTTTATGTGCTGGACAGACAACCACACCCAGTCTCTTGGCTCAGCTTTGCACTTGAACCTAAGACTCAATGTGGTGGAATGGTGGTAGAACAGTCTGCGTGTGTGTGTGCATTTGCTTTTATCAGAGCCTGCCCTCATGCAGCAGTTGCAAAAACACCCACATGTGAGTTTTTAACCAAGTACCTGTTCTGAGCCCCCCCCCCAGTTTACATCAGGATAAGTTAAGGTTTAAATGACAAATGTATTGCACTCATAAATGATATAACTGATGTAAACCATCATGCCCCTCCATTGAGTATGTTAGTTACGGCCCTATATAAGAAGTTGCAGGATGAATTTAAAATAACATTTTGCATTTAATTCAATATAAGCTCCACTGAAAGCATCTGTAGCATGCTCATACTCACACTTAATGTGTATTTAAATGTAATGTAAAAGTACTGTAAAAATGTCAAGTGCTAGACTGAGTCTAGAAGCATTAGACCCATTTTATTAGTGCACTAAATTTGTCACCTTATACCAACGTATACTGATGTAAACTTAGGAGCTAACTCAATGTTACTTGATCTTCTACTGTCATCTTCTGGTTGCAGATAGGTGGTTTAACATCAGGGAAGTTGTTACTCTATGCCAGTTTTCTGCCACAAATTTTCTGAAAATGAACAAATGGAGCAGGTTACTGATGGCCAGGGGCGAAAATTTCATCAAAATGTTGGGGGGGACAATAAACATAACAATTCTCAAGAGCAAAACACTAAGAGGTTTTTTGTTGTTCCCCGTTTGCATTTGTATTATTTTATTTCTTAAACAATTATTTAAGAATATATCATTATATTATTTACAATACACATATTTTAATGATATTTTAGACCTGACACCCCCGACCCCCCAGCAATTTCCATTTCCATTTCCATTTATGCATTTGGCAGATGCTTTTATCCAAAGCGACTTACAGAGCAATTATTACAGGGACAATCCCCCCAGAGCAACCTGGAGTTAAGTGCCTTGCTCAAGGGCACAATGGTGGTGGTCTTGGGGTTCGAACCAGTGACCTTCTGATTAACAGCCCTGTGCTTTAGCCACTACGCCACCAACCATAGGATTCAAATCATAGGATTTCCGCCTATGCTGATAGGAACATGTCCGAACATGTCATGCCCCTTCGCGGAGTCGTTTGCCCTGAGTGAAGTTGGCTCCAAGCTTTGGAGTCGACTTTTGATTCCCAACACCTTGGAAACGAAGAATCGATTCTTTTTAGAAGAGACTCTCAGCCTTAAACATTACTTGTAAGACCAATTGATGAGCGCAGTTTTCTTTGAGTTTTCTTAAAAGCTCATAGCTTTTAGTTTATGTCCTGGACATGGATTGCGATTTGCTAATTACTATTGCTAGAGGCAGGTGGTATTAGGGGGAGGGACATTTACTTTCTAGAGAGCTTTCTATTGAACACCTCTTATTGCAAGATTAGTCGAAAATATTTTTGGTCGATTTTCCCAGAAGAGAAAGTCTATATATTATACATCTGTATACTGTATCTGCTAAAAGTTCATTTTGTCTATTTTTTGGAGTCTAAAAGCTAATCGACGTGCACTGAAAGCCACAAAAGTTGTGTTTTGATTTTATTGGGGCTTTTAATTCTAGTTAAATGTTACCCATCAGATTTTCATCAAAACAGTTCAATTTACTGTACTGCACTTCTAACAGCCAATTTTGTGTATTATTTCCTGGTGGCAGACATATGATGTGGTAAAGGACTTCCTGAGGCCTTGTGCAGTCGCTTTGTACTGTGAGCAACGTACGTTTCTTCTCTGTGTGTGTGATGTTGCTTCATGCTACTAAATTTAAGCAATTTTGATGAGAGGCCTAATTTGACCTCTTCTATGATCGTCAAAATGTCACCATCAAAAGAACAGGTGGTGAATCGTGCTGACAGCCCCTCCTGGAAATTTTGAGCATGCACTGACTCCCCAAGCTGTGTTTCTTCGTATTGAAGAGGGCTTAATTCTTAGAGAGAGTCTTTGATTTTCTTATTTTCTGACATGTGATAATTAATATATGATGGTATTGCTCATTTAGGGAGACTCGGAGGTCAAATTAGCAGAAAAGTGAATACTGAAAATTCTTTGAATCTTTCTCATTCTGACTGGCCCCGACTGCATACTGGATGAGAGAGAGAGAGACTTCAGTACAGTTTTCTCTTTTCAGTTTCTTACTCAGAAAAGCTCTTAATGTTCTAAAGGTGCTATTCTCTTTCTATAACCTCATGAAACTTTATACTACATATTGATTCTTCACCATAACCCTTGCTCCACTGAAAGTCTAAATCTGCATATGAAATAAGTTGTAGCTTGCAGAATGATAGGAAGGTGATTAGTGCCAGATTGAGTGTGGAATATGAATATAAATACAAATGTTGTCTTATATTTCTCTAATAATTTCAAGGATTCGTCTATGATGACAGGTAAATGGAATTTAATTCAAAATGTTGTAATTTTACATTTTTGAAATTCACCATAATTCTGACATTTCTGAGATTAAAGGTAAATTATGTGGTTGTACTAATCAAATAAATCAAATGTATCACTATGTACATTAGTAATTGTGAATGTGTGAATTGAATGAACTCTTGAGCTGTGAAGCTTAACATATGATTGTCTGGTAAATAACACTTAGTGAATTTGTCTAGTGAATACCCCTTGCACTCTAAGGGGTAACCAAAATGGACTTTAATTTAGTTCTTTATCATATCAACTGTTAAATTTACCACATGTCAGATGTTTCTGAGATGGAAGGTAAATTATGTTGATTGATTTGAAAGTGTGACAAATTGTACTGTTTTCTGAAAATGACCTATCAAATTTGCTGCCATAGAGGTGTGACCACCTTTGCCTTCAAAACAGCACTAATTCTCCTAGGTTGTTGGGATGTTTCAAGCTTCTTGGAGAATTTGCCACAGTTCTTCTATCTGTATAGTCTGTCTCAATTGCTTCTGTCTCTTTATGTAATCTCAGACTGAAATGATGTTCAGTGGGGGTCTCTCTAGGGGTCATGACAACTGTTGCAGGGCTCCCTGTTCTTCTATTCTAATCTTTTATATTTGCAAAAGTAATGTTTGAGAGTTTAAAAGGTATACTGACACACTAAAGTTGAAGTTAAACAACCATCTTAAGACATGCTTTTGTGAAACATCTTATGTGCCTAAGACTTTTGCACAGTACTATATATCATACTTTTAGAATTAAAAATGCAATGTAGTATAGTACGAATTTGTACAGAATTTCTATCTTCTGTATCGTGTATCTTTTAAATGCCATCACCATCTTGGATGGATTCTTGTCTTTTTTTTCTCTTTTTTTCAAAAATGTATTTCGGTCCTCAAATGCAATTTTTCATAATAAATTAAACTATACATAATAACCGAAAAAGGTGTAGGCTGAAGCCTTTGCTTATTGTGCCTACCCTTTTTACATATTTATCTAATGAGCGTTACTTTTCTCTGTGAACTTGATTCATACAAGATAAACAAAGCAGTTACATAAGACATTTCCCAAAATGTGCATACATAACCACAAAGGTACACATTTCAGACATTAATACAATAGTTTAAGTATTAAGTTGATGTACAGTATATTGAATTTATGAAATATTTAACGTTTACACTCACATATACAGTATGCAAACCACTATGGATTTGCCGCTAATAGAGGTGAGTTTTTTATTTTTTATTTCTTCTATCAGTGTCGCAGGAAGTAGCAGGAAGTCATTGTTGACCTAGTTTAGCTGCAGTTAGCTGCATTGGTAAGATGGCTCTGCAGGCATAGGACATTTAACTCATTGTGTAACTCATCAGGAGCGTGTGTTATCAATAAGCCTTATATAGTTTGATGTTAATAAATGCTGAACATAGAACAAAACAAAAAAACAGCTTTTAAACCTCACGTTGATGCTAAATGCTATTTAATATAAAAAACACTTAAACATCTTGGCCTGGAAAGACATATACTAAAGACTAAAGATTTTATTAAGGCATTTATAGTTGACAAAGATGCACACACACATACACACACACACACACACACACACACACACACTGTGATTTTGACATCTCAGCAGGTCTGGTCTGAATGGACATCTCAGATATGGTGTGTTCATTTGGTGTGGTTCAGAAGTCATTAGGATGAAAATAGCTGACGTGATCTAGTTATAATTCAGTGGTAAAATGAAACGTAAACATTACTAACACAAACACACACTACGCATTATATCTCTCCACCAAAAATGAAAGAGCATGACATTTTTTGGCCATACTTCTCAAATCTCAGAGGAACAAAAAAAATACAAAAAAGTGAAAACATTGTTCACTCCCATTATTCAACACGTTCTCATGAATGTCTGTCTGTATTGTTATGAATAGTATGGTTATAGCAACGCATGCATTTACTTACGTTTGCAAATAGATACTGAAACGTATCGACCAAGTGACAGCATCTAAAATATAACTAATTTAGAAACTACTTTATGGATGTACAACTGTTTATGAATCCTTATTGAGTCTATGAGTATTTAGTTAATGGAATTAATTGGTTGATTTCATTGCATTTATAAGTAATGCAGATAATGAAATGTGCCATGCCATCACATTTATTTAATGCAGTTGATACATTTACCCATATTGACATTATATCTATATAATTCTGTTTTGTGTGATTTCTAGTGCCATATTCAACTTGTTTCAAAGGATTGTATCACTTTAACCAAGACTAAACTTGAAAATTATAAAATTAATTAAAATTCTGTTATTGAGTTTTAATAATTCAATTTTTAGTTATTGTTTTGTTTGCTGTGAAAGATGAAAAAAATCACCATAACATACACAAAAAAGACAACGAATCACCATAAGGGCAATCCTTTCATTTGTGTGCTATAATAATCCATGTCTTTAGAAACCAAATAATAGCTTTGTGTGAGGAACTGACCAAAATTGAAGCCTTTATTTAATGATTTTTGTCTCTGTCCTGCAGGTGTTTATTTTAAATATCCCCATTTCATTTATATTATGTGGAAAAAGCAGCCAGGACATTATGCAAATTGTGCATAAATGTTTGGTGCAGTAAAAAAAAAAGAAAATAATATATATATAATAATAATAAATGAAATAGTTCACCCCAAAAAATAAAAAATCATGAATTGGACGCCCCAGGTTATCATCTCCAACTGTGTGCTGCCATTTGGTGTGTGAAGTGGTCACCTTAACCCACCCCGGCCCTCTTCACATATCTTCTCCTCTCTGAAGGCCTGTCAGTTAGAGGAGACTCTCAGGTTTGCGCTGGTGTCGCTGTATCCCACAGGTGAGATGAATATCACCGCTTTCTCCAATCAGGCATTGCGACTGACCCCAGTGCTCAGTAACCCACCCATTGCACACACACACACACGGAGTCCATCAGGGTACATGTAAAGATGCTTCAGCCCCTCCCCGACCCACTGGGCTGCTCTCCTCGCTGCTCTTTGTCCCTCTAAATGAGCGAGAGAAACTTGAGAAACTTCCATCCATACCCTCTGCTCTTTCTTTCTCTCTCAACGGCAGAATCTGTCTCACTATCAAGATCCGTTTTCTATTGACCTTTGAATTCACTCTTATTCCCCAGCCCTGTTATTTAGAGCCTTTCAGATGCGGGATTAGAAGGTTTCAGCATTTCTTTCTCAGTTTCTAATTTGGCATTTAGTCCAGACTGTGTGCAGTTTAAGATAATGTGTACTGGATGCATACCTACACTGGCGGATGAAAGTTTGGAATAATGTATAGATTTTGCTATTTTTTTTTTCTATTTATTTATTTGCTATTTTCTATTTATTTATTTCACCAAAGTGGCGCTCAACCTATCACAATGTATAGTCAGGACATTACTGATGTAAAAAACTGCACTATCACTATTTGGGGAAAAAAAGTCAATTTTGATCAAATCTAGACAGGCCCCATTTCCAGCAGCCATCATCAACCTTATCCTTCAGTAATCATGCTCAATTGATAAATTGGTACTAGAAAATCACTTGCCATCATATTAAACAAAGCTGAAAGCTATTTTGTTCGTTAAATTAAACGTAACATTGTATTTGAGATGCCACAGTATGTAATAGACTGTCACGTCTTAAGGTCAATATTAGGTCAAAAATGCCACAAAAAAAAAAATATTAATAAACAGCTTTCTCTAGAAACTCGTCATTCAATAACTGTTTTGAGGAATGAAGGATATACAATGCTTGAAATTGCCATACAAAGATGTACACAACAGTCTTCAAAGACAAAGGACATCTGTCTCTAACAAGGACAGAAAGAGATATGGAAGGTCAGATGTACAACTAAACAAGAGGATAAGTACATCAGAGTCTCTAGTTTGAGAAATAGTTGCCTCACATGTCCTCCAGCTGACAGCTTCATTGAATTCTACCCGCTAAACACCAGTTTCATGTACAACAGTAAAGAGAAGACTCAGGGTTGTAGACCTTATGGGAAGAATTGCAAAGAAAAAGCCACTTTTGAAACAGAACAACAAAAAGAAAAGGTCAGAGTGGGCAAAGAAACACAGACACTGGACAACAGATTATTGGAAAAGAGTGTTATGGATCTTAAACCCATTGAGCTTTTGTGGGATCAGATAGACTGTAAGGTGTGTGAGAAGTGCCCGACAAGACAGCCAAATCTATGGCACGTGTTACAGGAAGTGTGGGGGTGAAATGTCACCTGAGTATCTGGACAGAAAAACAAGCCTATGTCAATGTTCATTCTTATAATCTAAAGGGTTGTGTTCTATTATATCCTGTATATTCTAAAACTGAAGGGAAAAGTCACACATCTATGACAGCCTTTGCATTGGATAAAACAATGTAAAAGCAAGTGCCATTTATTTGAAAGAAAGATAGCACTTTTTCTAATTTTAAAGCAATAGATATATTGCTCACAATTTAAGATTGTGTGTGTGTGTGTGTGTGTGTGTGTGTGTGTGTGTATGGACACTTTTTGGTTGTGAAAGGTTATTAGATTTGGTTAATGTGATGAACTCCACCTGTGTGAACCTTAGGGGAAGTGACTTCACTAGTTGACAAGTGAAATTAGCTTTTAGAAAAGCTCTAGCATCATTTGTTTGCAGATACCACTTGGTTTTATATTTCAGAGTGTCTATTTACACTAAGTGCAAATAGCCCATCTTGTTGGCAGAGGCTACTTCCACTAACTCCGCCCACCACTGCTCAGACCAAACTCAAGACAGTCATGAAGTGGCAGTACTCACAGAATCTATGTAGTTCTGATGTACTAACCATAGTGTTGCCTCAGTTACATGTTGTTTATAGTACTCAATACTAATAGTATCCATGTTTAATTTTGCGGTTACTATGATTTTACTAGTAAAATACCAATGGTGATCCTATGGTAACTGTAGTAAAACCATAGTTAATTTTTGTAAGGTAGGTTTAGGGGTAGGGGTTGATGTAGGGTGTCTTTGGGACTCCAAATAACACAATAAAGATGCTGCAGTGATGCCATTATACTGTATGTTAGTTTTTAAAAGAGGTGTAATATCATCTAATGCTATTTGCACTTAGTGCAAAGAAGATAGTTTTTATTGCTTTTTACATTTAGTGCAAATAGCCTCTGTTATATTGTGCTATGTAATGGAATGACAGTCAGACCTTTCATGAATGTCTTAAGGGTCCACTATTGTCAAAAAATACTGCTTGGGGTGATTCTACCTATATATCCATATATAAAGACAAATTCCGAACAAAACATTACTTAAGTAACATTTATTTGTATAGTAAGTAAATTCAACTATATATTCACTGCATATACTGCAATTTTTACATCAGTTTTTATGTCTTTTGACTAACCAGAGACTTTTTCTTTTTTTTTTTTTTTTAGCTCATTTGTTGTACAGAGTATTGATGTACCGTACCTGCTCTAGTTATCTCTCAGGATCTGAGCCACTGTTTATATCTTTCCTGTGTGGAAGCCCACTCTAACCAAACTCTTTATTTGTGAAACTGTCAAACTGATAAACTCGGCAGTATTCAACCAATTTACTTTGTACTCAAGTATTACTTTGTATTCATTTCCATTGATGAAAAGAAATATTTGTTTCCAATGTTGTTTTTATGAAACTGTGTGAACTGTAGTTCTTTCAGATGTGTGCTTCTATTGTTTGACTAGGTAAAACCATTTAAAGGTATATCCAGATTCAATACAAGGTAGGCTCAATGGACATCATTGGTGGCATTCTGCTGATAATGACTAAATAAATAAAGAAATGTTTAAAATAATCATCTTGACACTTCCCTAATTTATTTCTTAATATAGAAGTAAATATTGAGATTACAATTAGGCTCTTACAATGGAAGTGAGTGGGGCCAATTTTGAAAGGTTTAAAAGAAGGAAATGTGAAGCTTATCATTTTATAAAAGCACTTATTTTATATAAAAAGAAAACTTGTGTATTACTTAATCTGTAAAGTTGTTTAAATCATAATTTGTACAATTGTTTTAGGGTTTGCAATGTTAAAATTGGATATAACTTTACACAGAAAAGGTTTGTAAGCGATTTTATCACATTAAAATAATATTACCACACACGTACTTCTGAAACAGTGAGTATTTTAACGTTTACGGATTGACCCCCATTCACTTCCATTGCAAGTGCCTCACTGTAACCCTCTTTTTCTTTAAAGATAAGGGACAAGTAGATTTGAATTAAATGTAATTATTCTTGTTGTTTTTTTTAATTGTTGTTTTCTGTAATGCACATTATGCCACACATGCTGTTGACTGAGCAAACTCGCACAGAACCAAGAATATTCCTGTAATTTCTTTGTTTGTTTTACCCTCCAAAGTTAAACGAGTTCATGTTTAACTGCTACACAGCATGCTATCATCAGTTTAAATGAAGAAAGAAAAAGCACTGTTGAACTTCAAGTTCTTAACCCCAAGTATACTTGATCAGATACATCAAACTGCAGCAAGCTCAGTCATCAAAATCAGAAAGTTTCGAAATTTAGGCATATTTAGTGTTTCTAAATAAATGTAATCGATCTTAAAAATGTTCGCAGCCTTCCTGTTGATGTAGCGATTCAGTTGCAGATTGTCTGATACACCCTAATGCGCACACACACACACACACACACACACACACACACACACACACACACACCAGATACACACAGAAGAGCTGGTTTCAATAGATGGAAAATAATGTGATAATGATCAAACAAGCTTATGACGTGTGGTCAGGTATTTCTCAGGGCACTTTGCTCACATGCAGCAAAAACGATGACAGAAAGTTCTGCTAACTTTCACAACTGCCAAATTGTAGAACTAATTATATAAATGTAATATTTAAAAGCAGCCTCAAACATAAGAACAATTAGATAATCTGAAAGGTTCATTTGAATAGAGCTGATTATTTAAGGACTTCACTTACATTTTCTAGGTTGGCAAGCAGAAGGTTTGATCATTGTAAGCCCCACACGGAAAGCTTCGCCAACACACAATTCAGCAAATTTGGTGCAATGTAACCTGTTTAACGTAACATGCTAGCAGAATCCAACAAATAATGTTTGAGTACAATGGCCCCAAAAAGTATTTATCAATTTCAATGCATTAGATCAGTGGCATATATGCAAACCAAACGATGCTCGAGCTTTTCTCTGAACTAACTTGAGCTTTAAAGACCTTCAACCACTTGGTGTTTTGAGGTGATTTTAAATGGATGTCTGAGGTTGGTTATTGTGGATGAAAATGTTGCACCAATGTTTGACAATTTAATGCAATGGCTTTTCTTATATATATATATATATATATATATATATATATATATATATATATATATATATATATACAGTAAATGCCACTTGGTGTAATATTCAGTTGTATAATTCAATGACATCCATATACCGAGTGTGTTTAACTGTTGAAATACTTTTTGGGATCACCGTAAGTGTGTGTGTGTGTGTGGGCAGGTTTTGGTGGTTTACGAGGAATTTTTTAGGTTACAAACTGGTTATTACAAGGGTATTATGCTATAAATGTGGTTTATGAGGACATTTCTGGTGTTCCCATAATTCAAATCGCTTAAACATACTAAATTCAGTTTTTTTGAAAATGTAAATATGCAGAATGTTTTTTGTGAGGGTTAGGTTTAGGTTAGGGTTAGGGGATATAATCTATAGTTCGTACAGTATAAAAATAATTCTGTCTATGGATAGTCTTCATAATGATAGACACACCAGTGTGTGTGTGTGTGTGTGTGTGTGTGTGTGATAGGTAATACTGTGTCTATCCTGACCCTGTTTAATTAATGGATAAGAATCCCTGTCGTTTTCGCAGTAGCTCTTTAAAAGAGCATTCACCCCTCTGAAAGACAAGTCTGATTAATCCCAACTAATCCATAGGATGACAATATCACCCCCACCCTATTCTTTCTCTCTCTCTCTCTCTCGCCTTCATTCCAATTGCCATTAGTGGCAAATAGCACTATTACTTTTATATTGTAATTTTAATCCTAGTCCCAACTAAATCCACTCAATCTGTTTTTAGGACTAGTCTTTTCAAGATTTGTCTGGCATGCGATTTAGAGTATGTACTTTGTTTTGCAATTATACTGTGGTAGTTGTTTCCCTAAATAGTAAACTAGAGATATTAAATATTAGTAAATATATTAGCTATACACTATGTAAAATAAAAGGGACAAATTGTAAACTTGATGCTCAGATTTTTCAGTCATTATGTTCAAATTTTGAAGTGTTGCTTTGGAGGGCGGCTTGTTGAAACGTACCACAACGGAAAATGTACCCGACTTTAGTGTGCTGGCAGATTACACTGATGTGCTGTTTCCTTCTTAAGGTTGTTGTGTGTAGTAGTTCACTGAAAAATACTGCTTTGCACACCTTACAAATCTTTTTTTTGGACACATGAGGCTTTTTTTTTATCTGCAAATATTTTTTTCTTTTGGGACTAAATAGAACAGCTGACTTAGTATGATTTTTATTTTATTTTACTTGTATTTTTGATTCTTTGTGTTCTCTTCGTTTTTTATTGTTTTTGTTTTTAGACTGTAATTGTGCAATTGCATCCTGAAATATTTCAGCTTGATCTAATCCTTAAAAATGTGTTTGTCTGTGTAACCTAATTTATTCATTTTAAATAATATTCTTGGCTTAAAACTAGCTAATTAAGATGTTACCATAAGAAGCACATTTTTAAGCCAACAAATGTTTTCTTTTTTTTTCTCAGTGCAGATGACTTAACCTATTATTATTACGGTAATTTTCATGAAAAATAATTAGTCAGTATTTTCCTTTTTTCTTAGTATGACTCAATAAGTGATACTCAAAGATCTCTAATGAAATTAATTACTGAAAAGGTTTTGGGGTATATTTCTTAGTATGGGTGACACATACTATGAATACATTTTCCTGTTTTATAAATCCAGAGGTCTTGTGAGTTTGTACCTTCACCTCTGCACCTCAAGGAACATAAAGAGCTAATAAATATGCTGTCTTTAATAAATGTAATTTACAGTAGCTTCGTATATGAGATCTCTGTATTATATGTATCCTAAATAGAAAAAAAAATCTAATGTTATTCCCATTTAATTAATTATTAAAGAATAAGTTGCTGAAGATCACAGCTCACTCAATTCTAATGCAATGGCAATAAATTATTAAAGAGTCCGGCCTTTATTGCAGAAGTGTTGAAACTGATACAACGTGTAATTGAACATGATCTTAAATTCTCACGAGTATTAATGTTGTTATGAAATGTTTAACATAGGGATAATATTGCAAATTTATTAACTGCTACACAGCATGTTATCATCAGTTTAAATGAAGAAAGAAAAAGCACTGTTGAACTTCAAGTTCTTAACCCCAAGTATACTTGATCAGATACATCAAACTGCAGCAAGCTCAGTCATCAAAATCAGAAAGTTTCGAAATTTAGGCATATTTAGTGTTTCTAAATAAATGTAATCGATCTTAAAAATGTTCACTATTTTTATTCTTTGAATGCAAAAGTTCGGTTCGGCCAGCCATGTGGCCATATTACATTTTGTTTATATCACAGGCATGTATAAATTACATTAATGCTTGTGAAACATTTATATGGAGTGTATGGTAAATGAAAAATGGTTCAACTCATTTTGTGTCTTAACTTTATTGAATAGAGTTTGAGACATTCACAGTAGTGTAGCTGTCCTGACTGGCTTGCTTGCTTTACCTCCACAGATACAAATATAATAATAAAATAATGGCAATGCATTTTTGATTTAAATTACACAATGTATATGTACATAACTGAATAGAAAATGAACATTTTGAAAGGTACAAAAGAGAGTACGATGAGTTTTTTCAGTCAATATTGTCTCAACAAAGCACTGCCATTTCTGTGAGAACCAGCATTCGTGACTTTGGTTACCACCACAAAGATGCATGCATAGCAAAACATTGCAGAGAAACACACACCAACATTCAAAGCTAGTGTCCTTTCTCAACCACATCAAGGGTCCGACTCACTAGCTGACCTTAAAGGACAAGGTGTGCAACGGTCTAAATATTTGTCCACCTTGAGATAAACACTCTTCTCCCCCGTCTGTCTCTCTCTCTATCTTCAAAATCTGATTATCTTTGTTCTTTTATTAGGCAGGCGAGTGAGAATAGTTGTCGCCATGGGCACTCTGATTGTATCTTTGCTCTGTGGCTTTAATAACGACAAGAGAATTAATGTTATTTTCCACTCTGATACGGTCACAAATGATGTGTCCTCTTCATATGAGGTCTTTCAGACAACCTGGGACTTTAGAGACAAGTGACATGTGTCTTAAAAAAAATTATAATAATAAAAAAGGATCCCAAGGTGTCCTAGAGAAATGGAAACCTTAAAGCGATGTATCAAACCATCAGGCAATCTGTGGATCTTGTCTACACCACCAGTACCTGTGGGCAGTCTGTGTGTTTTTAAAAATCAAATGCGATTCTCTGGAAGGAAAGTACAACTAATGCTCAGGGGGATTTTTATTTTATTTTATTAGGTACTTTATGAGGTTGACTTGACTTTTGTTGCTTTGCAGAATTGTATTAATATTTTAATTGGATGTATGTAAATTATTAATTCAAATTGGCATAAAATATAGCGATGAATACATTGGAAGAATGTTTTAATTAAATAGGCTGGTTGACATACTTGTTTCAAATCATATTTATTAATGTATTTAATTAAAAAATCGATTTATTTATTAATAAATAGTCTCGTACATATATGATTTAGCATTTGTGTATGTATTTATGTATTTATTTATTATTTCCAAATAATGTTTGTTTGTTTGTTTATTTATTTGTTCACTTAGTAAAAACGTATTTAACACCTTTACCATTTAGATCACACACTACAGTTAAGCTTGAAAAGTCATTTATGTATGCGACTAACTTAACTGTACATCTGCTATGAATAGAACTGAAAGTTTGCTGATATCTTTGTCATTCAGAGAAAGATTTTTGGTTTGAGAAATTTGCAGCACACTGAAAAATGAATGCATACTGTACATTTAGGACTATTTATGCATGGAATCACAAACATACACATTCATCAGTGCCATCTAGTGCTCAGTGGCACCCTGATATTTACTCTTACTGATTATTCTCTAGCTCTTGATAAAGCATCATTCCAAAAAGTGAAAACTCTCTCTCAGGCTTACACGGGCTGAAGCCCAGGGGCCCACAATTCCACGTGTACCCCTTTTTACAGCGTCCGCCACCCTGTTTTCCCCCATCGACCCTCACAAGAAGTGAACATCTAAATGCCTTCAGCAGGAGACGCTGATATAAACACACAGACCCTGACCACAACAGTCAAAGCCATCCATGTAGGACATGGATATATGGTAAAACAGTCCACATCTGTCGGACGACTGGCAGGGGGGCCCGCAGAATGGTGAGCCCATGGGAACCGAGGTACCTTAATGGATATGTTCACCCAAAAATGAAAATGATCTCATCATTTACTCACCCTCATGCCATCCCGGATGTTTATGACTTTCTTTCACCTGCTGAAAACAAATGAAGGTTTTTAAAAGAACATCTAAATTCTGTAGGTCCATACAATGAAAGTGAATGGGTGCCAAAATTGTGAAGCTCCAAAATCATCAAAGGGCAACAAAAAAGTATGCCAGATGACTCTGGTGATTAAATCCATATATTCTGAAGCGATAGGATAGGATAGTGGGTGAGAAAAATAACAATATTCAAGTAATTTTTCCTTCACTTTCTCCTGTTTTTGGTGATAAACGGTCTTCCTGCATATCACCTTATACTGTGCAGGAAGTGGAATTTATTATATAAAATTACTTAAATATTGATCTGTTTCTCATCCACAGCTATCAAATCGTGTCTGAACACATGGACTTTTTTTATTACTTCTATGTGGATTTTGGAGCTTAAAATTTTTGCCACCCATTCACTTGCATTGTATGGACCTACAGAGCTGAAATATTATATATATATATATAAAAAAAATTATTAATAATAATTTGTGTTCTACAGAATAAAGAAAGTCATACACATCTGGGATGTAAGTATGTAGAGTAATTCATGACAGAATTTTCATTTTAGGGTGAACTATCCTTTTAATGCACATCTGACTGAGACAAACATCTCCTTTTGTGTTCCATGAAGAAAGAAAATCATACAGGTTTGGAATGCCATGAGTCTTCATAGTCTTCATGGAAAAGAAAGTCTATCAGTAAAACGGCACATGTCTCAAAAATGTCAAAACCTTTTCCCTCATATTTCCATTGTGGTGGCCTAATGTGAATAATATTCTACATATGTATCACCGCTTTGAGGGGAGAAAAAAACACTATAGGTCTATAATGTTAAATCAATAACTTTTTTTTTTATTAACTCCATCCATATAGTCAAATCAAGAACCCTTTGGTTTCAGTAAGGCATTTACAATGGAAGTGAATAGGGCCAGTTCTTAAACATTCAAATACACACCGTTTCAAAAGCATAGCCACAAAATGTAAACAATATAAGTGGTACCATGATTTTAGCGTGCTAAATTGCATAATAATCTTATCTGTGTAAAGTTATATCCAATATTACAACTTAATTGTCATGAGATAACACTTGTAAACCCTGTTATCTGGTAAACGCTGTAAATCCCTGATTTTATCACATTTAAAGGAATAGTTCATCCAAAAATTTATGTTCTCATTATTCACTTACCCTGATGTATGACTGTCTTTCTTCAGTAGAACACAAAAAAAGATTTTTTTAGAAGAAGATAGAGGTCTGTCAGGTCATTATAATGTAAGTAAATGGGTGCCAGCACTTTGACAGTCCAAAAGTCATATTTAGGCAGCATAACAGTAATCCACGTGACTCCAGTCGATCAGTGAATGTCTTCTGAAGTGAATCAATAGATTTATGTAAGAAACAAGTCGATGTTGATGGGACATCAGGGATGGCATCAGGGTAAGTGAATAATGAGAGAATTTTCATTTTTGGGTGAACTGTTCCTTTAAAACATGTTGAATGATTACGTCTAGGATATTTAAAGAGACATTTCTCAACGTCAAATGGATTGCATGGAGCTTGTCTTTAAAAAGCTTTAAACAGAAGGAATCAAACCAAACTTTTACCTTCAATATGCAGTGAAAGCCTACGTACACACCCCCCAGTTGGGAATCACTGCTCTAACACATATCCGAGCACTGAACACAAGTTCCCCTTCTGTCGCTCTCTCCACGTTGTGTCAGAGAAGCGACACTAGATGTCTCTCTTGAGCGCCGATATTCACCTCTGGACTATGAAAAAAGGCCAATGAGAGTTGGCAACCAGTATTTGCATGTCCCGCCCCCGGACATACGGGTATTTAAGTGGCGCAAATACGGGAGTTCATTCAGAAAATTTCTTCGGAGCCGATGGTCGTGCATGCAGTTACACACCAAGTTCCTGTTTAATCCTCTGACGCTCTGCATGCTGTTGGATCTGACGGCGCACAACAGCGGCTTTCTCATTCGTGCACGGCTGTGCATTCTTGCCCCTGGGCGCTTTGACAGCGCAGACAACTCTAAAGAGTTATTCTAAAAGAGTGAATTTCGCTCTAAAAGAGCAAAACAGTGGCGTTGAACGTCCTTCTCAGGACGCGTCTTTTTAAAGACAATTTTCCGCCTCTATGTAGTTTCTGGATGCGTTGATTCTCCCCACCTCTGACGGCCATAAAAACTGCCTTGCATTCCTGGGTTGCGATCACACGCAGGCAGCGTTTTTATGAATGGTCCATGTTTTCAGTACGAGAACATAGCCATGACAGCATTGCGGTCGTAGGCTTTTTCTTGTAGTGAGAAAAAGCCGCTTCAGCCGCCCCCCGCGCCTCGCCTCCTTCCATGGGATTGAGGCAGGCGCCGCGGGCGATGAAACTGATCTGGGGACAGTGACGGGCTCCGTTTCGCCGGGTGAACCCCCTCGAAACCCCCCACCTCCCCGGCACGCTTGCTTGTTTCAGTCCGAGCTCGGGATGAGCATTCTCTCCAATGGGTTATGTTTTCAGAGTGAGAACATAACCGCGGCAGCGTTGCGATCTCTGCTTTCTCTTGTAGTGAGAGAGAGCCATTTCAGCCACCCCCCACGCCTCGCCTCCATCCTACGGGATTGAGGCAGGTGCCGCGGGCGATGGAGAACGATCTGGGGAGAATAACGGGACGCTTTCGCCGGGTAAATCCCTTCGAAAACCTCCCGCCTCCCCGGCACGCTTGCCTGCTTCCCCCGAGCTCAGGATTAGTGCGGTCCGCTTAACAGCCTACCGTCCGATCCCTCGAGCTCCCCGGCATTGGATGATGACATCACCGCTGCATCAGCGAGCGTAACAGCGGCGCCGAATGCGGATAACTCGCCTGGGCCGCCACCTTCGGGTCTCCGCCCAGTCTGAGCCTGACGCAAGAAGGTCCGCTATGCTTCCCCGGGCTTAATTGGTTCCGCGGGCATGTGCGCTGCTCACAGCCGCGCCCCCCCCCGGATTCCTTCCCGGATGTGCATGACGAGCGTAGCAAGCCCAGCTTCCTCGCTCCTCCGCTCTCGTTACCCTCGGTGGTAGAACGGCCCCAGACCGCTCCCCCCTGCACGCCATGGCCCCCTCCTGCAAGTCCACCGGGCCAGGGCACTTCAAATC
The DNA here is from genome assembly GCF_025860055.1 of Xyrauchen texanus. Lineage (NCBI taxonomy): Eukaryota > Metazoa > Chordata > Actinopteri > Cypriniformes > Catostomidae > Xyrauchen > Xyrauchen texanus. The sequence continues at coordinate 20,984,783 of NC_068322.1, read as the reverse complement.
TGCACTTGGGTGGTCCTGTTTTTGACATGCTGCAGGAACTGCACTCAAACAGGCGATGGCCACTCCATGGTCCAGAAACGCAACGATGGAAGCAGGCAGTACGGGAGGCAGACAAAGCATGCTTTCTCAAACGCCCCCGTCTCCCAGCTCCGTCCATTCGGCGACACCACTTGACGACTTAACCCAGCAGTCCTCAGTGGTGAAGAAACAGACGAAGGCTATTTTCAAGCAAAAAAAAGAGCATCCTGCCCTGCCGCAAACCTGCCGCCAGGGGCCATGCCCTGTCTGCTCGCCGAGGGCGTCCTCCTGCGGCTTTCAAGAAAGAAAGAAAGTGGTGCTCCGCCTCAACTAACAAGTGAGTGGGCCCAGCTCTCAGCCCTAGCGTTGAGCTCCCCGCAGAAGTTGGACGCTCATCGTCTCACGGACCCCCTTGAGGACCCAGAAGGCTCCCAGGCGCTCCTGAGATGACAGACCCAGAGACCGAGACGTTACCTCCGGAGCTGGTAAGACCACTCCGTTCTCCGGTGGAGGGCCGGGAGGAGAATTTTTTGTTAAATTCTTTACACTCTATAGAGCTATTTCCTTGTTGTCTCTGGGGTCACCTGGCCCGCAAATGCCGTTCTCACGGCACTCTGCTTTCAGGCCTCAACAGTCCCGGCTCCATGGACGCCGGTTCGGCAAGGCTCAGGTAGACCTGTTTGCCTCCCAAGAAACCTCCCACTGCCCGCTCTGGTATGCCCGGACAGAGGCTCCCCTCGGGGCAGATGCGTTGGCAAACAGCTGGCCGGGGGGGCTGCGCAAGTACGCATTTCCCCCAGTGAGCCTTCTTGCACAGGTGCTATGCAAGGTCAGGGAGGACGAGGAGCAAGCCATTCTGGTAGCCCCTTACTGGCCCACCCGGACTTGGTTTTCGGACCTCACGCTCCTCACGACAGCCCCTCCCTGGCGAATTCCCCTGAGGAAGGACCTTCTTTCTCAGGGACGGGTGCACGCTCTGGCACCCGCACCCAGACCTCTGGAACCCCCACGTCTGGCCCCTGGACGGGATGCGGAAGATCTAGCCGGCCTACCACCGACCGTCATAGATACAATCAATCAAGCCAGAGCCCCCTCTACCAGGCATCTCTACGCTCTAAAGTGGCGTCTGTTCGCGGACTGGTGTTCTTCACGAGCCGAAGACCCGCAGAAGTGCGCAGTTAGGTTCAGTGCTCGTGTTTCTTCAGGAGAGGCTGGAGAGGAGGCTGTCCCCCTCCACCCTCAAGGTGTATGTCGCCGCTATCGCGGCCCACCACGACACGGTAGACGGCAAGTCTTTTGGTAAGTATGACTTAATCGTCAGGTTCCTAAAAGGTGCCCGGAGGATAACTCCCTCCCGGCCTAACCTGTTCCCCTCCTGGGATCTCTCGGTTGTCCTTTCGGGACTTCAGAGACCCCCCTTCGAGCCGCTTGACTCAGCTGGACTCAGGGCCCTCTCTCTCAAGACTGCCCTGCTGATCGCGCTCGCTTCCATCAAGAGGGTCGGGGACCTGCATGCGTTCTCTGTTAGCGACGCTTGCCTGGAGTTCGGTCCGGCAGATACTTTCGTGATCCTAAGACCGCGACCGGGCTATGTGCCCAAGGTTCCTACCATGCCCTTCAGGGATCAGGTGGTGAACCTGCAAGCTCTGCCCCAGTATGAGGCAGACCCAGCCCTTTCACTGCTGTGTCCAGTACATGCTTTACGTATTTATCTGGACCGCACACAGAGCACCAGACGCTCTGAGCAGCTCTTCGTCTGCTTTGGGGGACAGCAGAAAGGGAACGCTGTCTCCAAGCAGAGACTCGCCCACTGGGTTGTCGACGCCATTTCCCCCCTTCACCAGGAGTGTTGCGTCCTCATGGGCACTGGCTAGGGGCACATTTGTAGAGCAGCGGACTGGGCAACACCTAACACTTTTGCGAGATTCTACAAATCTCCGAGTTGAGTCAGTATCGTCCTGTGTTTTCTCAGGTACCGAGCCCGTAGAACTCGGTGGCACGCCCACGATCTGACCAGGTGAATCGCTTGCACCTAGCGCCCTTCCCCCTAACCAGGGGAAACAGTGCACCTTCATTCCCAGGAGATCTCAGGTTTGGGACACTGGTTGATTCCTCCCTAGCCCTCGTGGGTCGCAGTTCAGCGGAGGAACTCACTGACCCAAGCCACTGCGGGTACCGCAAGCTACCCTGTACTGGTATAGGTGCTCCACAGGTAAGGCCTCCTTCGGACTCCCCCTGTGTGTAACACCACGGTTCTGTCCCCTCTGGCGAGCTCACTCCCGTGTTTCCCTTAGGCAGTCACGGCTGCCTCGGTTGCCGTGCTGTATGTTCCCCCCTCTATGAGGCTGGATCCACCACCGCACCGACTTTTCCACATAGGCCCTAAGCAGGCCTCTGATGGTTTTGCCACTTAAACTTGCCTCCCCTCTCGGGTAGGCGTGGCCTCCGCAGGGTCTTCTCCGCCCTGAATAAGGGCTAAGACCCCCTTCCCTCAATGCGTGTAAGGGCCCCGGCCTTAGTTGCTCTATGTGAGAAACATAGAGAGAAAAGAGGCCCGGCCAGGCTTGGCCCGTTCCCAGGTTCCCAGCACCTTGTTCCCCTCCAGGGTAACGATAAGGAATCCTGATGGCTTAAATGGGGCATTGGGGGAAGGGTACGTGCAGCCTGATACAGTTGGTCATCCTGCACGTAAGAATACCTGCTCGCTCCTGTATCAGCAGTTCACGTACACGGCTCAGCGCATGGCACTTTTATAAGTGGACCCCTAGTGTGCCGCTTAAATACCCGTATGTTCGGGGGCGGGACATGCAAATACTGGTTGCCAACTCTCATTGGCCTTTTTTCATAGTCCAGAGGTGAATATCGGCACTCAAGAGAGACCCCTAGTGTCGCTTCTCTGACACAACGTCTCGTTCCCTCCATCGGGAACGGTTTTTATATAATTCATAGAAAAGCTATTTCATGGTACTTTTTAGCGTTCTGTGTTGATTTTACAATAACAGACACATCATTGAAATCAGGATCATTTTAACATTGTGCAAATCTCGATTTGTGAAAGCGGAATATTGTGTAGATATCAGGGCGGATCAACCAGGGTACCGGGGCAAATGCCACCCCATCTGCCACCCTAATATATGTATCCAAATGTATTAAATATAAAAGTATATTATAGTTGATGTTGACATTGTGTAGGGGTTTATTCATGTCAAACTACCTAATTTCTCACCATATACACAGATGACTACAGACCCATAACGTGATTGATTACAGCAGCTGCAATGGCCAATCACAACATCATCCAATTGCCTACCTACTATTGCAGCGCGTGTACAGTGTTTGGGCTCTCGTGGGTTGATGAGTTTTATTTCCTCAACAACAATAACCACATGGACAAATAAATACATTGGATGAAAGAGGTAAATGATGAATTTCTTAGTTGTTTCAAAGTTTTCACTGAATGAATATTAGATACATCACTGTCAGTTATGAATGAATATTAGATACATCACTGTCAGTTATGGGTTGAGATGGGTGAGACGTGTCCTCAACACTTTTTGAAATAGCTTTCATCAGGTATGTGTATAATCCAGATGACACCTCTCCAGTTCTTGAGTAGGAGTTTCTATTTCATCTGTGTGTGGTTTGACTGGCGATCCAGCGCTGGAATGTGTTCTTTTGTATGTTATGATGAGTGTTCGTTGTGGCTGTTTTCAGTATCGTTTAGTTTCAGCAGTTTTTCTGCAGCTCACGCTCTTCCGTGACCTTCTCAGCCATATTGTTTGTGTGTATGGAGTGTGTGTGTGTGTTGTCTCTTTCTCTCCCTCTCTCTTAATTGCTCTCAGGTGTGGGGTAACCAGGTGAACTGATTGTTGATGGGGTGCACCGGTGCACAGTGTGTTTCCTCCCTATACTGTATAAACTGAGTGTGAAAAATCATAGCTGGGTTGTGTGATGGGAGATGGTTGTTCATGAGTGGTGTCATCTGGTTCACGGGCGCTCAGGTGCATATTGGCTTTTTTTCCTGCTGCTGGTGCAGAGTGTTTGTTTTTCAACATTTTTTCATATACAGAACTTTCAATAAATGTGTCTGTGTTTCGGCTATTCTCATCTCCCCGCATCCGTTGTTGCATTTTGAAAGGGGTAACGCCCATCCACTGACGTACAGATGCAATCTTGTTTTAGTAAAATAAAAATGTATATTTGGGTGAATTAGAACCTCTAAAAACTAAAGGCAAAAAGTAATCAGTCATGATCTTAATCAAAGTGCTGATCTATGTATTCATCTACTGACTAACACAATCCCAAGACTGATAGTGGCAGATGTAGAGATGAAATGAACTTCAGGAGATGCATGTATGTGAAGCTTAGGAACTTTTAGATTTTGTTAATGAGTTTAATAGATGATGTCTTTGTGCTCTGGAGATATACATTTTCTCTATATTTTTTATTATGTAAAAAATAGAATGTTTTTTTACGTTGAAAAATCACTATCAAAATGGTTACTATGTGGTTCCTGTAGAAATGCAGTTGTATCGCAAATTCTTAGACATTTGATAGTGACGCCAATTAATGAACTAGTACTTGTTGCAATGAATCTTGGCACCTTCATTCGAAAGAACTGCGCATGGGCACTTGCTTTGGTGTTGCCACCCCTCATAGTCTGCATGCCACCCCATATATAAAACATGTCTAGATCCGCTCCTTGTAGGTGTGTTGTGGAAATCGTAGCATTCACACCTTTTTTGAGGTTAAACGATCTGTGTTTGCGTGCGTGGTTACATGTGGTGCAATGCTGGCATTTAGCGAGCATACAAATGAATCATGCCACTCAATACCTAGAACACTCTGGAATGAAATATTAAAAACATTCTTGGAGCTGAGTTAAGTTAACATGTTTTTCTGTAATGTGGGGGAGGAAAAGTCAGAATGAAACCACCATCAAACAGGACAACCAGTCATTCTGGTCTGTTGTGCCACTTCCTCCGTGTGTGTGTGTGTGTGTGTGTGTGTGTGTGTGTGTGTGTGTGTGTCGTTTATGGTATTTAGGGGAACAGTTGGAGTTCAGTTTGATACAATTGGTAATGTGTCACAACAATGCATGAATGTTAAAATTACTACATAATTAGTTTACAAGAGATTCTTCATACATGACAAAAGACACCATCTCTTTTTCGATTTTTTTTTAATGAACCCTACTGGCAACACCAAACTACATCAGCCCTAACAGATCTCTTTATGCCACTAATAAATTCATAATATATTGATGACACTTTAGACTTCCATTTGCCATTAAAACACATATACTCTAGGTAGGCTTAATTCTTAATAGATTAGTAGCTAGTTAATCAACATTTAAATCTATCAAATCAAACTTTCATGACATTCACAACTACGTTCATGTATTTTCACGAGTTGTATAATGCAATAATGCTTAATGGGTTATTCATGAAAGCTTTAAAATGTTAAAATATGTTATATGACATAAACTACCACAAAGCAATTCTGCATCTGTATATGCATTTTTTTGTCTTATTGTTTTTCTATGAAATAATGCACCAGACTAGTGGTTCCCAACCTTTTTACCCTGAAGCCCCTTCTATTTATATATGTCTGCACAGACAGTATATCACCACCATGGATGCGTGCTCTCTCTCCTCAAGTGTGTGCACGCATGAGAGAGCACTATCATCGCTGGCCGTGAGAAATGTAAAATGATGATGCAATGATTTATTGGAGAGTGCATTGCCATGGATTTTGCATAACCGAGATTGGCATGATACTTGATGCATTTCTAGCGGTTGACATATATACTGGTCTGACGCAGAGCCATGCAGCTGCTTAATGGCCTCGTTGTAAAGCATCAACAAGGTATGCTCTTTTAAGAGGTTTTTACAGTGTTGCAGTGCGTAGTTATGATGTTTTAAAATTTTTATGACCATTACAGATCCAAGAAAAAGAAACCTACAAGCACTTGCCCACGCGATAGCCAGCGCACCTGCGTTTGAAGCAGAATATTGTACATTTGGTAAGCCCCATCCTCTTGCAGGTTTACAAAGAGGCTATTGTTGGTAGAGTGAAATTTCATAATTTTGTTTAACACATTTTTTTTATGTTTGAGATTTTGCTTATGACTTTGAGTTAGACAAAGATGCTGTTTACTGTTTTCATGGATTTGATGTATTCTCACATTTTTATTTGACTCACTATTTTTCTCAGAATGTTGTGTGTGAGCGTGAGATCAATCCATCTTAAATCAGAACACTCTCCAAAACACCCCCCTCAATTCGAGCACTGCTTTCAAGCCAGAATTCTGTTATTTCTTCTTTACAGCACAAAGGGTGCATTTTTAACCCTTCTCTTGTTTTAGAGTAATATTTAACCCAGCACAGGTAAAGAATACGATATAAATACTGCATAGTTTTTGGTACTGAAACCAAATGTGACAACTTTGTCAAGTTTATGCATTTTGAATGGTTTTCACTGTGGGTCAAAAATGACCCGAAGGACAAAAGGAGTTTCTTAAGATATTTGGAGGGTTAAATAATATTCACTGTTTCACAATAGCGGATTATAAGACTTTAGGCTTACCAACTGTCCTGTATTAGCCAGTGCGTCTTGTATTTTGGCCAAATTATGCCTTCCTGTGTCTTGTCCCATATTTCTGTGATGAGAAGCTCAATATTTACCCATCAGATGACGGCATCCCATAATTAAGTGCTCAAAATGGACAAAACATCACTTATTGAAGACATTTTGTCCTGTATTAGCCGGAACGTCCTGCATTTTGCCAACATTATGATGTCCTATTTGCGAGGCCACTTGTCCTGTATTTCTATGGTGAGACACCACAGAACTGTGCAAAAGTTTTAGGCACTTGTAAAACATGTTGCATTACATTGAGGGTGTATTAAAAAATAATGCCATAAATAGTATTCATTTATTAATTAACATCACTCAAAGTCCAGTAAAAATGCATGACATCCTTTGCCTTCAAAACAGCACTAATTCTCCTAGGTACACCTGGTTGTTGGGATGTTTCAAGCTTCTTGGAGAATTTGCCTCAGTTCATCAATCTATTTAGTCTGACTCGGTTGCGTCTGTCTCTTCGTGTAATCTCAGACTGACTCAATGATGTTGAGATCCGGGTTCTGAAGGGGGGCATACCATCTGTTGTAGGCCTCCTTGATCTTCTATTGAGTTCTATTTGCAAATCTCAATCTAAAATTGATATTTCCTACTGATACACAAAACAGAATATATAAAATAACCATCTTAAAAAAATATTTTTGTAAAAAATCCTCCTTTGCACAGTACTATAAATTTAATGCACAAAACGTCAACTACAAATGCATGGTGTCCTATTTCAGCCTGGACCCCTGTATTTTGGCTGAAATAATGACATACTGTACGTGATGCCACTTGTCCCATATTTCTGCACTGAGATGTTATTTCCCCATTGGATGGCGGTGTCCCATATTTAAATGCTCAAAATTCACAAAATGTAATGTATTAAAGACTAAGGCGCTCCGCATTTCCCAGCCAATCTGCGCTGTCCCAAAGCTCTCAAAATGCAAAAAACGTCATCTGCATCATGTCCTGTAGTAGCTGGGGCATTCTGTATTTTGGCCGAAATTACAACGTCCCATACGAGAAGCCTCTTGTCCTGTATTTAAGTGCCGAGACAAAACGTCATGTATTGAAGGAATCGTGTCCTGTATTAGCCGGAACTTCCTGCATTTTGACCAAAATTACAATGTCCTATACGAGACACCTCATGACCTGTTTTTCTGTGGCAAGATGCTTCATATTTCCCCATCAGATAGCACCATCCCATATTTCAGCTCTAAAAATGCACAGAATGTACCATATTAAAGGTATCATGTCTTGTGCTGTATTTAAGAGGCAAATGCTCAGATGTCTGACCATATCTGATTCGTGAACGAGTCGTTCTTTTGTATCAGGATCTTTTGAATGAATAGTTTGATCCAGTAATTGATTCACTAATCGTACTGATTGGTGTTTCGAGTTCACTGATCCAATCGCAATATTGAACAGCTCACTAGAGAAGATTATTAGTGAATAATGACTTAAATGTATTTTTTCCCCCCACACAAATATATATTGTATGGCTTCACAAGACTTGGAATTATAGAGCATAGATAATATGGATACATTTTTTGATACTTCTATATTATGTGGTTATTTTGGAGCTTAAAAGCTCCAGTCCTCATTCACTTACATTGTATATAAAAAAGAAAAAAACAGCCTTTTGTTTTCTAAGGAGGTCAGAAAGTCATACGGGTTTGGAATGAGTAAATAATGACAAATTGTTCATTGTTGGGTGAACAATTGCTTTAACTTTCTCTTTCTCTTTCCTCTGCATTTTTGAATGGTATAGTCAGAGACTTTTGTTAGGCCTGGTTCCACCGGTCCCATGGGGCTTGCCGTGGTGATGGTGGTTATGTCACCACTTAGTGAAATAAGTGACACTGATGGGTTTGAAATGTACTCTGGGTCCCCGTAGACCTCTGAGCCACCCATCCACTCCCCCCTCTGTGAGCCCTCCAGAACCCCCCGTAGCCCCTATGTCATTCAACCGTCTGCTCTGGCTAGTTTTAGGTTACAACACGGTGAGGGGAAGGCCAAGTTCATCATCAGGAGAACAGCTTGCGGTGTGTGTGCATGTCACATCCCGTTTGCTTTAAGGAGACAGCATTACCACCATCAAAACCTCTTAATCACATTTTTACAACTCAGGAGGCACCGACGGGATCATCTTTCTTTACAATCAGACAGCCCAATGCCTTTCAAGTGCATTCACTCGCCAATGCGTTTCACAAGTTTTCTCCATTTTTGCCCTTGAGCTAATTTTGTTTACAATTGGAAAACAAGCAAAACATAGACAGCATCACAGCAGAGCTTAAGTTCGAATCTGAATGCAAACTGTGGTGTAGATATCTCCAACTATCAGGTGATATTATTTAATTCTGCATTCTGAAATGAGCCTCCAATAACATCCCATCCAAACAAACTGATTTGCTAAAATGAACTGAACTTCTCAATGCAATATATGAAAGAGAGGGGACTGTTAGAATATCATAGAGACTTGGGGTTGGCCTCTTTTGGCCTGGACCAGTAAGCAACCACCTAGCAACCCCCAAGAACAACCTAGCAACCACATAGCAACATGCTTAAAACTCAGAACACCTTCAAAACAGCACTGAATCACCATGGCATCCACCCACAACACCCTAACACTGTGGCATTGAGTTTAGCATGGACCAGCACCACCGTTTTCATCAGAAAATCTAGTCCGGTCAATGAAGCTCATTTTTTTCTCAGATGATCTTTGATCTTTGTGGGAAGTGACAGTCAATGGCATCCTCAGGGACTTGAAATCCCCTTGAGGTTAGGTGTCCAATGAGTGCCTGTCCTATATTGTCATTTTCCATTAGTGCCATTAGATACACATATTAGTTGCAGAGCCATTATGAGCAGAGGGAGACTTGAAAGAGGGAGAGAGAGACATATGTGTTTAGTCTATTAAAAGAGACAGAGGGGTAAAGGCAGCGAGGTGACCTTAATATCGGCTTACACCAACACATGAGGGCGATGCTTCACCAGGGGTCTCTTACTAGAACCTGGTGGGACCAGACAGGGTCTCCCCGCTATGGCATCCAAACACCCCCTTTAACAGCTGCCCTGGCCCCCTACATCCTGTACCACAGCAGAAAGGGACAGGCCCTTGGTTTCTGTTTCCTTTTGAAGAAAATTACAGTTAAAACTATTGAGTAGAAAGCCATGGGAAAGATGAACACCTACAATATTTGTGTTTTTAATAAACTGTCGTTGTTCCAAACACATATGCTGGTATTTCTTCCAGTGGAACATAAAATTATGAATGTTTTGAAGACACTTCAGACAGATCTGTTCCTTTAAATTCATCATTCATAGAAAATATTCCTCTCTCCCGAAGCCCTGTAAGTCATTTGCATTCATGTTCACATTTGAAAATAGCTTGCTGAGGCCTCGTGCCAGGTCTTTTTCTGTGTGTGTGTGTGTGTGTGTGTGTGTGTGTGTGTGTGTGTGTGTGGGTTTGGGTGGTTTATGAGGACATTTATTTTAGGTTACAAACTGGTAATTACAGTATAAAAATCATTGTCTATGGAGAGTCCTCATAAGGATAGCCACACCAACATTGTGTGTGTGTGTGTGTGTGTGTGTGTGTGCTCATGTAGGTTAGCTCATTTTTACATTATTGTTAACAAGAGTAAAGATGTCCAAATGCTTTTTATTACACATCTGAGCAGCAGCACTCCAAATATTCATTATAGTTCTGACTCATATGTCGACTTGGTAAAGTTTCTGCCCTATTCCAGATTTGACAAAACCAAAAGTTGTGACTTCCTTGGGACTGATGCTTAATGAATATGAAATATTATAGGTTGAAATAATACAATTCATTTATCCTAAAGTTGATCTTATAGCTATTGTTTATAGATCATCTTTGTAGTAGTTTTAGTATGTGGTCGTGCAACAACAATGAAATGCAAAAAATGAAAGATCATAAGGACATCTACGTTCCCTGTGCTCACAAGTGCACAATTCATCTCTATTGTGATCTTAATAACTGAAGTAACCTAAATAGATAACTAAATTGATATTTTCTTTTAAGGGTTTATAAAGAGGTTCATTAGTTACTTGAAAGTAATTTACAAATGCATCAAAAATCATTGATATGCAGATATAAAAACATGCATAAAAAGGGTTACATAAAAAAAAACCTATGATATATTAATAAAAAGTGGACACATTAAGAGTTGCCAACACATGCATAACATTTCAGTAAGTACTGTGAATGAGCATAAAGACCTGAAAAGAGTTTTTGCAGAGGACTTTAGGTAACACCGACTAGGTTAAACCATTATTTTGGCATTAAAGTGAAAACAAAAGTTAGTCGAGACATTACAGTAACTGTAATTAGTATTTACTGTATACTAATAGTAATTAGGGCATTTTATGTTTTTGATTTATGCTGCTGATTTATTGATTTCATGTCAGAATTACTGTAATTACGAGAGGTTCTACTCTGACTTGTTCATGTCCAGGGACCTCTTAAGTTATTTGTTTCTACAGCAACACTTGCAACAACATTATTGATAACAGCAAAATGTTTATCATTACAATAATTCATTAATTTGCCTCTGTATGTTGTTGCAAAATGTTTAAGAACAAGTTAATTGCTCCAGGTAACGATAGGATAAAAAGTGATAACAAACAGATATATGTATTCACTAACTTTAACTGTTGAGGCTACTGCCATGATGTCACAACTGTCAAGTTGAGTTTACAACTTGTAATTACGAATACCTCGAAGATGTGAATGCTTGTTACAAATCAGAATCTTGTAATTTCGATAATTCCAACATGAAATGAACTCACCATAATATTAATATATAAGTGTATTTATTAAGCATTTATAACATGTATGTTGAGTTGCTCTATTTGGCAACTCTTGCATGCAAGTCTTCTTTTTTTTTATGGATGTTGTTATTATTGCATAGCAATGATTTATAATGCATTTGTAAATAAATTAATAGTCATTGATGGGACGCTTTGTTGAGCCTTAACAAAAGAGAAATTCATGTAAATGGAGAATCTGCAAACTGTTAAATTTTTTTATGATCATTATTTGGAATGGATGTAATGTTAAAATGTTTTAAATGAAGATGGGAGTACTTCACTGTTGATAGTAGCTGAAAGCATCATCAAATGTATCATAATATTTAGGAAACAGTCACAAAAGGGGCAGAGAATGTGTGAATTTGTAAATGGCAGGTGTTCAAAACAAAGCAGAGCAAAACAAAACAAAGCAGAGCAGAGCAAAACAAAAAGCAAAACAAAACATAACAAAGCAAATCATAACAAAACATAAAGCAAATCAAAGCAAAACAAAGCAAAGCAAAGCAAAACAAAGCAAAGCGAAACAAACAAAACAAAGCAAAGCAAAACAAAGCAATGCAAAACAAAGCAAATCAAAGCGAAGCAAAGCAAAACAAAACAAAGCAAATCAAAGCAAAACAAAGCAATGCAAAACAAAACAAAGCAAATCAAAGCAAAGCAAAGCAAAACAAAACAAAGCAATCAAATCAAAGCAAATCAAAGCAAAACAAAACAAAGCAATCAAAGCAAAACAAAGCAAAACAAACAAAACAAAACAAAGCAATGCAAAGCAAAACAAAGCAAATCAAAGCGAAACAAAGCAATGCAAAGCAAAGCAAAACAAAACAAAGCAATCAAATCAAATCAAAGCAAAACAAATAAAACAAAATTTTTACTTTGATATTTTATTTTTGATATAGTATGATGATTAAGCACATTTCCGTCCCCACAATTCTCAATAAAACAGTGCATCTGGACATTACTTATGAGTTTATTGTTTTATTTAGTTTTTACATTTATTTTAATTTCTCTCAATGATGATTCTAAAAAGTACAGCAAATACTATGCTATACCATACTTTAATCATTTTTATTATGGTAATTAGAACGATGTATGCTGTTGTTGTTGTTTTCTGTATTACGATAATAAGGGGGGGAGGAGGGTGGTCATTGTTTTTTTTATATATATGGTAGTAAAATAGGCTTATTTTATTTTAGGGTGAAATATAACCCAGCCATGTTCTTGACAAATATAATGACATGCAAACCGTTACTTTGATATTTACAACATAACACATGATGGTAAAATACAATTCATTGTATAATGTGTACATATCATTACATGACCTATTTGAATATGCCATTGTGATTTTTCATAATTTTCAAAATTACCAACTCCATTTAATATACTTGGCTGGTAATTAGAGAATTTGCCTCTCTCTCTCTCTCTCTCTCTCTCTCTCTCTCTCTTTATCTCACTCTCTCTTTAGTATTTAGTATTCTCTTTCACACATAATTGACAGTTAACTCCAGAATATTTACATTGAGCGTGACTAAAGTTTGGAAACACTAAACTCCCAGTATTGTTGGACTCAGAGCAGAGGGAAAGACCACACCATATTAGAAGTCACTTTCTGAACATGACATGTCCATTTAGCACCTTTCTGTGTGGACAGAGGTCAAAGAATGTGTGAGTGTGTGTGTATGTTTTGACTGTGCAAGACAGCTTGTTAGGGCTTTAATGTAGGTGCTGACTAGTGGATTATTCCCTGGACACACCTCCCCTTTTAGTCCGTCACCACTCATTATGACAACAATAAACCTCCGGTGGTCTTAAAGGGCCGCTGACAGCCATGAGCTAATGACACTGTAGCCTCAGACAAAACGCCCACGGACCGCCTATAGTCTGTTCATGGACCGTCTGATTCTTATTGCACAGAAAATTGGAAACCACCTTCTGGCAAGCTCTATACTGATTGGCTGGCTTTACGCAATTCCTGGGAGTAAGGTTTTTTTTTTGTTTTTAATTTTTTTTATCAGTTCACAAGGAAATTAAGTTTACAAGGTACCATCTTTACAAAGATTTTAAACATTTGAGCATTTTTTTTATTTATCAGTTCACCAGAAAATAAAGCTGTGTTTACAAGGTACACTGAATTTTTTCAGTGTTTTCTATACAATCGTTTACATAGAGTAGACTGCAATGTCATTATCTGAATTAATGTTTTCAACTTAACAATATGCAAGGTCATCAATTACATATTCTTTTTTTGTGATTCAATTTACACAAAAAAACAGTACTGTGCAATAGTCTTATATAAATTATGTGACTGTTGTGACATTTTTGAAAAGTTGTATTACTTTTACATGTATAATGTCAGTTTTGAGGAAAAATGTCCACTGTGTGCCACTTAAAGTGAGTTATTTTTTTCCATCCCAAAACAAATGAGGTTTTTAAGGTTGATTCTCTATCAACATCTCTACCCTCCATTTTAAACCTAAACCTAACATCTCTGTTACATACGTAACCTTGGTTCCCCGTCTGTCGCTCACTTCGACGTTGTGTCGAAGAAGCGGCACTAGGGGTCTCTCTTGAGCTCCTTTTGCATCTCTGATCTATGCGAAAAGGCCAATGAGAAATTGGCAGACAGAATTTGCATGTCCCGCCCCCAGACATACGGGTATAAAGGAGGGGAAATGCATCGGTTTCATTCAGAAATTTTCTTCGGAGCCGATGGTTGTGTATGCAGCGAGCTGCGAGTAACACACAGTTCCTCACATCTCTGAGCGATTGCTGTTGGACCTACGGCGCATATCAGTGGCTTTCTCCCTTCTCTGCACGGCAGTGCAGTTTGCCCCTGGGCCCTTCGACAGCGCAACTAAATGAGTTGATTTTCTCTAAAAGAGTTATTTTCGTTAAAAGAGCAATAACACAGCGGGCATTGAACGTCCTTTTCAGGACGCGTCTTTATAAAGATGCCTTTCTGCCCCTGTGTATTTCCTGGATGCGGTAGAGTGCTCTCCTCTTCTGACGGCCACAGGTGCTGTCATTTGTGGATGGCACATGTTCTCACTACGAGAACATGACCATGGCAATTTTGCAGTCGCGGCTTTCAATCAACAGAAGGAACGTCACTCCAGCCGCCCCCTGCGTCGTACCTTCTTCCCACGGGATTGAGGACTGACCTCTAGAGCCTACAGTGCCACTGGACAGGCCACTTCCGTCCTGCATGCCATGACCCTCCTGCAAGTCCACCAGGCCAAGGCACTTAAAGCTCTGCACTTGGGTAGTCCTGATCCCGACGTGCTGCAGGAACTGCGCTCAGCGACTGACCTCGCCCTCAGGGCCACGAAGGTCACAGCGTGGTCACTCAGGCAGGCGATGGTTCAGGAACGACATCTGTGGCTGAAACTGGACAAGACATGCTTCCTCAACGAGCCGGTCTTCGCCCAGCAGTTCTCTGTGGTTAAAAAGCAGATGGAGGCCATCTCGCACATCCTGCCCCGCCGCAGACCTGCTGTCACGGGCCACGCCCCATCTGCTCGCCGAGGCCGTCCTCCTGCGGCTAATCTGCTCCGCCTCAGCCCCTGCGTCAAGCGCCCCGCAGGAAGCACGCGTCTCCCGGACCCCTTCGAGGACCCGGAAGGCTCCCAAGCGGTCCTGAGATGCCCGACCCAGAGACATGGACATTCGCTCCGGAGCTGGTAAGAAGGAGCTTCTTAAAATCCATCCTGTATAGCCACTCAAAAGGCTATACAATAATCCTTGCTTCAACGTGAGTCGCTAGTACAACATGGTCCAGGCAATATCGTGCAATGAAGAACAGGTAATCTCAGAAATTGAGCATCTTTATGGAGCCCATGATGTAGCTCCCTAGGGGGCATTGCTTAGGCGCCATCAGCCAATAAATTGGCATGATTCTATATGGACGGCAGACCATGTGACTCTCGGATGACATGCCATAGCGTTCATATACAGCTCGAGTTCCACAAAAGGGAACTGACAGTTTCATAAAAACAAATGTAAGAGGACAATATTTTAATCTTGATTTGTGTGAAAGCAAGTAAAAGTAAGAGTAAGAGTTTTTTATTTTTTTTTATTAATAACAAAAAAATTGAACAGGCCTTCCTTGTTTCGCGTACTCACTCTCACTCACAGACAGGCAAACTGATGATTGCCTATCACACCAATGTTTTTGTGTCTCCCTCTTTCTTCAGCATCTCGCACACTTACCAGCATATTGTATAGACACCGTGCCAAGTTTAAAAATGCATGCCGAGACACCTGTGTTCTTTAGTTTCATTTGTTTTATGTTCAGGCTGCAACGAGTTGACTGACATATTATTCCAGATCGTTCTGCACCAAGCAAAGTTGTGGGGCTTGATAAACAGTAAGCCGATGTTTTTTATTCCCCCTTCTGCTTCTTTATAAAGAGAGTGAGTGATTTCAGGTGCGAATCAGGATCGGGCTAAAAATATGAAGGTACACTTCGTGCAGAGAAGTGTCGTCTCACACAGTCTTGGGTACAGGTTTGGTTCGAGTTTGATTTTAAGGCCCATGCACACACCTCTGTTCTAAGAGACCAGGTTGTCTTTATTTGGGGGCCTATCACAGCAAATATTGACATGTGTGATTAATTCCAATTTATTCTATTAAATAATCACAGTATCATGTAATCTATTTGACTGCCCTAGAAAAACAAAAAACACTAATGTCATGTCAATCTGTCACTTCCTTCCTTCTGAGTTTGTGGTTCTCTGCCAGAATACGCTGCATTGTGGGCCAGACTTTATGCTGATAGTCAAAGGTCTGGCTTCACAAGACTAATGACACTGTTTCTTACACCCTGATGTTTTCTACAGCTGTAGTACACCTCCTTCCTCTCTTTCTCTCTATGTCCTTTTTTCTCCTGCAACTTTGAAGTGGCTGCTGTATTGTCCGAGTTCATTACTGTCCAGCGCTTTGTTTAGTCACGTCTGCATTAGCCATCTAACAGTGGTAAACAGATATAGTGCATTCCCAGATGTCATTCCCATGGCCTTAAGAGCGAGGCCTCCGTATCTCTATCTGAGACCCTAATTGGGGGCTCTATGGTTACAGGTCAGGGGTCGGAGTTCGGTGGGTGACGTTGACAATGACACAGGTGCAGTATTGAACAGCGCTCACCTGTGGATCATGCTCCCTTTTACTTCAATTTAGAGAACACACTCACACACACACACGTACATGGTCATGACCATGTCGTGAACTTCATGTAGTGAGGTGATTCTCTTCCCTCGACGTGTGTGTGTGTGTGTGTCTTTGCACCTAATGCTATTCAAAGCTGCAGGTGCGAAAACAGGGCTAGCTTTGTGATCATCTATCCCTAGGCTGAATATTATGTCTATGTGCATGTACATGTGTGTGTGTTTGAACAGAGTCTTATGTCATGAATATAACAGAACATAGAAAATTCCTGCTTTCTCCGCTAAGTAGCACACACCCCATTTTTGTAGCATACTGAGCATTCTATAAAACTTTTCTGTATGTGGATAACTTTTACAAAAACTTTGATGCATAATGCAAACATTACAGGAATGTAAACATTTGAATGGTATATGAATGACAATTCTTGCATTTTCCTTAATTTGTTCTGAAAAAAAAAATGTATAAAACAAAAACCTGACTGTTTACATGCACTTAAGAAAATGGCTTATTTCAGGATTTCACCATAAGTGGCATTCTGAAACATCATGAAACCATGAACGGCATTTTCCTTATGCCATTTAAGTGATGAAGAGAAAGCATTCTTATAGGTTTTTGAAGAGTGCACATGTGCGTATGCTCTCAAGTGCGACGGAGGAATCCTGGAGCATGGTGTAAGAGGGAAACCCCACTAGTGCAGCGGTGCCACTGCAGATTGAGTTGGAAAGTTGAGTAAACAAACACAGCAGCAACAGCAGGATGTCTGAAAATAAAGCGAAGCAGCGAAGAACAATTATACAAAAAATATGTCATGTTCTTTATTTACATGAACTTACATGTGTTAAACTTATTTTGTGCATCGTATTTTCCATGTAAACACTGAGGAATATTTCAAGATCTACCTATCAAATTATGTTGTGTTTGGGCTCAGTTCAATCAGGATAGTCTGCTGTAAGTCACATGTCATTGTCTATTTAAAATGTATGTTTCAGGAAGTAATAAGGAAAAATGTTCGTTGCGATATATATAATGCATGGCCATCTCATACTTTTTTTATGGTTTTACCAAATCTGAATATATTTGTTGTGATAACAGTTTGGCAAATGATGAACAAAACAGTTCTTATTTATCAGCCAATTAAAAAGCATTATTTAAGAATAGTTAGGATCAGCTATATGCATTGTAAAGTCCAGATTCTGAGCTTTTGTTCACATCAAGTAAATGGTAATCAATTTATTCTGCAATTACTATCATTATTATTTTTATTTATTTTTTTCCTGCAGGGAGTGCCCCCACTAGGCAAATGTTCATGACCAGAAAATTGGTTAGATTAGGGTTAGGGTTTCCAAAATCTGATTTACTCCCTTTCTCATCACATTTATTTAAAGAAGTGAAAGAAGACAGTTTTGGTCTCAGTACTGGTATGGTTAGGTTTTGGGTTAGAGTTAGAACTATATTAATGTAATTACTACTCAAATGACACAGAGGAGGCAACAAACAACTATTCAAAGGAGAAAGTGAATGAATGCAATTTGGAAATGGTAGTAAATTGTACTTCAAGCTTTGGCCATTAGGCCTCTTCTCTGCCACAGTTTGAAAATTCGTAAAGCATTGACCAATTTAACCAGAACTCTTGTCGTCGATTCTGTGACAACATAAACCAGCCATCACATTACTGCGCAACTGCATTTTGATAAGGCAAAAAAGTAATTTTAATCTAACCACAAATGTAATATTTTAAACAAAATTCTCAGTTATGTTGGTGGAATACCTGGACGATTCCCTTACAAAAAACAAACTTGCCTCAAACTTATCGTAAACTTGCCACAAATTATGGCTATTATGTATACATACAAATGAGCTTGCGATTCACCAAAAATATTTGCCAGAAGTTTGCTGCTCTTCACCATTAGTGGTTGTGATGTGGAGGACAGCGAGGTCGGGCCGTGAGGATGCACGTCTAGTGCTGAATTGTCCTAATCAGCCAGGATGGGGATAAAGATGCACCGTGTGTGTGTGTGTGTCTGTGTTTATGTTTAAGTTGATTTATGTCATTAAAGTTATGTTGACTGATTTCTGTCTCTCCCCCTCATTCTTTCCCTCTCCCCTTTCCCCTCCCATCGTCTCTCCCAGGACTTTTTTTTTGCGTTGCAGTAATGAGAATTGCCGGTAAACTGTGCAGAACTGTCCTGATATAACGTCACAATGTAAAAAATCTAAATGGACCTAAAATAGGCTTGATTTTCTTTTTTATTATTTTGGATTAAAAATAGGACCAGGTCCTTTTCTTGATTGGTTTCGTGAGAATCACCCACCTGGATCCATAGGTTATTTTTTTTTTATCTTAGTAGTTAATTGACAGGTTAGTAGGCAGTGTTCATTGTTGTCTGGGGTGCATCAGGACAGATTAGCATTATCACCTTTAATCAATGTTGTCACATACCATAGAACATGGTTGAAATGCACAACTCTTAAAACCTTTGGAAACCGTTTATAGCTGGGCATCATCCTGTTGCAAACGGATTGTCCAAAAAAATGCTGAGGTGTAAATGGGGCCTGAAACATCTAGATAATTTCTAAACATGGTTTGCACAACTCAAAATTACATTTAGTGTTATAAATCCAATAGTAATGAGAATAAAAACACATATTTCTTGGCTGGGGGGTATCCCACCTGCTCTTCATCTTCACATCCGTGCCACAAATGATTCCTCCAGAATTCAGCCTTGACTTGTAGTTCCTCCTGGGATTGAATCTTGTTTTGCATTTAATTTATTTCTTATTACTGGAGTAATAAAGACCAGAATCTGAAACAGATACACTGATAGCGTGTCCTTCGTATGACCTCCTGACCTGTTCAGTGCACCTCTTACACAAAAACTCATACCTTTCATTGTAATTAGGTTACTTGGGTGTTAAGCCAATGTTATGATAATGTGCATGTGAGATTTTCTCTTCAGCAGACATATTAAGATTCTCTTAACATGCTGTCATGTGGACAGTCTTATTTGCTCTCCTAACTGTCTGGATATCAGATATGCTGATGAAATGATTGAGAAAAATTCTAGCCGTTGATATTATTACAGCATAAATATCTTTATATGTTCCATGCATTAATATGACTAACAGACACTTGAAGTACAAATCTGAGATAGAGGTCTGCAACCCAACTTGACTGGTTTCGGCCAGGTTCGGGTCAGTTTATCCAAGTATGACTTCGGGTTCGGGTTTGTAATTAATGAAAAAATAAAGAGGCCTACAGAACTTGTTTTGTGCGCGCGCTCTCATGCACAATGTTTTCCCATTGTTTTCCTATGTAAAGACATGCTGGAATGTCTTTGACTGTTGTGCCGTGTCTCGCTGTTTCTTCAGTGTCTTGCGCAGGACCGGCATATTTTAAGCACAATGTCAAGTTTAAAAGAACCTTTCCAATTTACAAAAACACATGTCGAGGCACCTGTGCTCTGTGTGATTATTTGCACTGCGTCTAGTCTTTTTAGTGTAATTGTCACAAACATTCAACATTCTGAAAATGTTCAGGCTTTAAAGAGGGTACTTTTGCTTTGTTTCATATTATTCCAGATTGCTCTGCACCAAGTGAGGTGTGCTGAAACTTCACTTGGTGCAGAACAATCTGTAGAGCGGTCTAAACGGTTAGTCAATGTTTTTTTTCCTTCTGCTCTACTGTACTGGGGGCTGCTGTGCCTTGATAAAACTGTATGTTTCAATACTGTTACGAATGTTTCCTATATGCTTAAATAAAATGTAGCCTACTGCAACAGTTCTTGCTAGGAGAAGATATTTTAAAGATACTGAGGGATTTTGGGTTCGGGTCTGGTTCGGTCTTAAAATCTGTAGGTGTCATTCAGGACGGGTAGGGTCGGTATCGGGTATGGGTTGGGTTTCATTTTAAGGCCTGTGCAGACCTCTAATATGAGACTTCAGATCATGTGTCCGAGCTGTCCAGACAGCAAATTTAAACTAGTAGGAGCTAAGAATGGAATTTGATTGGATAATGGCAGTGGATAATCCTAAATGGATAAGAATGTCTTGATTGGCTTTATACTCAATGTTGTTCATATGCATGTAAAAATGCTCTCTTAGAGCAGTAACTGCAGGTCTCTCACTTCTAAACACCCCTTTCTAACACCAATAGACAACAGAACCTGCCAAACCAAGCAACTCTCAAAGCTTTACTCAGACACACACACACACACACACATACTCACTTACACGCTCTGACCCCTGAACGGCCCATTCTAGATCCAAAAGAGAGCTTAAGCATGGGGTCACACTGAGGTTAGCACAATACAGTTGGCTGGAGCCTACATACACAAACACACACACACACACACACACACACACATTGTCTATTAACTCTAAAAACATATGCTAGTCTAGCTATGTGCCTGGATAGCACTCTACACCAGCAGTCTGTTTGATGCATTTAGATCTCAGCATGAATCATCTACATAAAATTCCTAAGCCAAAAGAGAAGGAAATGTAAAATATAAAAGCATTGGGGAATATATGTACTACATGTTTAAGGTTACTATGGCATTTTGAATTAGTTTATTGCATGCTGCTATGTGGTTGCAATGGTGTTGTGGTTGGTTACAACATGATCACATGGGAGGTCGGCATGTTGTTTCCGATACTTCCGGTACCCTAGAATCGGCCACATTGTGCCGACTCACTGACAAACTCCATCTCCTATCAGACATGTTTGCAACAGTTCCAGCATATTTACCTTCCCCCGTGGCATGTCTGAAAGTGCGTTGCATCAGCACTGTGGGTGACCTGGAATCAGACACCATTTTGAAACCAGGAAGTAATGAAGTTTGCATTATAAGTGATGAGCGCAATTTGGATGATGTATTTTTCTCTGTAACATTACATTTTAACTCCACTGATGGTTAGGTTTAGGTCTGGGGTTTAGTTTGGGAGTTTATAAAATATGCATTTCTCTTCACTGTATCACTGCCTGTATAGCTGAATACAACTCGCTTCACAACTCTTCTTTTGGCGCCCCACTGTGGACATTACATCTGCAAACTGTAGCACACACATGCCCAACAACACGTACCGCTTTGGCCACTGGGGGCAGTGTTTCACATTTCAGTATGTACAGAACTAATTTAGCTAAAGAAAAGTCAACCTACTGTTTCCGGTGTGACTATGTAGAACCTAGAGTGTTATGGCTGGTTTTATTACATTAATATGCAGTTGGTAGGGCATTCCCAAGTGGTTGCTAAGGTGATTTAGGTGTTTACTAGGGTTTTCACCAAAGAACCCACCCCCTTGATTCGAAATGCTTAAATAGGGCTTGGGTCCCTCCTTCTTTTTTGTTCATTTTGTCATCCAGCAGGAGAAAACCATCCAATTGCTTAAAAATGTAATAGCACACTATTCAATCAATTGAGCAATTTAACACAAATGGTGCAGGCCAGGTAACACAACATAGTATAATACTTAGGGTTATGGATTTGTAAACATAGTCTCATGGCAACTCGTAATATATGTACTAGATGGCGAAATCGTACAATGCTCGTCTTGGCTATTACAAAAAGATACAACTTCATTCCTTTAGAGACCAACCAATTAATGGGGTTATGACATACTCTTTTTAGTATATATATATATATATATATATATATATAAATATATATATATATATATATATATAAAATATAATATTATATAATATTATTAGCTTCCCTGAGGTCTACTTATAATATTAGATTTTTTATAAAAGAATTTGCACAAAAACAGTCATAACTTAACAATATTTAATACGTTTCTACCCTGTCACTGGCCCTCTGTCTGAAATGCTTGGTTTTAAGCTCTCTGGCCCTTTAAGATATCAATGTAAAACCCACTGTTATGATTGGCAAACATCGAGCAGCCCCTCAATTCATCCATATTTGAAATGCAATTTGAAGAATTTAAACAAGTTCCACAACATTATAAAATACAATTTCAGGGTTTACACATAACGTACACCTAATATAATATATCCGAATACATTAAGCACAGTGGCACCTGGCACTTGAATTAAACTGTTTACTTAGAGTTTTGCGTCAGGTCCAATAAAGTTTTTAACAGCCCCATCTTTAATTATACTCATTCAATATCAGTTCCTTTGCAAAGCTTGATTCATATATTGACTTGTTCACAAGCAATTCACACTGATATCAACCAGAAAAAAAACCCATACAATCCACTCTGAATTGTTCTGAAATATAAACGTAATACAATCCACGGTGATGATTGATGCTTTAACAGGCCATAGCAGAGATACAGGTCTTCACTTCTCACATCTTCCATGTTTGTTTACACACATAATGGCATGTGTTTCTCCCAGTCAGTGGCAGCAGAAGAATGAATAAAAGTTGTGCTTGTACCACTCTTAAAACACAGTGCACATCACTGGAAACACATCAAAACGCTCAAAGATGTCCATATAGTGCATGTTTTTCAAAATACTAACAATAAAAATTGCACAGATGGGTGCAAAAATGGTCCAGGATGCCTTCAAAACAGCAAAAAACAGTGCAGCTGAATGAATCAGAATGGAGGTCTAATTTTAAGAGTTGTAACTTGACATTGCATCTTTCAAAATCGGTGCAAGATGAATGATAATGGTCAAAGCCTTTCATCGAATGTAGAAAAACATTTAAATCCAGATATGCACATGAAAGTGTCCTGTGTAAGTCCCCTTTGCTGTAGATGAATCTCCCATTACAGACCCATCTCCCTCCACTTCGCCCGTGTAACTGAGCAGTGAGCACCGGTGGGCGGGGCCAAGGGTGCAATGACTAAAAACAGGTATTGATGTCTTGCTAAGGAGGCAAGTGATGTCACAAGTTCTACAGATTGTTTAAATAAATGCTCTTTTTTTCAATTAAGGAGGAAGTTTTAAGTTCTGAAACTTTCAATATGCTTTTATAGCACAATGACCTCTTACATGTCAAAAGAGAAAGGACAATTTGTCATATTCAACACCTTATTTTAAGAAAGGAAACATCTGCCATTTAAATTTGGTGATATATTTAATTAATTAAATTTATCAAATTTCATTAATGCGCTACAAAAGGCTAATGAATGTTAGAAACCTGGAATAACCAAACCCTGATGTTTTCTTCCACAATAAACAAAAGTAATTTGCCTATTAAACTCATGGTTAGGTTTAGGGTTTAAGGTAAGGGGTTAGACTTTATGGCTAGGTTTGGGGTTAAACTTAAGAAAAATCATAACGAAATTGTTCATCGGTTCCTTCATTTTCTCTAGGGGAGAAAAAGTTGAATGTTTTTGTATGAGCCAACTCTTATGATTTCTTCAAATTTTGCCATCTCGCACTAATTTGAATGACTTGTCATGAGAAAGGTTTGGGTTTGTTTAAATCCCTAAGTATGACCAAGAGTAATAGTGATGTCCTCTCTCTCTCTCTCTCTCTCTCTCTCTCTCTCTCTCTCTCTCTGTCCATCTTTGCCACCCTCCCTGTGTGCACTTCCGATCACTCTAATGTTTTGCAGCCATTATAAATCTGGCTTTGACTTGCTAAAGCAAACAATGCTGGAGAGAGAGTGATCCCTCAAAAAACATTTTGTCAGTTCTAATTAGGATTGAAAAATGGCTCAACTCTGAACTTTCTCTCTCTCTCTCTCTCTCTCTCTCTCTCTCTCTCCAATGACTTGCCTACTTCCTAACAAAAATGTTTAGAGCTCAACACTTTTTACTCTTTCTTCTCTCCACCCATCTCTCCATCATATTGATTTTCTCTTTGAACCGCACTGAGTGATTAAATAACAGGGGGTTCCAGTGCACAAATATCTATGAGCTATGTATCTAAATACCGAGCTAGTGTCAGGCTAACCTGCTGTAGCATGCAGGCACCTTCATAACAGATAGCGTGTAATTGCGCTTTTGGCCTGTAGTGTTAAAGGCCCCTGCGCCTGCATTCGTACTGCAATCTCATCCTACAGGCTATGCAAATAAATGCTACCTACCTACAGAGAGAGAGAGAGCTAACTGAAATGCAGTTTTGAAACATAGCATGCTTTTTTGTGTGTGTGTGGATGCAAGTGTGTCTTTTGGCTTGTATTCTTCATGGTTTTTTTAGTGTTTGTTCAAATACAAGAAGACCACCAAAGTGAGATTGTGCGACACTTCAAAGTCACATAGAAAATGTTCCCCTTGTGCATTTTTGCTCAGGCTCTAAGGAAAAGCAAGGAACACAGATAAAAGAATGTGTTTTTAGTGGAATTGTTTTTTTTTTTAAGGCAAAGCAAGACACATCTGAATTTGTAAAACCTATATGCACTGCACAGTGTCCACTACCCAGGGTGCTGCTATCCTTTTTTTTTGTGCTTCTTTTATATATATTTTTCTCATTTTCTTCTCCTTATGTCCTGATTTGACAGTTATGTTTATCATGTTTACTTGGTTTACTCAAGTTATCATTTTACAATGTGATCGCATTATGTCATTATCAATGTGATCTAAATATACATCTAAAAAAAAAAAAAAAAATTATTATGGCATAATAATAATAAAGAATCACGATTGGTTAAACAGTAACAATATATGGACCATGGTCAGAAATTTAGAGGGGCTCAGGGCAAAAAATTTTTTCCAAAAATGCCCCTGAAATTCAAAATGTGGAAAAAAAAATGAAAAATGAGGAATTCTTCCATTTTTACATTTTATTTAGGTCTTACAGTTTTCTCAAAAACTTTGCCTCGTTTTTATTTAAACAGGCTTAACATTCTCTAAACTGTAAGTGCAATTGTTACAACTGTTTTATAGGACGTCTCAACTCTATTGTATTAATGCTTCAAAATCTCCAGTAGTTATTGTGTCAGTAAATTGGCCAATGCCACTAAAATGAAAAGTTTTTTTGTCATCAAGTGAGCCGTACTGTTAAAAATGTTTTGATGTTTTTTTCACTATGGCAGTCAATCCTGGAAATATTTGTCATATACAAATTTCAATTATTTTGTTCTTTTTGTTGACTCTGACTGGTTACTGTACTATACAAGAATGTCAGTTTTGTCTAGCTGAATGTTATTGTGTATCACACTGAGCTTTTTAGATAATGATTTCAATAGTATGTAAAAGTTTACTAAGAAAAGTCAATACTGTACAATACTGTAGTACACAGAAACAGGATACGCACATGTATTTGTGTAGCAATGTGTTACATGTAAACAGAAAATGCACATTTGCATGTCCATTTTTACACATTTCTTACATGTAATGTCATATATAGTGAACAGAAAATTGCCACAAAATGCAAACACATCCATGCAAAAAAAAAAAAACACTATACAAATACAAATAAAAATACCCGCAACAATGAAAAAACTTGTGGTAGTTCTGTAAAAATCAATAAATTGTACCTTCTCACAGTACATAACATCACAGTACAAGTTCCCATCTTCTTGGTGAACATCCTGTCGCTCTTGTTGGTCAGGCCAGAGATTTAGCAGACATCACAAACATTCCATGTCATAGATATTTATGGAATATACATGTATGATCATTTTGCATATGATTGCTCACACGATGAAAGAATGGTTAGAAGTTGTGAAGAGTGACAATTTCACATGTGCATGTAATTATTGTACAGTTGTACTAACTCTTTTGCACACATGTGCCAGAACACGTGCAATTTGCTTAAATGAATAGGAAATTAAAATCTGATGTGAACAAGTAACTGATCATTCAGAGATTTGAACTTATTGTTTCTAAAAAAATTATTCACATTTGAGAATTGGAGGAGGGAGTGTGGGCTAGAATTCTAAAAAACATCAAGTCTGCATCTAGAGATGCAAGGGTGCACCTTATGCATTTCAAGAATTTGCATTGTTCTATTGGACACCCTCTAGATTGTATAGGCTTGGTCTTAAAGACACACCCACTTGCTGGCAATGCCAATCAGAAGATGGGGACACAACTCATGTTTTTTGGTGGTGTGGTATGATCCTAGAATTCTGGTTGAGGGTTCAAAGTTTTGTGTGACATTTCATGAACTCAAATGTCATTTTGCCACAGACTCTGTATTTTAGACGATGCAGTCAAAAATATAGGGGATAAACACATAAAAAATTGGGTCCTAACAAGTGTTATGACCTGCACACATTGTTTTAAGAGGATGGAAGTCGGCTGGAGAGCCCTCGTTTCGGGAGTAGTGCACGGAGATAGGGATGGTGGCGACTTTGTGGAGGTGTCATCTAGAAGGCTGGGGATCTTGGGGAGGGACAGTTTTATTTTTATTTTATTTATTTTTGTGTGCATGTGTGTGTGTGTGTGTGTGTATACTCATGGTTGACTACAGGGATGTTTATTAAGGGTCAGGATGGGGTTGGGGATTGGGATTGGGAGACGGAGGGGTAATAGTAGGGTTAAATGTTGATTCTGTGTATATATGTTTTGCTTTTATTTGTTACCTGTAAAAAATGTTAATCAGAGAATTGAGCAAAAGCGATTGAGGAAAAACTGTAGTATTATATTACAGCTGTAGAAAATATGAGCAGATCTTGATTTAAATTTTACAGTAAAATGTAATAAATTCTCAGTTTGGAAAATCTGTATTAAATGATTGGTTAAATTGAAGTCACCAGATACAATTTGTTTTGAATATTAAAACAAAAATATGCCCTCATGAAAGTGAAAATCCAATGCAGGAGCAAATATTTCCCATAAATGAAAAAAAAAAAAAAAAGAATTTCTAAAACTGAAATGGACACTGTCTATGCAAACTGTATGTATTTATAATCTTTAAGGGTGTGTTCACACTTGGCAGGTTTGATTAGTTAAAAAAAGAAATCTGGTGCGATTGCTCTGTTATTGCGGTTCATTTGAACAAGTGTGAACGCTTTCATCCGAACCTTGGTGCACACCAAACAAGTGGACCAAGACCACCTGAACTCTGGTGCGGTTCGATTAATATATGAATGCAACATGGACCAAAGATATCTTAATGCTCCAAAAACAAGTAGTTTTTTTCCTAATACTGACCTCAAGCATACCTGCTTCTTCTCATCATAGGAGCCATGTTGCCCATTCCAGTTCGGTACAGGCGTCAGAACCACCATCAGCCATCCTTGCAGCATATCTTAATTTGTGTGTGCAACGGAGGAATTCCTTGTGCTGTTTTGACTCCTTTACACACTTTATTAGCTCTTTGTCCCAGCTGGTAAAAATACCACCATATATATATAGCTAATTTCGCCCAGTAGCCAGCTTTGTTTTGGATGTTCGGCAAGTTTCGATGCAAAATATACATCATAAAAGCTGTCCAATCAGGTTGTGACTTTTTCCTTATGCCTTTTGTTTTGTGTCTTTAGGTTCGGTGTTAAAAATGCCAGTGTGAACGCTAAGCGAACCAGGACTAAATGTATCATTTTCTTTTCTGGTCCAGACCAAGAGAACCAAGAGAACCGAACTACAAGTGTAAACACACCCTAAAATTATTGTGTTTAGTTCAATGTTATATTCAGTTTATGAAATTCACATATGGGGAACACCATAACATACAAAAATGGCAAATAACTTTACTTTTGTAAAGTCCACATAGCTAAAACAATATGACCTGTTGACTGTATTGTATTACCCTGCTTATTACACAGCTAATTACCAAACAAATAAATGAATACGCAATATTGATTTGAGTTGGAAACATTTGAATATGTGAGAAGAAAGAGACATGTTATACGCTTCCCCCTTCCCCAATATTTATTTTTCCCTTGGTACACACCAGTATTTTCCTGTTACAATCATAGGTTAGATTTAGGGGTCATTATACAAATGCTGGATTGCAGAATGGTGCAATTGACCAATCAGAATCAAACATTCCAAAGAGTCATTTAATATTGAATGTAATATTGAAAAAATGTCCATTGTATGACAATGAGAACACAAGCCTAACAATATGTAGCAATGTGTGTGCATGTGGGTCTTTGTTAATAGGCAGTACATGAGTTGAAAGAAAGGAGAGGTCAAGTCACATTCCCTTAATGACTTTAAAAGTACCAACTAAATAGTGCCCATGGCTAAGCAAAAGAGAGACATTAATGACTAGCACACAGTCGCACAGCACAGTCTGACACCTCCACTAAGCACTTGAAAGGCCCCATAATGCGCCATTCACGGCACCATTAGTGTAAATAAAGAGAAACTGTTTCTGTAAATACGGCTTATGCGTGTGTCTGTATCACTTTTCTCAGTGCAGGCCTCTGTCCAAACACAACTGTTCCATCTCCATTTTGCCGTATGACGAGAAGAGGGGGGTTGCTTCGAAAGGTCATAGTTGTAATCCTGCATATCCATTACAAGCTCTCCTCCTCTGAGGAAACGTTTGAAAAAAGTACAATGTAAAAGAATGAGAGCGAGCAGCACAGGCGAAGTTGATTTATGGTGAAAAGCGGAACTGCTTCTGGACTCAGAATTCAGGGAAGCTTTTAGTGGTCACGCACAATAGGGGCTGTGTTAATGAAGAAAAATCTTTGTGTTATTTTTTTATTCAAAATTTAGAGTGGTATTTATACTTCAACCTTGTCCAGGACTTGAGAAGTAGATGTTTGAAAAGTAAGCAAGCGCCGCAACTCCTCCTACCAGCATAGGAGAGGATGAAGTGGGCTGTGATCGCCTGTTCAGGCCCCGATCCTCACGCAAATCCAGAAACCTCCCCTTTTGGCCCAGACAGAAATACCTCTCTAATACATTAATTCGGTTCGGGGTCATATGTCTACATTGACTTTGAGTGTGTGGGTGGGTGTATGTGTGTGTTTGTGGTGTTTTAATTATCTTCAAATCAATTTTATCATAGATACGAGTTACAATTTTAGGGGGACTAGTAGGCGCCAAGTAGGAGGCAAGTGACCTTTTGAGATGCCTTAACCCTTAAATGCATATCTTGGGTCTTCAGTGACCGGGACCTCATTACACCCCCTTTATCATCCATTTTTGGGATTAATGCACCTAGCTCTTTAGTATTCCTCAACCGAACAGTGTAAAAAAAAGAAAAAGAAAATTACCAAAATTGACCAAAGAAATATATACTTCTCTAATTGCTTAGCTACCTAATGTGTATTGGGTCATTAGCAGAGCTAGGTGTAATCTGACTACAATGTTATTACTGTGATATTATTGCTTTTGTAGAAGAAAAAAGTAGTGTAACACGTTACATTTTATTTTTGTAATCAAATTAAGGTAATTACTTTCAATTAAGGTGATGACTTTTAAGTACTTTACTTGGATTTATATTTCTAAAATTGTATTATGTATAATTCATGAAAAATATGAACTATGTTCATATGTATGGTTGTTTGTGTTTTATGACAGGGCATGTGACAATGGACAATGGAGGAAGTATAGGCAGCATTTTCAATGAGTGGAAAAACAAAAACCTTTCTGTGAAAAGTGTTTTAGAAAGTAACTGAAAAGTAAAGTAATTAATAACTTGATTACTTTATCAGTGAGGTAATCATCAATTACGATTTTGGAGAAGAAATCCGTAAATGGTAATGGATTACTTTTTTGAGTAACATACCCAACATCGGTCGTTAGTGGCCCGAGATATGTAATAATGTCACAACTTACATTTGTGCTTCCATAAATCATATTTGTATTATTATTTATGTATACTGAATATAATGTTGCTATCACAGAATATCTTTTTTATTATCATTACAAGACAAATATGATTATATTCATACAAATGACTACTGTCTCATGTTGATTTTCTGCACAACAATAGTGAATTAACAGTATCCCATATGCGTGTACACATACATATTATACATATTGTTTGTTACTCATGGTGGAGCTGCTGTTTCAGTCATTGACTTGATTTAATCTTGATGTTGCTATTTGACGAAGCAGCAACATGGAAGTTAACTATAGCAAGTTCAACA
The DNA here is from genome assembly GCF_025860055.1 of Xyrauchen texanus. NCBI lineage: Eukaryota > Metazoa > Chordata > Actinopteri > Cypriniformes > Catostomidae > Xyrauchen > Xyrauchen texanus. Next base: position 20,954,220 of record NC_068322.1, on the reverse strand, counting down.
CATGAATAGTATGATATGACTATTGTCCTTTGACCAATTCCCATTACTACAACAATTGTACATGTATTCAGACACAATAAGTGCCGTAGAATATATACAGTACATGTGATGCTTGTGTTGTGTTGCTCAATATGTGTTTGACAGCCAGTTGCTTCATATAATAGAACAGTGTGAATGTAACGAATCTGGTTCTGTTAATTGTTAAAACATGTCCTTAAAATATAAATAATAATAACATCAAAATATAACAGAACTAGGGATATACATTTAACGTGTTAATTTAGTTTGATTAATTATATATATATATATATATATATTTTGTTGTTGAATAAATCAATGCAATGAATTCATTAAACACCCCTCAGAACGTTTAGTTCTTATAACAATAGATTGAGTTCAAAAGCCTCTTTTTGAATTGTCTAATCAATGCTTTACTGGTTTGACACCATAATACTGTGTATTTCAATCGGAATGTCCGATGAAAATTATATATTTATAATTATTTCAATTACTGTGTATAATAAAAATGTAATTATTGTTTTCCCAGCAAATATTGATGTGAGATTCATTTTAATCAATTGAAAGCACCAAAGAGAATATATTCTATGATATTATTTTCTAATTGTCTAGAAAATGCTTTGAAAATGTTGTAATTTGTGATAGATATGTGTGCCTGGTCGCTAAAGGTCTGAGGTTTGTAATAATGTTTGGCATAACACCCTTGCATTTTAGGCTAAAATTACCTCAAATTGACTCTCTTATAGCTTCTCAGTGACCTCACTCAAACTTAAAAAGATTTTCTTAATCCCCTTTAAGCTCCCGGTAATAAGCTCTTAATAAGCTTGTTATAACATGCTATAACCACTCGATAACCTTTTGATAACCCCTGAGTGACTTTCCATTCGTCTGCCACTCAAATATCTCAATCACGCCCTCAATTTGAAATTCTTGGGATCTGAAATCCTCCTTTGAGATGCTTTTTTGAGCACACTCCCTAAACGTTTCCTGCTCCATTGCATTGTGGGTCAAATGGGTGACTGACACTTGTGGGTTTAGGCTGACAAATGTTTCCAAAAATGTTTACGAGGTTGAAGCAACAACAACCACGCATGTCAATCCTGATTACGTGGAATACGACTTATCAATGACTTTGCCGACTTTGTCTCAGACGGAAAGAAAAACAAACAGTCGAACCGCCCTCAAAACCACCGGACATGAAATTAATAATGGCTTATTTACATTGTTCGTGGTTTTGTTGTCTTGATACCATCTAGACTGCATTTACTCTGGTAGTCTCAGCCTCCCTTTCTTTTGATTGGCGCCTGGGTCCTATTATGAGAATGGCTACGGAGTCCCAAGAGGGTCACTCTTCAGTGTTGCCCCCTAGAGTCCCTCAAGAAATGCATTAATAAATTAATGTCCACCCCGGGAACACTTCTCACGTTGTTCTTAGGGCCCTGGGGACAAATCATAAGTGGGGGGGAGGGCTCAGTAATAGATAGGTCCTTTTTTTGTTGCCTGCCTAACTGCAAGTCCTGCGACAGCCAAAGAAAACTGACTTGAAATAACCATCTAAAGAAAACAGGAACGCATTCTCTGTCTTTCACTGTGTGTCTCTCATTCTATCCACCTCCTCAGGATAAAAGCATGCAAACTTGAAGCAGCCAGAGTTTTTTCTTTGCATGTTTCCATTTTCTGTGGGATGGAGGGCGTAAAATCAACACAATACAGAATGCACGTTCAAACAACAGGAAGCTCTGAGATCGGCTGTGCAGATCAGGCCAGCTATGTAAATTTTCTTTTCCATGCAAGGAAAAGGCTATTTAATTTCAGTAATGATTTTCTGTGCTGCGGCTTGATCCGTTCCGATAGGACAGTGTTATTGTTGGCGGGGCAGCGAGGTGCATGAGTACAGTATGTGTGTGTAAAGGGAGTGACATGAGACGGAGGTTGTGTTTTTGTGGAAGTACAACATGTGCTTTGGATTAAACGTGTGTTATAAGTGTTTGGCATTAACATACAGTCATTCACTGAGCAAAAGAGAAGAAAAGGAACCTTTACAGTCCTAACACCCACTCCTCAATAGCATGCAAAGAAAAAAAAATGATAAGTGGAAAACAAGGTACAGATTGACTCTTTCACCAAGAAGTAAAATTAGTATTCTAAGAATGTGTGTTGGATCAGCATTACTAATAATTAGAAAGAACTCATGACTTGACTTTATTTTATTGTGTGTGTGTGTGTGTGTGTGTGTGTGTGTGTCCTTGGAAGTCCCATCAGCCCTCATTCACTCTGCAGGTTTGATATATTTTCAAAATTTTACTCTTAAACCATATACAACATATATCCATGTTTTGCCATTCACTTTTTTTGATTGTTTGTTTCTGTTTCTTTGTTCGTTCTTTCAAATTGAAAACTTAAAGGAATACTCCAGGTTCGAAAATGTTAAGCTCAACAAAAATTGTGGCTAAATTAATTTTGACTTGTTTTGTTGATTCAACTCATCAGATTGAAACTGATTTAATTGTTTAAGTTAAAAATTAACCAAATTAAAAAGTAACCAAAATTGATTGAATGTAGTTGTAAAATCTTTGCTAAACAACAATTTGGTTGGATTAACTTAATCAGTTTAGTTAGCAGAACTTTAATTGGATGTAGTTATAACAACTTAGTTAAAAAATTAGTTTACTAAACTTGAAGCCACTCCACTTTAAAGTTAGTGTTCATTTAACCTAACTTTGTCAAGTAAACCCTGTAAGTGTTGCACTATGGGATGTTTTTTTTTTTCTTTTCTTGAGGGGCACATATGCGTAATACTTGTCAACACTTGACACACAAATCTCAGTATTGGTGATAATCAGTAAAGTAATGGATTAGTAAAATTAGTAAAAGATGAGCTCTTAACATCACCACACAAATATTAATCAAAAGGGATGTCAAAAACAACAACCAAAGCACAAATAAAGTCTGAAAATAAAAAGACGAAATAATAACAAAATAAGCCTTTAACACTAAACTTATATATTCATGCTGCAGAGCATGCTGGGAGCTGGCAAACATTTGTTTGTGCAGGCAACTTTCGGTGAGTTGAGGTGACAAATTCACTTACTAATTCATACTCGTGTCAATAAGGTACAACTTGATATAATAAACTTGTTAAAGGGACAGTTCACCCAAACATGAAAATTCTCTCATTCACTCAACAATTAAAGATTACTCAAACATTATGATTTTTAGAAGAATATCTCAGCTCTTTTGGTCCATACAATGCAAATGAATGGGTGCCGAAAATGTGATGCTCCAAAAAGGACATATTGGCATCATAAAAGTAATCTATACAACTCCAGTGTTTTAATCCATAACTTCAGAAGTGATATGATTGGTGTGGGTGAGAAACAGATCAATATTTATGTAATACTTTTTTTCCTTTGCTTGAAATTCTTCTCGCCCAGTAGGAGGCGTATGAATGAATACGAATCGCCAAAAACACAAGAAGAAGAATGTGAAAGTGATCTGTTTCTCACCCACACCCATCATATCACTTCTGAAGATATTGATTTAACTGCTGGAGTCTTATGGATTACTTTTATGCCAATTTATGTGCACTGTAGAGCTTTAAAATGTTGGCACCCATTCACTTGCATTGTATGGACCAAAAGAGCTGAGCAATTCTTCTAAAAATCTTCATTTGAGTTCAGCAGATTAAATAAAGTAATATACATCTGGGATGGCACAAGGAAGAGTAAATGATGAGATCATTTACATTTTGGGGTGAACTATGCCTTTAAGGTGATTGGACAATTTTGTTGTGTCAACTAGAAAAAAATTACCTTGATATAACTAAATGTCCAAAAACAAATAGGCATTCTAAAAGCTAGGCGGATGTACTTCTAGTTAGTTGAAACCGACTTTACAACATCATGGCAACCAAATTGTAAAACTGGTTACAACTTAACACAAAACAGATTTGTAAGTGATGTTATCACACTAAAATCACATTAATATGCTAATTATCTTGTGGCTATATCCTTTGAATCAGAGAGTGTTTTAACGTTACGGTGTATTCAGATCATTTCAAGGAAATCACCCTACAAATGAGCTATAGTTGTCTCTGCATAATATGATAGTAGAATGTATTTTAACATTGAAAAGGTTACACAAATCAGCTCTAAAGAAATGTCTATATGTTTTATATACCTGTCCACAGACCCTTGGCATCAAGCTTGAAATAATTTCTATTTACTTCTTATTTATTATAATCTCTCAAACATAAAGTTCCAAACAAAGCCAAACAAAACATTGAAATACCAAAAAACATGTTCATGCTTTTTATTACTCAACATACTGTAAACTGACAAACCAGTTGACGCATTTTATTTCCGTCAGATATTGTGAATTTAATCAAGTGTACAGTTTTGTGTATGCATGCAAACATTTTCCACTGAGGGAAAGGAAGAGGACAGCTTTCCTCTTTTGCGGTTTATTTGTAATGTTTGTTTTACGCAGTATCATTGCAGGCATTGATTAGAACACGATAACTTTTGGCTCGTACGCTGCATCAGCACTGATGTTAGATAGCGAAGAGAGCGACACTATGAGTGTGTGTCTGAATGAGGGGGCACTTCAAAGTGCTTTAAGGCCCGAGCTGTTTCAGTCAACACCTTCCTGTCATCCTATTCTTCTGTACATCTTCTCCTAACATTATTATCACAGCACCGTAACTCTGATAAAACTCAATGCTGGAATTTCACGCCGCTCCATGCGCCAGACTACCCACACACGTACACACACTCAAGTAAATACGCTGGCCCACAGATCTCTCCATCAGTGTAGAGGTTATAGACTGAAGACTCGACCAATGCTAGGCACACTTATCTGCTCAGGGTTTCCCGCAGGGAAATCTGGTTATGCCATGAGATTTGACTCCACATGTAGGGAGAAATGGAAAAGAAGAGAGGGATGAAAAGGTGTTCACGTTTGATTTGTTGATGTGTAGTTGGTATATTTTTCATCTACACTTTGGTCTTATCAGACACCAAGTTAATAAACAGAGGGGGTGATGGTTCTTTAACATATTAATGTTTGTGGTTTTCAGCTAGATTTTATGAGGTTTGCCATTTGCTTCTTGTCTTACACCAAATGTACCCTGTAAATATGGTAAAAGAACATTGTTCAATTAGAATCAATTGTATTATCTGCAATACATTTTACTTCAAACTGCATGCAAAATTAGTAACTCTAATCTTACTTGTAAAACAAATCTAAAAGCAAATCTTTTAAATAAATATATAAAAAAAACTAGCCATTTGGGGCCCGGGTAGCTCAGCGAGTAAAGACGCTGACTTCCACCCCTGGAGTTGCAAGTTTGAATCCAGGGCATGCTGAGTGACTCCAGCCAGGTCTTCTAAGCAACCAAATTGGCCCGGTTAGAGTCACATTGGGTAACCTCCTCATGGTCGCTATAATGTAGTTCTCGCTTTTCGGTTTTCTATGTAAAGGAATATTCTGGGTTCAATCCAAGTTATGTGCAAGCGACATCATTTGTGGCATGATGTTGATTACCATGCAAAACTTTTAAATAAAAAAATTGAATCCACCCTCTTGTTCTCAAGCAAATATCGAAGATTCAGTGAGGCACTTATATGGAAGTGAATGGGGTCAATTTTTGGAGGGTTTAAAGGCAGAAATGTGAAGCTTCTAATTTTATAAAAGCATAAATAAATTAAAAATGTAAATTAATTCTTCTGCTGAAATTTACAGTACACTGTAAACCCTAAAGCTGTCATGACTGTAAAAATCAAGTTGTCTTAATTAAGTATTACTTGAAATGTCAGGTTTTGGACTCATTACTCAAATATTTAAGTGCATTTAACTTATTTTTCTTAAAAATCCATAGACTTAAGATTTGAAGTGTTAATAACTCAAACTACTGAGTACACTATTGAGGCTACAGGGAATACCCACAATCCCTTGCTGCTTGAATTATTTTTCATTGGTCAGAGGGAACAGATTGGGGAATTTAAATATTTGTTATTAAGAATTCATAGATGTGTTAGCTCTTTTGTCGTATTATTTATGCTTTGTTGAAAATAGTTGTTTGGTGTAATGTCACCATTAAGGTGATCTGTGTCTCTTTGGTCAAGTTGGACCCTGGTCAGACTATCTCAGTTCTCTTTGTGCATGTACAGTTGAAGTGCATTTATGCATTTCTGTAAAGACAATGTAAAGACAACAGTATGTGTGTGGCGTAGTGGGCTAAAGCACTAAACTGGTAAGCAGAAGGTTGTCGGTTCGATACCCACAGCCACCACCATTGTGTCCTTGAGCAAGGCACTTAACTCCAGGTTGCTCCGGGGGGGATTGTCCCTGTAATAAGGGCTCTGTTAGTCGCTTTGGATAAAAGCGTCTGCCAAATGCATAAATGTAAATAAATGTAAATGTAAGTCTACTTGCATGTAGTTAACTCAACTTAAATATTTAAGTTTGCTCTACTTGAAAATTTTGTTTTGGGAGACCCCATTATTCAGTGGAATTGAGGGAACGAGTTTACTCAATCAAATGAGTGAAATGAACTTTGGTATATTATTTGAACTGTCAAGTTGTTTAAATTGTTTTTACAGTTGTTTCAGGGTTTAACATTGTTACAGAATGTTGTAATACCAACACAGTTGTAAAATTGGATATAAATTTGCATAGGAAAAGTTAGTAAGCAATCTTATCACACTAAAATAGTGTTAACGTGCACATTGTTGAAGTCTTTTGGCTATACTTTTGAAAAAGTGAGTATTTTAACGTTTACAGACTGGCCCCATACTACTATTGTATGTGCCTCACTGCACCCCAGAGTTTTGATTTGACAAGAAGATATACATTTTTGTGGTGATCAACATTATGCCACAAATGCTTGTATTGAGCCTGGAATATTCCTTAAAGAGACATGGTGACCCGTCACTGCACTAAAAAATATGCACTTTTCCCTCATACGTTCAAATTCAAATAGAACACACTCATGTAAAGTGTTAAAGTGTGAGCTGGAGTTGATACTGAGAGTTGTTGTCAGTATGTTTCTGTATTCCAGAGCAGACTCAGGCCACAGAGATAGGCGGATGAGAGCGATCGCTCTATCACCACTCTTTCACCAACATAACCACGCTTCATTCACCCGTCCCACAGTGCGATAAACCCTCAAACAGATCCCCGCAGTTATTTTCCCTTGCTTTTCTTCATCTTCCAACAAGTCTTTAATACATACATATCACAGGCTGCCTCCTGAGGTTTGAAAAATGAAAACACTACTTCATCTTGCCTTGCCTTTTTTATTATTCACTCACAATAAATATTTCCCATTTATATGCAAATTATCATCTACTGACCAAGAATGGATGAAGCTCGTCTTGTTTTTATTGTAGTCGGAGAGGTACAAGTGTCTCAAAAGGCGGACGGGGAATCAGCCCGAGCGGGAACGCCTCGCCATTTCTAGAGTAAATAATCCTGACTCGCCTTCCATTATTTTTGATGGCAGCACTGAATGGAAGTGTATTAACTTATAAGTTATAAGTAGTTGGAAGTAAGTTACTTAAAACTGGTGAGCGGAAGGCAAAGAAAGTAAGCTGACGCGTCGCTTAGTTGAGTTCCCCGCAAATTGCTGACATAATTACACCAATGTAATTTTTATGAGTCGCGCAAATCTCAGCATTTTCAGTGAAGCAGATAATTAGACTTGGAATAAAGCGCAACTGAATAATTAATACATCAAAACTAGATGAACTTTTTCTAATTATTTTTATTTAATCTCCATTCTAATTATTGTTCGAGTCGGCTGAGCAAGATTGCTTCTCATTCAGGGGGTGAAATGCACCCTGGCTGCCGTATACACGCACAGTGAAATATTAACTAACCGTGCCGAGAGGGGATCAGAGGAAAGGCCCCTCCCTTTGCCCATCCTCCCATGATTGAACTGTAATTTAAAATTATCTACTGCCAACAAACAATTTACATCTACACCTGCCATATTTCTTATTCTCTCCCTGCAGTGTGCTATGAAATGCATGACGATCAATATTTTTCCAGCTTTAAATGAGTTTGTAATTAGTCTAATGTGCTGTTGCAGGAGTTTTTTTTTTTTTTACTGATTTTTAATAGTGGGATCTTAAGACTTCAGTTTTTAAGTAAGCCTGACCTGTGTGTGAGTGCGTGCGTGTGTGCGTGTGCATGTGTGTGTGTGCGTGTGTGTGTGCGTGTGTGCGTGTGTGTGTGCGTGGGTGTGTGTGTGTCTATAATCTATAGTTGGTACAGAATCAAAATCATTATGTCTGTGGAGAGTCTTCATAAGGACAGCCGCAACAACACGCACATGCGTGTCTGTACTTTTCTATTACGTTGCTAAAGCTAACTAAATATGATAAACCTTCCTTTTGGGATGTTCGGGGATGACCTCAATTGGAAAAACAATGAATAAACAAAACATATGTCCTCATGAGTATTTAGGGCATACTTGGCTATAGTTTGGGAACTAAAGTGTCTCTAAAAGTGAGTTAGCTTAAACCTGATAAAAATCTTTAGTTCGGGGCATTCTGGGATGTGCACAATTGGAAAAACAATTAATTATAAAATTGCATAAATTAATAAATAAATAAATACAAAATTAGGGTTATTCTATGGTTATTTTAATGAGCTTTCTATGATCATTAATTTCATGAATTTTAAAAATACAAAAATTCTCTTTTAGGGTTAGGGTGTGAGTTAAGGTTAGTCTATGGTTATTTGAATAAGCTTTTTATTAAAAAAAAATTAAGTATGTCCTCATCTATGTTGCGAAGCAAATGTATGTACACGTACTTTGTAGTGAAGTATTTAAGGATGTCCTAATTTGGGAAATAGGTTTATTTATATATATATATATATATATATATATATATATATATATATATATATATATATAAAGCTTCACTTTTGGGACTTTTAGGGACGTTCTTAATTGAAAAATAGATTAATAAATAAAACAGACACCTTTTTTAAATAGTAAGTTTAGGCTTTGGGCCAGTATGTAGTAATAATTATTAGTTTCACACTGTATAAAAACAATAGAAGTCTATTTTATGTCCCCATTTGAAGTACTAGGTGTGTGTGTGTGTGTGTGTGTGTGTGTGTGTGTGTGTGTGTGTGTGTGTGTGTGTGTGTGTGTGTGTGAGCTGCTGACCGCAGGGGAAAATTCTCACTCTTATCTTCTATGTCTCTCTGCTACTAGGAACCGGAGCGTTTGGAAACCAGCGTTTCATCTGATAACCTTTAATGCTGAAATAAACATAATGAAAGTGTCCACACACTCACACGTGATCACAATGTGAATCGTTTTCACAATCCATCCTTGTTTGAGCATAATTTGAACACCTTCTTCATAAATTGTGAATCCTTGTTCCAGGTTGATTTCCTGTCTGTGTCTTCTAGGTTTAAGACTAAGGCAGGGAAATAATGAAGGCAGATAATGGCTGACCTCACATTCACTCGGCCGATAATTGCGACAGGAAGCTTGGATTGAGCAGTGCTGGTTTCGAGCCCTGATGAGATGAACAAATAAAAACCAGGATTTACAGGCATGAAATGAGCTAATTCTGCGCCCGCACACATTTCCGCATCTCTTATAAAACTGCCGGGGTTTGCTAGATTAAAATTGCTGCTTAATTAATGTACAAACACAAGATCAGATTTAATTAACATCTGATTTAATTGCCTGCCCACAATTGCTTTTCACACTGTATGCTCCAATAGAAAACGATTGCAAAATGTAATAATTATACAGAAAATCTAATGAGAATGATTTGAAATGGTTTGATGTAAATCCAAGACTGATCAATTTTACTGCAGAGAAGAAAAAATAGCACATTTCCACAGTTTTATTAAAATTAATTTTGATTATTTTTTATTTTTTTGGGAAATAATTTGATTAAATACCGCTGATTATCTGGAATTATAAACACAATGAGATGTTCTTCATGCAACATTCAAATTGATTCAGAGAGATGTGTTATATTTGTGTATTTGAATGTCATTTTTGGAACAGTCTCGCGCGCGTCTTTGCGAAACCTCAAACGGGCCACAACTCGGCTTCAGATATATTCACTTTCATCTTGCTTGCATAATATATATTTAACAGTTTGAATTCTTTGAACAATCATTATTGTGTCTTTCCATACATTTTTTTTTTAAAGATTTCCAGCCATTTCCAGTAAATAAAAAGCTTCAATTTAACACAGATTGTGTCTATTATTAGACAACCTTTTGATAATCTGCTATTGAAATGTGTTACCTTCTTTTTTGATGATTTTACAGGATTACACTATGTTTGGTTTGACTATTATGCTCTTTGTCAGAAGACAAATCAATTTTAAGTTTCTTTTTGTATTATTTTTGGAAAGCACAGTGTAGTATTTGTGTGTATCACTTGTTTTCTGGAGTATCTATTTACTCAAATGTACACCATTTGGTCTTTATCAGTTCATGGGGATACCAAGCCTGCTAGAGGTCAATTTCGAATGTGTATATTGCCTCCATGTGGTTAGTAGAGGTACTGCATACTGCACGCTGCATACTGCACACTGACCTGCTGTTTGAACACAAAGCGTTTACAATACAGGTTTGGCAAGCCAAGGCCAAATCTGTTGTTGAATAACTGTATGAATTGAAGTGGGTTTGCATTTGTCTGTGTGTGCATCTGTAGGATACTAAGACACAGTTTGGAATGTCAGGCACGATGTGCAAAGACATAACACACGCTGATGGCAATCTTTTCACTAGAAATCTTCTTTTGAGATTTGCAGTATTGATGGAAGCCACTGGACTTGCACACAACCTCGCAGATCACACATGACCCATACATAGCTGCTTTATGATAGCATACTGACCAATGCAGTCAATTTCACAGATCACACTCGATATATGAATTAAGAGTCCCGAGTTTAGAAAAATAGTTTCGACTCTGTAGTTTACGTATGTAAAATCGCATGTCAGCGTGCAGGTTCTGCAGGTAGTGTTTTGGTCTGGCTGGCGCCAGCACGGATGATCTGGTCATGCTTGAATGAGGATCACACGTACAGGCTCCCAGAATTCACCCTGTGTGGCATGTTTATGATTGGCCGGCTTTGCAGGTAGAGGCGTTGGCCTCATACACCTCCGTTTGAACTGCTCACCTGCACATGACCTGCACATGTGTTTGTGTGCACGGAAACAGACAGCCAGGAGTCAGAACTGAATGGACCTGCATGTGTCACATGCACTCACACTCGTGCATGCAACGCTTGGGTAAGTTTGTGTGGGTGTGTTCACAAATTCTTACTGTTCGACTGTAGCTTTGAACCTTAATTCACCAGGTTAAGCACAGGGCATTTGGCGTGCCGATCTAGAAAAAGCCGTGAATACTCAAATAAAAATTAATTGTCTTCTAAAAGTCCTTTTGTAAAAATTCAAATAGACAAAATTAAGACAAATAAGACAAACTCTTGGATGTTTTTAATGAAAAAATATTTGAGTTCACGCATAATAGAGACACTGTTTAGATCTTCATTGAGGAAACGAATCTGAGAAGCAGAGGGCCTAAGCAAATGCCATGAAAAAGAAAAATCCCAAATGAGATCTCTTGTATATGACAATTGTTTGGCCTAGACAGCCATTAGATTAAATGGAGAGCAAATCGAGACTTTTTTGTTTCTTTAAAGAAAAAAGAAAAACTCTCATATGTGTCTCTAGTGTTTTAGAAGTGATCTCAACAATCTCTCAAACGGTGCTTAGATGCTTAAGTGTGCAATCATATGTTAGAAATCTCAGTATGCTTTTGTCAATTTCTCATCAAATTAGACCAAATAATCTGAGTTATACTATATAGATGTTATTTTTATAGCTCTTTTAATAATTTTAATTTGCTCATCCTCAGCTGTCTTTTTGTGTTTATGATACTTCTAACATGCTGAAACTTTACATTAATGTTCCCTTTGTTAAGGGATTATAAAGGGTTTCAATAATGACTAATATGTCATTTATAAAAAAAAATACAAATGCATTATAAATCACTGGTATGCAGTTATAACAGCTTTATAAATGCTTTATAATATAATGCTTTATAAATGCACTTATTCATTTAAATTAAGATACAAATATTTAAAGGTTTGACCATGTTTAAAATATGATTTCCCTATTCATTTTAATCATGATATTTCATACACTAAAAAATAAAGAGAGTTATTCTTATAAGCATCAAGAAGTGGTTTATTCTGTATCTCTGATCATGATTTATATAGTTATACACTTGCAGTCAAAAGTTAGGACACATCTATTAATTAATTATTACTAAGGTCCCATTCATTAACATTACTTAGTCCATTAGGTATAATGAACAAAAGAAATAACTATATATATATATATATATATCTATCTATATATATATATATATATATATATATATATATATATATATATATATATATATTTACAGCATTAATTCATCTAATTATCATGTAAATGTTAGTTAATAAAATTACAATTGTTCATTTTTAGTTCATGTTGACATGTACAAATTTAGATTTTATGCTGAAATTTGCATTACTTTAGATTAATAAATGCTGTAAAAGTATTATTCATTGTTAGTTCATGATATACCATAATCAGTTCCGGTCCTCGAATCTGATTGGATGAGAGAAATACAATGAGCACTGATGGTCTGACACCATCAGTACCCGGACGCTTCACTGTGTGTGTATCACTCCGCTTGTGTTCATGCTGTTCTAAACTAAAGTGTAAGAGTAGTGCATATGTGTTAAGAGCTACTGTCTTTATTTTTGACATTATATATGTTAACCAGCAGTTGGTGGCAAAAGATAATTTTTGTGTGTAATATGAGCCAGTTGGTGACGTAAAGTGAATCCATTAGTCATTGCTTACATAGAACAGCGCTCCATGATCACTCGTATTACTACTATATTACCAAAGCTAGGAAATAGCTTTAAACGGCTTTAAATGGACAACTTCAGGATTAAGGCTCATCACAGCTGAGAGACACAACTGATTTATTACAGAACTCAAGGTGCTTACATTTGATCTGAGTTTCCACATTGGATACATACTGTTTAAAATGTCGGAGGACGTCGCTGTTTCTATAGTGAATGACTCTTGTGCACCGGCTACAGTGAAATAGGGAGGAATACCCTGCTTGGACATCTATTTTCCACTGAGAAAGCTGACCTTCAGAAAGCTGACAGCATCTCTGATTGGGTGGACAACAGGTGATCGCACACTCTCTCTCTCTCTCTCTCTCTCTCTCTCTCTCTCGCTCTCTCTCTTTCTCTCTCTCTCTCTCTCACACACACACACATAGATACACTCAATGACACTCACACACATATCCTTGTTTATCCAATAACTTCTTAGAAACAGCACAAGCCATGATACTATTTCTGAAGTGACATTTTTGAATTTCTAATGAAGGCTTGGATGCATCATTTGTTTTGAATGAGCTACGGCAGATTCTGAATCACCACGTAAGAATGTAGTTCCATTCACAAATGTTTTTTTATGACTGTACTCGGTTTAAAAAAAAAAAAACATTTAACTGTTGTATATAAGCAATATCACTCTCGCAATCGTGCTATATGGCCCTACATCAGCATTGCTGTGATTACCTTTGGCAGTTGGCCTGATATAGGGCCATATCACACTCTTGCTCATGTGATATTTCTTAATTAACTAATGTTTTTAACTAACAGAACATTTTTGTAAAGTGTTACCATAACACTTTATGATCCCTTTTACGGGTTCATGGGATCATTAATGACTATAAAGTCATTTATAAATGCATTATAGATAACCGATAAGCAGATAAGTATAACACTGATAAGTGACTTTTTATGGAATACTTGCCAAATAGTGAACATTTTAACTTGCGTATTATATATGCTTAATAACTACACTAATTCATACTTAAATTAAGCAAAAACATAAAATGCTGTAATTTATGATTTATGCCACAATGCAGCAAAAAACACTACTATGGTGAAATTAAAAGAAGGGATAATGTCACTTTTGTGTTTAGTTTTTTTGTAGATTCATTACTGTAATGTCTTGACTCACTTGTGTTCTCCCTTTCCTTGTCAAATCGATTTCAAAAGAATGGTTTTACCAAGTCCAAGTTACCTAAAGTCCTCTGCAAAAACACCTTTCAGCTCCTAATGCTCATTCACAGCATAAATAATACAGCCTGATGACCATTTAACCATTTTGAACTTTATGTACATAGGTTTATAAGGTTGACAACTCCTTAATAAATGTTTGAAATGAGTACACTTTGTATTAAGGTACATTTTCATAGTTTACTAATGTTGAAGAAGTGTTCTTAATCATTTATAATGAGTGAGGTGAAATGACTCATCATTTGGCAAGTATTGCATGACAGTCAGCCTTCATATTCATGTTGTAATTACCGTATAGCAATGACTTAATACGCACTGGTTATTAATGAACTCAATTATAAAGCCTTATCAAAAGGAGCATTAATGTAAAGAGTTACCAGCATAACTGAGAAGTCTCCTGAGTTATGAAAGTCCAACCTCTATAAATCTATAGTTGCATGTTTTACTGCTGTCTAGTGGAAACAAAATATTAAATGGATATTAAAGATATCACATTTTTAAGTTGGTCTTTCCTATAGGTATCACACTCACAGTGATGTGCAGCCAAAAAGCAACCAGAAGTCATTCATTTTCATTGAGAGTTGCTGATTTCTGGTGACATGAGCAACAGTTACTGTTGGTGAAGAGTTGAGCAGAGTTCAACTTTATGCAAATGAGCATCAATGCAATGTGGCGACTACCAATGGGAGTGCAGACAACGAAATTCCACCTGCAACAGTTGGATACTGCCTAATTAAGTAGGAACGCCTACTAGTGACCAACAGAACAGAGTCAGTGTTCTAAGTGTGAACACCACTTCAGGATTGTTTTTAAGGTTTCTAAGTTGTACTAGCATTAAATCCACAGGTGAGCAGTAAATGTGAATATCAATGGCAATGTTAGAAAGTAATCCCTGAACTGAGAACAGATTCTTTACGAAAACACTACAGGCCCTGTGACTCCAAGGTCTCAAATCGATTCTTGAATCCTCAGCTTGTCGCTCTCTGGAGAGAGTTGTCCATCCTGCATCTTTCTCGTTCTCCATCTTTCACCTCTTACACCTCCAACCGACCTTGTAGGGTCACCTGTCTTTGTCCGCTTAGCTCAGAGAGAGCTTTGTGTGAGTGTGTCTGTGTGTGTGTTTGAGCAAGTGTGTGCGTACCGACACTGGGCTTCTTATCTCTCTGGGCTGCTGCCGTTTTAAATTATTCATCCATACTGCTGCACACACACGCACATCTCCATCACATGCCTGCCCGCATCCGCCCGCCCGAGAGGCGGTCGCCGTGGCAACCTTATCAAAGATCGCAGATTTCAGCTCGAGAAATGAAATAAAAGGGGAAATTGGCTGCATTAGCATAAGAGGAGGCAGCCTGGAGTTGAATACACACCCCTGAAGAGCACCCCCCGGTTCTCTTCCTCTCTCTTCTTCTTCCTCCCACCCGTGGTTCTTATCTTGCCCATCTGATCGTACGCTCTCTTTCTATATATATATAAATTTAATTCTGTGCCCCCTTCTCATTCGTTTTGTTTGTCCCTGGCTCAGGGGAAAAGAGAGAATGAAACGAAAGAGGAAATAGATTTGGTCTGGATGACCTATGACCCTTTTAGAGTGAGTAAACAATGCGTAGTAACCTGGGAGATGGGGCAGTGGGATGTTAGGGGCGACTGCTTGACAGGCGGCTTGATTTCCTGTGGAACGTTGGGCTCTATTCCTGCATTTTGCGAGGATTTATTTTGGCAGACACTGTCTGGTCCATAGAGACCCTCTCCTTTCAGTTTGACTTTGACTTAGAGCATCGTGGAATGGAGGCTTTCCTTGTAATGCCATATAAAGATGTTTCATTTTCAAACAAACTCTATTAAACATTCTTTCCTATGAAACGTTGTGGCTTTTAAAGTTCTAGTATTCCCACCAGGATTGGGATTGCAAGGAGACTATAATCTTTTGACAAGTTTTGGAGGTACTTAACGTCAACATGAAATCAAAATTTATCCTGTTTTCATTTCTTAATAAATGTTCCTGGTTTTTGTGAGCGATTTATCAAACATGATTAGACCAGAACTCAACATCTTGTTGCCAAAAGTTCATTTATCCTTAAAGCAACCCCAATATGCCAAAATACTGTCAAGCGTGATCCCACTTTAGAAATTGTTACATAATTTTAACCCAGTTTACCAGTTCCTCTAGTGGTACTGATAGCGTGTTGAGAAAGCAACCTCCAAGACACAGGTTCTGGTATTGCGGTAACCAGAAATCAGTCACGTTTGGTAATACATTACAACTAAAAGTATAACTTGCTTTTGACGTTTAACGTTAAACTAGAGCTCATATGTGCACATACGTTTTAATACACTTCCAGCTTCAGCCACTGGGGAAAGTGATTTGAATTTCAGTAATAACAAACCAATTTCAGCATGCAGAACTTTCGACCTGCTGTTGCAGAATTCACAGTGCAATCAGTATCATTCTTTGGAGCGTGTTATTTGCAAAAAATTAAAATTCTTAGTAAGCTTTCATCAAAATGTAGCCATATCTTCTTCTGAAATTACTTTCCTTTTTAAGTGGTGTCACCTAGCTAGGCTATTGGCAAATGTTAATTATACGTATTCTAGCTATTTATGCATTGTTGTAGGCTTCTAAAGTAGTTCTGGTCTTTCTAATAGTGATGGGCGTATTGATCCTAAAGTATTGATACTTCCAATATGGATGCTGTTTCGAGAGGTTGATACTGACATAAAAATATGGATTCTTTTTTTTAGCTAGTAATGCTCTCATTATGGATGTGTCCAAAGCCGAATATCTTATTCAGAAAGGCACGAATAATGACTTCAAAATGAATAACAGATTCATCCGAATAGTATAAAAAAATATTAATTTGACTGATTATCCAAAAAAGCACAAGGATAAAGAAAATGTTATATAAACATATCAAAAAATTCAAAGAATTTATGAATCTGTGCAGCAAATATTTGTAAAGCGTAAACCTTATGAATGAATATGTGCACGTTGTGATTTCAGATCAGATGGCCACAGTCTCGACTCCGTTTGCGGTCTCTGTTAATTGTGCTCATCTGAAGCTTATCAAGAGTAACATCGAGATACAACATCATGTAGACTTTCCACTTCTTGAAATATCTATGTTAATGTATCACTCGATTCATATGTGATCTCATGTTTTTATTTATAGCCTAAACCTGAGCGCGATGTTAAATTCCTGACCTGGAGTGATGATTTTTCGTCGGAGCTTGTTTATCCGTCTTTTAAAGTTGATGACATTTATATTCACATCAGTGATTAAGATAATTAACTGGTTTATACTTTTCCGAAAAAAGTTAATATGCTTCTTAAAGGTTTAAATGCTCCATAGAATATTCTTCTATTCTGCATATTCCTCCTTATTTGAAACAAAGAAATTGAAACATGCTTTTCTTCTTCTTTAAACTGTGCTAAATTTGAGAATGTTACATTACAGTATGTGTTCTTGAACTCTGGTAAGGCGCTATATAAACTTAACATTGTTATTAGTAGTAGTATTATTATTATTTAACTAAATAATTTTGTCCTATCGTAACAATTCTTGATAGACTTACGGGACTTTCACCTGTTTGTGGGCTATATTGATTTTATTTGCATTTATTTTAATGTTTGAATTTGTATTTATTGTTCACTGCAAAAATGTGTGCTTGACATTTCACATTTTGCTAGACACCTCCTGCTTCCAGAATAATGTTGTTATTCATGCAGCGACAAACAAAAAATCTGTTTCATGCAGAAACTACAATATATTCCACAGTTAATGTAGCCTACAAATTCAGCTTCATCTCATAAGAAAATAATATATTAAAAAACAATTATTGTATATTATTATTAATAATATATTATTAGTGGTGCTTGCAAAGCATCACTATTGTAATCTCACATACTTATTAGTGGTGCTTGCAAAGCATCACTATTGTAATCTCACATACTTATTATTAGTGGTGCTTGCAAAGCATCACTATTGTAATCTCACATACTTATTATACTTTTTATTAGTGGTGCTTGCAAAGCATCACTATTGTAATCTCACATACTTATTAGTGGTGCTTGCAAAGCATCACTATTGTAATCTCACATACTTATTTTTATTTTTATACTTTTTATTATTCTATCTCCGTACAAAACTTCGGCACCTAACTCGTCCCACACCGTTTGGCGTAGACCCACGAATGAGGTATCAAATCGAACGGCCTATTGAGGACACGTGTGCTATGACTTTTATAAGCGATCGGAGTACGGTATTTGCCCCAGGGGCAAAAAAGCGGCCGAAAAATCCCATAGACTTAACATTGTGACAAACTTTGAGGCGTCACAGCTCCGAGCGAGGATTTCGCAGAAACGTGTGATTTGCCACATTTGAAGAGGCTGGCAGGCTCTGTAAGAGCATACCTCAATATGGGGTAAAAGTTGCACCCCTGGGGGCAGGAGCTGCCCAAAAATGCCCCAATTGACTTATAATGGTGTAGGACGCCCATGAAATGAAAAGGCATAGGGATTTGTATTGAACATAGCTCTGGATCACAGTGTCATAGAGACGAGGGGTGGGCTCATTTTACTCAGACGACCAATCAGTCTCTCTGGATCATTGTGAAGCTATCAAGCCACGCCCTAGCAACCATTAAGAGCACCTTAGCAACAAGTCCCATAGACTTCTATTGAAAAAGATCAAAGGGATATCTCCGGATAGAACTGTCATAGAAACACAAGGGTGGTCTCGTTTGACTCGGGACAGCAAACAGCCAATCATGCATCACTTCAACACTTCCTAGCCCCTCCCTAGCAACCATTGTCGAGCACCTTAACAACCAAAATCCATAGAGGGATATCTTCCATTCTGAATGTCACAGAGGCATGGGAGTTGGTTTATATCATTCATACTGACAAGCAGCCTTTGGAGATTCATGATTGGCAGCTGCCAAGCCACTCCCTAGCAACTACACAGAGTACCCTAGCAACCGTTTAGCAGTAACTATATCTCTGCACCAGAAAATCAGAGAGACTTCTGGGTTGATTTATTTCAATCAGGATGGCAAGGAGACTTGATAAGTATCACTATGTTAACTGCCTAGCAACCAGATGGGGTTACCCTAGCAACCGAGTAACAAATCACATATCTCTGCATCAGAAAAGCGTAGAGACTTCGGGTTGACTTATTTCAATCAGGATGGCAAGGAGACTTCATTAGTATCACTATGGTAACTGCCTAGCAACCAGATGGGCTTACCCTAGCAACCGAGTAACAAATCACATATCTCTGCATCACAAAAACATAGAGACTTCTGGGTTGACTTATTTCAATCAGGATGGCAAGGACACTTGATTAGTATCACTATGGTAACTGCCTAGCAACCAGATGGGGTTACCCTAGCAACCGAGTAACAAATCACATATCTCTGCATCAGAAAACGTAGAGACTTCGGGTTGACTTATTTCAATCAGGATGGCAAGGACACTTCATTAGTATCACTATGGTAACTGCCTAGCAACCAGATGGGCTTACCCTAGCAACCGAGTAACAAATCACATATCTCTGCATCACAAAAACATAGAGACTTCGGGTTGACTTATTTCAATCAGGATGGCAAGGACACTTGATAAGTATCACTATGGTAACTGCCTAGCAACCAGATGGGGTTACCCTAGCAACCGAGTAACAAATCACATATCTCTGCATCAGAAAAACGTAGAGACTTCTGGGTTGACTTATTTCAATCAGGATGGCAAGGACACTTCATTAGTATCACTATGGTAACTGCCTAGCAACCAGATGGGCTTACCCTAGCAACCGAGTAACAAATCACATATCTCTGCATCACAAAAACATAGAGACTTCCGGGTTGACTTATTTCAATCAGGATGGCAAGGACACTTGATAAGTATCACTATGGTAACTGCCTAGCAACCAGATGGGGTTACCCTAGCAACCGAGTAACAAATCACATATCTCTGCACCAGAAAACACTACAGACTTCGGGTTGACTTATTTCACTCAGGATCGAAAGGAGCCATGTGTTGTATTACCTTGGTAACTGCATAGCAACCACTTGGGCTTACCCTAGCAACCGAGTAACAAATCACATATTTCTGCACCAGAAAATCGTACAGACTTCTGGTTTGATTTATTTATCACCACAATTTTTGATCTTTTCAAGTTACAGCATGCTGTTTGACGAGTTTTGCCACGGCAAGCACCACTCACATTTTCTTCAGGAAATGTACCCATCTAGTTTTTATTTTTCTTCTTTTTATTATTATTCTATCTCCGTACAAAACTTCGGCACCTAACTCGTCCCGCACCGTTTGGCGTAGACCCACGAATGAGGTGTCAAATCGAGCGGCCTATTGAGGACACGTGTGCTATGACTTTTATAAGCGATCGAGTGCGGTAATTGCCCCAGGGGCAAAAAAGCGGCCGAAAAATCCCATAGACTTAACATTGCGACAAACTTTGACGCGTCACAGCTCCGAGCGAGGATTTCGCAGAAGCGTGTGATTTGCCACATTTGAAGAGGCTGGCAGGCTCTGTAAGAGCATACCTCAAAATGGGGTAAAAGTTGCACCCCTGGGGGCAGGAGCTGCCCAAAAATGCCCCAATTGACTTACAATGGTGTAGGACGGCCCATGAAATGAAATGGCATTGGGATTTGTATTCAACATAGCTCTGGATCACAGTGTCATAGAGACAATGGGGCGGGCTCATTTTACTCAGACGACCAATCAGTATCTCAGGATCATTTTGAATCTATCAAGCCACGCCCTAGCAACAATTTAGAGCACCTTAGCAACAAGTCCCATACACTTCTAATGAAAGACATCAAAGGGATATCTCCGGATAGAAGTTTCATAGAAACACAAGGGTGGTCTCGTTTCACTCGGGGCAGCAAACAGCCAATCATGAATCACCTCAACACTTCCTAGCCCCTCCCTAGCAACCATTGTCGAGCACCTTAGCAACCAAAATCCATAGAGGATATCTTCCATTCTGAATGTCACAGAGGCATGGGAGTTGGTTTATATCATTCATACTGACAAGCAGCCGTTGGAGATTAATGATTGGCAGCTGCCAAGCCACTCCCTAGCAACTAAACAGAGTACCCTAGCAACCCTTTAGCAGTAACTATATCTCTGCACCAGAAAATCAGAGAAACTTCTGGGTTGATTTATTTCAATCAGGATGGCAAGGACACTTCATTAGTATCACTAAGGTAACTGCCTAGCAACCAGATGGGGTTACCCTAGCAACCGAGTAACAAATCACATATCTCTGCATCAGAAAAGCGTAGAGACTTCGGGTTGACTTATTTCAATCAGGATGGCAAGGACACTTGATTACTATCACTATGATTACTGCCTAGCAACCAGATGGGGTTACCCTAGCAACCGAGTAACAAATCACATATCTCTGCACCAGAAAATAGTACTGACTTCGGGTTGATTTATTTCACTCAGGATGGCAAGGACACTTCATTACTATCACTATGGTAACTGCCTAGCAACCAGATGGGGTTACCCTAGCAACCAAGTAACAAATCACATATCTCTGCATCAGAAAAGCGTAGAGACTTCCGGGTTGACTTATTTCAATCAGGATGGCAAGGACACTTGATTACTATCACTATGATTACTGCCTAGCAACCACATGGGGTTACCCTAGCAACCGAGTAACAAATCACATATCTCTGCACCAGAAAATAGTACTGACTTCCGGGTTGATTTATTTCACTCAGGATGGCAAGGACACTTGATTACTATCACTATGGTAACTGCCTAGCAACCAGATGGGGTTACCCTAGCAACCGAGAAACACATCACATATCTCGGCACCAGAAAAGAGTACAGACTTCCAGGTTGATTTATTTCAACCAGGATGGCAAGGACACTTCATTAGTATCAATATGGTAACTGCCTAGCAACCACATGGGGTTACCCTAGCAACCGAGTAACAAATCACATATCTCTGCATCAGAAAAGCGTAGATACTTCTGGGTTGACTTATTTCAATCAGGATGGCAAGGACACTTGATTACTATCACTATGGTAACTGCCTAGCAACCAGATGGGGTTACCCTAGCAACCAGATAACAAATCACATATCTCTGCATCAGAAAAGCGTAGAGACTTCCGGGTTGACTTATTTCAATCAGGATGGCAAGGACACTTGATTACTATCACTATGATTACTGCCTAGCAACCAGATGGGGTTACCCTAGCAACCGAGTAACAAATCACATATCTCTGCACCACAAAATAGTACTGACTTCGGGTTGATTTATTTCACTCAGGATGGCAAGGACACTTGATTACTATCACTATGGTAACTGCCTAGCAACCAGATGGGGTTACCCTAGCAACCGAGAAACAAATCACATATCTCGGCACCAGAAAAGAGTACAGACTTCCGGGTTGATTTATTTCAACTCAGGATGGCAAGGACACTTCATTAGTATCACTATGGTAACTGCCTAGCAACCAGATGGGGTTACCCTAGCAACCGAGTAACAAATCACATATCTCTGCATCAGAAAAACGTACAGACTTCTGGGTTGACTTATTTCAATCAGGATGGCAAGGACACTTGATTAGTATCACTATGGTAACTGCCTAGCAACCAGATGGGGTTACCCTAGCAACCGAGTAACAAATCACATATCTCTGCACCAGAAAACACTACAGACTTCGGGTTGACTTATTTCACTCAGGATGGAAAGGAGCCATGTATTGTATTACCTTGGTAACTGCATAGCAACCACATGGGCTTACCCTAGCAACCGAGTAACAAATCACATATTTCTGCACCAGAAAATCGTACAGACTTCTGGGTTGATTTATTTATGACCATAATTTTTGTTCTTTTCAAGTTACAGCATGCTGTTTGACGAGTTTTGCCACGGCAAGCACCACTCACATTTTCTTCAGGAAATGTACCTATCTAGTTAGTGGTGCTTGCAAAGCATCACTATTGTAATCTCACATACTTATTTTTATTTTATACTTTTATTATTCTATCTCCGTACAAAACTTGGCACCTAACTTCGTCCCGCACCGTTTGGCGTAGACCCACGAATGAGGTGTCAAATCGAGCGACCTATTGAGGACACGTGTGCTATGACTTTTATAAGCGATCGGAGTGCGGTAATTGCCCCAGGGGCAAAAAAGCGGCGAAAAATCCCATAGACTTAACATTGCGACAAACTTTGACGCGTCACAGCTCGGCGAGGATTTAGCAGAAGCGTGTGATTTGCCACATTTGAAGAGGCTGGCAGGCTCTGTAAGAGCATACCTCAAAATGGGGTAAAAGTTGCACCCTGGGGGCAGGAGCTGCCCAAAAATGCCCCAATTGACTTACAATGGTGTAGGGCGGCCCATGAAATGAAATGGCATTGGGATTTGTATTCAACATAGCTCTGGATCACAGTGTCATAGAGACAATGGGGCGGGCTCATTTTACTCAGGCGACCAATCAGTATCTCAGGATCATTTTGAATCTATCAAGCCACGCCCTAGCAACAATTTAGAGCACCTTAGCAACAAGTCCCATACACTTCTAATGAAAGACATCAAAGGGATATCTCCGGATAGAAGTTTCATAGAAACACAAGGGTGGTCTCGTTTCACTCGGGGCAGCAAACAGCCAATCATGAATCACCTCAACACTTCCTAGCCCCTCCCTAGCAACCATTGTCGAGCACCTTAGCAACCAAAATCCATAGAGGATATCTTCCATTCTGAATGTCACAGAGGCATGGGAGTTGGTTTATATCATTCATACTGACAAGCAGCCGTTGGAGATTAATGATTGGCAGCTGCCAAGCCACTCCTAGCAACTAAACAGAGTACCCTAGCAACCCTTTAGCAGTAACTATATCTCTGCACCAGAAAATCAGAGAAACTTCTGGGTTGATTTATTTCAATCAGGATGGCAAGGACACTTCATTAGTATCACTAAGGTAACTGCCTAGCAACCAGATGGGGTTACCCTAGCAACCGAGTAACAAATCACATATCTCTGCATCAGAAAAGCGTAGAGACTTCGGGTTGACTTATTTCAATCAGGATGGCAAGGACACTTGATTACTATCACTATGATTACTGCCTAGCAACCAGATGGGGTTACCCTAGCAACCGAGTAACAAATCACATATCTCTGCACCAGAAAATAGTACTGACTTCGGGTTGATTTATTTCACTCAGGATGGCAAGGACACTTCATTACTATCACTATGGTAACTGCCTAGCAACCAGATGGGGTTACCCTAGCAACCAAGTAACAAATCACATATCTCTGCATCAGAAAAGCGTAGAGACTTCCGGGTTGACTTATTTCAATCAGGATGGCAAGGACACTTGATTACTATCACTATGATTACTGCCTAGCAACCACATGGGGTTACCCTAGCAACCGAGTAACAAATCACATATCTCTGCACCAGAAAATAGTACTGACTTCGGGTTGATTTATTTCACTCAGGATGGCAAGGACACTTGATTACTATCACTATGGTAACTGCCTAGCAACCAGATGGGGTTACCCTAGCAACCGAGAAACACATCACATATCTCGGCACCAGAAAAGAGTACAGACTTCCAGGTTGATTTATTTCAACCAGGATGGCAAGGACACTTCATTAGTATCAATATGGTAACTGCCTAGCAACCACATGGGGTTACCCTAGCAACCGAGTAACAAATCACATATCTCTGCATCAGAAAACGTAGATACTTCTGGGTTGACTTATTTCAATCAGGATGGCAAGGACACTTGATTACTATCACTATGGTAACTGCCTAGCAACCAGATGGGGTTACCCTAGCAACCAAATAACAAATCACATATCTCTGCATCAGAAAAGCGTAGAGACTTCGGGTTGACTTATTTCAATCAGGATGGCAAGGACACTTGATTACTATCACTATGATTACTGCCTAGCAACCAGATGGGGTTACCCTAGCAACCGAGTAACAAATCACATATCTCTGCACCACAAAATAGTACTGACTTCGGGTTGATTTATTTCACTCAGGATGGCAAGGACACTTGATTACTATCACTATGGTAACTGCCTAGCAACCAGATGGGGTTACCCTAGCAACCGAGAAACACATCACATATCTCGGCACCAGAAAAGAGTACAGACTTCCAGGTTGATTTATTTCAACCAGGATGGCAAGGACACTTCATTAGTATCAATATGGTAACTGCCTAGCAACCACATGGGGTTACCCTAGCAACCGAGTAACAAATCACATATCTCTGCATCAGAAAAGCGTACATACTTCTGGGTTGACTTATTTCAATCAGGATGGCAAGGACACTTGATTACTATCACTATGGTAACTGCCTAGCAACCAGATGGGGTTACCCTAGCAACCGAGTAACAAATCACATATCTCTGCACCAGAAAATAGTACTGACTTCGGGTTGATTTATTTCACTCAGGATCGCAAGGACACTTGATTACTATCACTATGGTAACTGCCTAGCAACCAGATGGGGTTACCCTAGCAACCGAGAAACAAATCACAGATCTCGGCACCAGAAAAGAGTACAGACTTCCGGGTTGATTTATTTCAACCAGGATGGCAAGGACACTTCATTAGTATCAATATGGTAACTGCCTAGCAACCAGATGGGGTTACCCTAGCAACCAATTAACAAATCACATATCTCTGCATCACAAAAGCGTAGAGACTTCTGGGTTGGTTTATTTCACTCAGGATGGCAAGGACACTTCATAAGTATCACTATGGTAACTTCCTAGCAACAAGGAGGGGTTACCCTAGCAACCAAATAACAAATCACATATCTCTGGATCAGAACATCAGTAGAGACTTCCTGGTTGACTGATTTTACTCTGGATAGCAAGGAGACTTGATAAGTATCACTATGGTAACTGCCTAGCAACCACATGGGGTTACCCTAGCAACCGAGTAACAAATCACATATCTCTGCACCAGAAAATAGTACAGACTTCGGGTTGACTTATTTCAATAAGGATGGCAAGGAGACTTCATTACTATCACTATGGTAACTGCCTAGCAACCAGATGGGTTTACCCTAGCAACCGAGTAACAAATCACATATCTCTGCATCAGAAAAACGTAGAGACTTCTGGGTTGATTTATTTATGACCATAATTTTTGTTCTTTTCAAGCATGCTATTTCACGAGTTTTGCCACGGCAAGCACCACTCACATTTTCTTCAGGAAATGTACCTATCTAGTTTTTATTAGTGGTGCTTGCAAAGCATCACTATTGTAATCTCACATACTTATTTTTATTTTTATACTTTTTATTATTCTATCTCCGTACAAAACTTCGGCACCTAACTTCGTCCCGCACCGTTTGGCGTAGACCCACGAATGAGGTGTCAAATCGAACGACCTATTGAGGACACGTGTGCTATGACTTTTATAAGCGATCGGAGTACGGTAATTGCCCCAGGGGCAAAAAAGCGGCCGAAAAATCCCATAGACTTAACATTGCGACAAACTTTGACGCGTCACAGCTCGAGCGAGGATTTCGCAGAAGCGTGTGATTTGCCATATTTGAAGAGGCTGGCAGGCTCTGTAAGAGCATACCTCAAAATGGGGTAAAAGTTGCACCCCTGGGGGCAGGAGCTGCCCAAAAATGCCCCAATTGACTTACAATGGTGTAGGACGGCCCATGAAATGAAATGGCATTGGGATTTGTATTCAACATAGCTCTGGATCACAGTGTCATAGAGACAATGGGGCGGGCTCATTTTACTCAGACGACCAATCAGTATCTCAGGATCATTTTGAATCTATCAAGCCACGCCCTAGCAACAATTTAGAGCACCTTAGCAACAAGTCCCATAGACTTCTAATGAAAGACATCAAAGGGATATCTCCGGATAGAAGTGTCATAGAAACACAAGGGTGGTCTCGTTTCACTCGGGGCAGCAAACAGCCAATCATGAATCACCTCAACACTTCCTAGCCCCTCCCTAGCAACCATTGTCGAGCACCTTAGCAACCAAAATCCATAGAGGATATCTTCCATTCTGAATGTCACAGAGGCATGGGAGTTGGTTTATATCATTCATACTGACAAGCAGCCTTTGGAGATTCATGATTGGCAGCTGCCAAGCCACTCCCTAGCAACTAAACAGAGTACCCTAGCAACCCTTTAGCAGTAACTATATCTCTGCACCAGAAAATCAGAGAAACTTCTGGGTTGATTTATTTCAATCAGGATGGCAAGGAGACTTCATTAGTATCACTAAGGTAACTGCCTAGCAACCAGATGGGGTTACCCTAGCAACCGAGTAACAAATCACATATCTCTGCATCAGAAAAGCGTAGAGACTTCTGGGTTGACTTATTTCAATCAGGATGGCAAGGACACTTGATTACTATCACTATGATTACTGCCTAGCAACCAGATGGGGTTACCCTAGCAACCGAGTAACAAATCACATATCTCTGCACCAGAAAATAGTACTGACTTCCGGGTTGATTTATTTCACTCAGGATGGCAAGGACACTTGATTACTATCACTATGGTAACTGCCTAGCAACCAGATGGGGTTACCCTAGCAACCGAGAAACAAATCACATATCTCGGCACCAGAAAAGAGTACAGACTTCCAGGTTGATTTATTTCAACCAGGATGGCAAGGACACTTCATTAGTATCACTATGGTAACTGCCTAGCAACCACATGGGGTTACCCTAGCAACCGAGTAACAAATCACATATCTCTGCATCAGAAAAGCGTAGATACTTCTGGGTTGACTTATTTCAATCAGGATGGCAAGGACACTTGATTACTATCACTATGGTAACTGCCTAGCAACCAGATGGGGTTACCCTAGCAACCGAGTAACAAATCACATATCTCTGCACCAGAAAATAGTACTGACTTCCGGGTTGATTTATTTCACTCAGGATGGCAAGGACACTTGATTACTATCACTATGGTAACTGCCTAGCAACCAGATGGGGTTACCCTAGCAACCGAGAAACAAATCACATATCTCGGCACCAGAAAAGAGTACAGACTTCCGGGTTGATTTATTTCAATCAGGATGGCAAGGAGACTTGATTAGTATCACTATGGTAACTGCCTAGCAACCAGATGGGGTTACCCTAGCAACCGAGAAACAAATCACATATCTCGGCACCAGAAAAGAGTACAGACTTCCAGGTTGATTTATTTCAACCAGGATGGCAAGGACACTTCATTAGTATCACTATGGTAACTGCCTAGCAACCATATGGGGTTACCCTAGCAACCAAGTAACAAATCACATATCTCTGCATCAGAAAAACTTAGATACTTCTGGGTTGGTTTATTTCAATCAGGATGGCAAAGACACTTGATTACTGATCACTATGGTAACTGCCTAGCAACAAGGATGGGGTTACCCTAGCAACCGAGTAACAAATCACATATCTCTGCACCAGAAAATTGAAGAGACTTACGGGTTGATTTATTTTAATCAGGATGGCCAGGAGACTTGATTACTATCACTATGGTAACTGCCTAGCAACCAGATGGGGTTACCCTAGCAACCGAGTAACAAATCACATATCTCTGCACCAGAAAATCGTACAGCCTTATGGGTTGATTTATTTAAATCAGGATGGCAAGGAGACTTGATTAGTATCACTATGGTAACTGCCTAGCAACCAGATGGGGTTACCCTAGCAACCGAGTAACAAATCACATATCTTTGCACCAGAAAATAGTACAGACTTCCGGGTTGACTTATTTCACTCAGGATGGCAAGGAGACTTGATTAGTATCACTATGGTAACTGCCTAGCAACCAGATGGGGTTACCCTAGCAACCGAGTAACAAATCACATATCTCTGCACCAGAAAACACTACAGACTTCCGGGTTGACTTATTTCACTCAGGATGGAAAGGAGCCATGTATTGTATTACCTTGGTAACTGCATAGCAACCACATGGGCTTACCCTAGCAACCGAGTAACAAATCACATATTTCTGCACCAGAAAATCATACAGACTTCTGGGTTGATTTATTTATGACCATAATTTTTGTTCTTTTCAAATTATAACATGCTGTTTGACGAGTTTTGCCACGGCAAGCACCACTCACATTTTCTTCAGGAAATGTACCTATCTAGTTATTATTATTATTATTATTATTATTATTATTATTATTATTAGGCTATTATTATGAAAAGGCAAATACAAGGCACATTTTATTAATAGAAACTATAAGAGTAATACTTTAAAATGACTGTTTCATTTAGTTTTGACGGGTTAAGCCCCGCCCACACCCAGTTCTAGCCAAATAATTAAAAATAATTTTGTCATTTTAACAGATACAAATAGAGATAATGGCTTTACTATACACCCCTAGCTCTCACAAGCTTCAAATAAAAATTAAAATAAAAAATAAATAATAATAAATAATTAAAATAAATACTAATACTACAACTACTACTAATAATATTAATTTGCAAAGAGTACCATACGATAGAAACTAATTAGCCTTCTGCTTATTTTAATGTGCAGAAATGCTGAAAGACACAAGCTCAGTCACAGTTCAAACAAGAGGAAGCAGTGCGTTAATGACAGAAAAACAGACACACATCATCTGGAGTTAATTCACACTAAATAAGCAAAAATCTATATGCAAATTTTTTTATTTTTTTTTATAGATGTATGGTATTGCCGCAAATTTGCCACAATTATTTTCACATGCAAATGACCTTGTGATTCACCACAAATGTTTGCCAGAAGTTTGCAGCTCTTCAGGGGTAGTGCTGAACCTGTAGCAAACCTTTGACAACAATGGACAATTTGTCACATGTTTAAAAATGATCAGTGGTGAATATGCGGCAAATTGAACTCTCGATTATTGTAAGGGCATTCAGAACTAACCCACCAATTTACCGTGTTACCATGTTGCTACATTGTGGTAGGGACCACCCACTTTCATGATCCAATCAATTCCCATTGCATAAAAGCTTCACTGTATTGGAGGAAATAGTTCCTTTAGCTCAACTGGGGTGTGTTTCCCATATAAAGACATAAATCACTGCGCAACCACCATAGCACAATGCAGCAATGGAAAAATTAAAGCTAGTCACGACTGTTTCCCAAAACTGTAGTAACTATGTTTCACATCCATCATTCGAACCACAGTGGTTGAAACCGAGATTATTTTAATTACTGAGATAATAACCTCCGCGGTTTTATCATAGAGAGAGAGCTTAATGGTCAACTAGCATGTTACAGCAGTTAAGTCGCCGTTTGCGGATACCATGCTAATGAATGGGGAAAGTTGAAAACTAACACCTACATGTCACAAAATAGTAAGTGTCTTCTCTTATAAAACAGCAGTTTATTGTAGTAAACCCCACACATAGTTCATTCCAAAAGGATTGTTTAGTGTAAAACATGTTGAAGATTAGCAGGTAGGCGGTCAGTTCATTAAGTGATGAGCTGTTTCCTCACAAAAGCAGTTTATTCAGCACACTGAAGCATCTCTCTCCTCCATAGGCATTTATTAAAAAAAAACGGCCTTTTGTCTCCTCGCCAGTGTACCACCATAGAAGGTCTATGAGACCGCCGCGTTATGGTATTGTAAGTTAAGCTTGTAAGCTCCCCTATTAGAAGGGTTCTGGTTGAGCTGTTATTAATGATGCTACTCAGGGTGTGGAGTAATAACGTCTACAAATATTAGTTATAATAAGTAATTTACACATACACCAGAAAGACGTTTAATGTGAGAAAGCTGCTGAGGACTCGAAAGCGGCATGAATTTCTTTAATGCAATAACGGCATTGCGCTGCAGTAGATGGGTTTCCTTCTGAATTAGACTTCGGTGTTCCTCTGATGCACTTGAGCATATACGCAAATGCACACTCTTCAAAAACATATTATAGGGACTTTTTTTTAAAGCTGTGTTCTCTGACAGAAACCAAGTGTGATAAAGCACTTTCTCTTAACAGCCTTTAATCCTTTAAACGGCAGCATTCGTGTTACGTATCAGAACGCAGCTTTCTGCAAAACCCTGGAATAAGTCGTTTTTTGGAATGCATGAATATGTGGTCAAAGTCTTCACAGAATGAAAGATATACAGTAGATGCCTCAGCGATGTCAAGTGATAAGGAACTACTGTATGCTTCTAGCCACAGGTAAAGAGCTGTTACGATGCTGTTTGCGAATGTCCGTTGGAACTATGGTTTCGGGAAACACCAAATCGTCGAACTATGTTGATAACGATGGAACTTGTGACCATAGTTGGCTAATGATGCTTTTAGAACCGCACCACATAATAGAGTGTAGCACTAGCAGCTCCAACATCAAACTAATAAAATGTAAAACTTGAATTCACTATATATTTCTTCCAAAATGTCTCATGTCTCAAAAAGTCCCACCCTACTTACTACTTTCCTTATATAATATGTTTCACTTGGAACACACCAAATGTTGATTTTAAATCCAAGGGAAATGTCTGGCCTTTACATTCTCTAAAAAAGTAATCTGGAGTTCTGGCAAACTAGCAAAAAAACTTGCCAATCATCATTTTTACATGCAAATGAGCTTGTGATTCACCGCAAATGTTTGCCAGAAGTTTGAAGCTCTTCACTGGTAGTGGTGAACCTGCATCAGTCCTTTGGTAACGATGGACAATTTGCCACAAGTTTGCCACAAAGGTCATTTACATGTGAAAATAATCAGGCAAGTCTGGAGCAAATTTGCCACGAACTCTCGATTTTTGTAAGGGCTCCCAGTCATCACTTACACTATATTCATTATAGAAAAGATTATTTTATTCACAGTTATCTTCCGAGTATATTTGTGAGAAGAAAAAAAAAAACATGATTGATAGCACGTAAGCCTTCGGTCAACTTGTAGACCATTTCATCATGATTTGGCAGCCACAATACAGAGAATCGTGTAATCACTCCCACCCTGTCTCACTTATATCCCACTCGGTCCCAGTTATCACTTCTGTTTGTTCATTGATCTATTTTTAAATCCACAAAGTGGAAAATCAAATAAATATCTAAATATTGGCTCAGTTTCCACAGCAATCATCTGTCAACATGAACTTCACAGGGCTTGTTTGAAAAAGTGCTAGGGCATATTTGTCTGAATGCTTTTGAGAGACGTTATTTAGACGTTACTCAGAACGTTTCAATTCCCTGCTCTTTGTTGTTGGTCATAATGAAGCACTAGCAAATGTAATTGTTCTCAAAATGTCTTTGTATTTGAGCGATTGTGAAAGCATTAGAATACGTTTTAACATTTATTTCGTCGTTTGTTAGTGTGTAGCATTTTTGAAATGGAGATTTTGCCACAGGGCCTGGAGTTGTTGTGACGTCAATGTTTCTAGTCTTCAACGCCGTTAATCTGGTTAACTCCAATTAAAAAACTGCAAAGGAAATCAAACAGGGTGTTGCTTTCATTGGTGGTCCAGAAAATAGAGTTTTGTTCTGCGACAGAGTGGTTGGAGGCCATATTACGTGCTCATAACCCCCCTATTTCTTCAACCTACGTCTGATTTCTCATAGACACAAAAGACTGTAATGCCTCCGGGATTTTGTGCCTCCTACTCACTGTCTACAATGTTAGCATCCAGCGCAAAATTCTACTTAGAACCAAAACATCCGTAAACAGCCTGTAGAGAGGGGCAAAAAGTGTATATTTGCCTGTCTCTGTGTGTGTTTGGTATACAGTAAAGCCAATTGCACCAAGACCACACAATCAGTGAGCGGTTCCTCCTTTGGCTCGCTTATACGCATACACACATTCCATTTTTGGTGGTAGCTGTAATGATGAGTGACAGCAAGGAACGGTGGACAAATGTTGAGCCTCCACAATTGTCTGCAGTGCCTAACTTTCCCTCATTCTGTTGAGGTAATGTGAGTGGTGCTGGGCCACTGATAACAAATATGGGGCTGACGACTCTGAGAGCGGATCGCTGTCGCGCTAACATATGCAGTTCCGGTCAGTTCTGAGCGTGTGTGACAACTGCATCATGGGTATTTGGCCAAGAACAATTTACAAGTTTGTGTTTGTGGGTCCATATATACAGTATAGCTCACTTTGCTATCCACTCTGCAGATGTTTTTGTAATTTATATTCAGGATTTTACAAGGTACAGTGCTGCTTGGGAAACTTTTATGCTGATTCTGGAGTGTAAGAATGCAGAGATCTTCATTCATGTGTGTTTGTGTGCATACATATATGACTTTGTCTTCAAATTTGGACACTTGTAGCACAGTGGACTTATAGAAAGTAAAGTCTTGCTAAAAATGTTTTCACACTCTCACTAGTTGTTTGTGTATAGACAATGTCAATCAGTGTACACTCACCTAAAGGATTATTAGGAACACCATACTAATACTGTGTTTGACCCCCTTTCGCCTTCAGAACTGCCTTAATTCTACGTGGCATTGATTCAACAAGGTGCTGAAAGCATTCTTTAGAAATGTTGGCCCATATTGATAGGATAGCATCTTGCAGTTGATGGAGATTTGTGGGATGCACATCCAGGGCACGAAGCTCCCGTTCCACCACATCCCAAAGATGCTCTATTGGGTTGAGATCTGGTGACTGTGGGGGCCATTTTAGTACAGTGAACTCATTGTCATGTTCAAGAAACCAATTTGAAATGATTCGAGCTTTGTGACATGGTGCATTATCCTGCTGGAAGTAGCCATCACAGGATGGCTACATGGTGGCCATAAAGGGATAGACGTGGTCAGAAAAAATGCTCAGGTAGGCCGTGGCATTTAAACGATGCCCAATTGACACTAAGGGGCCTAAAGTGTGCCAAGAAAACATCCCCCACACCATTACACCATCACCACCAGCCTGCACAGTGGTAACAAGGCATGATGGATCCATGTTCTCATTCTGTTTACACCAAATTCTGACTCTACCATCAGAATGTCTCAACAGAAATCGAGACTCATCAGACCAGGCAACATTTTTCCAGTCTTCAACTGTCCAATTTTGGTGAGCTCTTGCAAATTGTAGCCTCTTTTTCCTGTTTGTAGTGGAGATGAGTGGTACCCGGTGGGGTCTTCTGCTGTTGTAGCCCATCCGCCTCAAGGTTGTGCGTGTTGTGGCTTCACAAATGCTTTGCTGCATACCTCGGTTGTAACGAGTGGTTATTTCAGGCAAAGTTGCTCTTCTATCAGCTTGAATCATTCGGCCCATTCTCCTCTGACCTCTAGCATCAACAAGGCATTTTTGCCCACAGGACTGCCGCATACTGGATGTTTTTCCTTTTCACACCATTCTTTGTAAACCCTAGAAATGGTTGTGCGTGAAAATCCCAGTAACTGAGCAGATTGTGAAATACTCAGACCGGCCCGTCTGGCACCAACAACCATGCCACGCTCAAAATTGCTTAAATCACCTTTCTTTCCCATTCTGACATTCAGTTTGGAGTTCAGGAGATTGTCTTGACCAGGACCACACCCCTAAATGCATTGAAGCAACTGCCATGTGATTGGTTGATTAGATAATTGCATTAATGATAAATTGAACAGGTGTTCCTAATAATCCTTTAGGTGAGTGTATATACATGCATCACATTAGATTTAGGTACATTTAGTCTTTCTTTAAAAAAAAAAATATATATATATATTCTGAAAGTCATGAACATTTCCACCACAGTGTCATTTCCAGCACATCTCAAACTCTGCATTCTGTTTATTAGTATTCTGTGGTGGTAATGACATTTTTATTAATTATTTTTTATTAAATGTTAGATTTGTTTTTCAGCTAATTTTACAGCTAACATTTTATGGATTGTGCATATAACCTATTAAATAAAATGTTCACACTTTTTGCATAATTGGGCAAAATTACAGCATGGTTGGAAATTATGTAAAAAAAATAATAATAATAATAATAATAATGATAATAATGATAATAAATCTTTATTAGGGGCAACATATTTGGTTGGGTGACCGAACATGATGCCACAACTGGTGTAATAATATATAATTTTCATATAATAAATACTGAAATTGATTATTTTTATTTCACTCTTTGCTTAGACTATCATGGTTTTAAACGTAATATTTTTTAGTAAATATTTTAATTATGGAATAATATAATATTATGGAAATATTACATTATAATATTTTATAATACATTTTTCTAGATTAATATTGAAACTCTGGGTTAAAACATGAAATCAACAACTACAAATTACATTTGAAAAAATACTTTACATAAATGATGAAGGTTTGGTAAAAAGTTTCAAATTCTGTTTGAATGAGATTTGTATATACACAATACTTTTTTCATGCTCTCAATAACTATCTGTTATTCATTCAGTTAATGTTGGATTTGATTCCAAGGGAACACACAAACTGATTTTATACCTTGAATTCACTTTAATCTGTCAAATACAAACATTTAAATGGAACTTTAAAACTCATTCTATTCACTATTTGTGACCAATCATCCATCCATATGAGGTCCTGACTCTCTGTGGTCATTACAAATCCCAGTAAACTTCTCGTAAAAGAGTAGGGGTGTAACACCAAATGTCTTGACCAATTGCCCCGGATTGGCCCTTATCAATCATGGCCTCCTAATAATCACCTTCCATAAATTGGCTCTATCACTATACTCTCTCCTCTCCACCAATAGCTGGTGTGTGGTGGGCATACTGGTGCACGGCCATCAGGTGGATGCTGCATGCTTGTGGTGGTTCAGCCTGATCTCACAGTGAAATCAGAAAAAAGTAGACAGGCTTTTCTTTCGTCAATATCTGTATACGTTGACCAGAATTTATAAA
The DNA here is from genome assembly GCF_025860055.1 of Xyrauchen texanus. NCBI lineage: Eukaryota > Metazoa > Chordata > Actinopteri > Cypriniformes > Catostomidae > Xyrauchen > Xyrauchen texanus. The sequence goes on along the minus strand of NC_068322.1, from coordinate 20,918,248 downwards.
CACTGCCCCAATGAACAAAGTGGTAAGTGTTGCAGGGCATATGGGCACGTGTGAGCTCCACTTATGTCTAGGAGGGTCGCCAAAAGCTAGTAGTGAAGCAAGTTGTTTTCAGCTTTACAGGACGTTATACAATGAAGAGAAAAGCATATATTTATAGATTCTATCCACAAACCCAAACCTTACCTTCACCATTAGTGGACTAAACAATTAATGTTAGAGGGAAAAGTGAAACCTTTGAATCATGCTTGCATTGATTATTCAAATGTGGTTACTACCTGGCTTTGAACCCTAATCTCCCATGCAACTGATGCAACACGCTGTCAATCAAGCTAGGTGGAAAGTAACACATTGGAACCACTGGAAACATCTCTGATAAGAATACCAAAACTATCGGAAACATCATGCCGACTTCATGTGTGATCATGTTGGGTGGTTGAGGAGATTCCCCCTGCTCATTATATGAAGAGCTTTGATTGTAGTTTATAAATGTAACGTTCATTCATTCATATTTTTCCTGGAATGTAACATGGTGTTACAGTCTTGTGACAAAGGTACAGCAACCATTTGATGGAATGTGGCTAGATCTAGACACATTCAAACTAATCACATTTAAGTAGAAATAAATACAGAAATTTCCGTTACCAAAAGCACGCACTGCCTTCATTGAATTCATTATACACGAGAAAAAGCATTACATTTGTATTAATAACAAATTATCCATGTCTTTAAACATTCCACGTGTTACATGTAATGAATTGACTACATATAAAATAAAATAATTCTACTAAACAAACATTGAAATAGTTATAAAATAGTTATACAATTTTAGTCGATGTTGATGTTCTAGAATTCAGAGGAACAAAAGAAATGATTAAGCTCAGTGCAAAGGCGGCGGATGAACTCATAAATCTCTGCTATCTCTGTTTGTGTGTTTTATCAGCAGACCCTTGTGTTTTGTTGTATGTTATTGAGACTGGACGAGACCTAGAAAAAATGATCCTGATCCG